>NW_027331939.1:1257881-1560890 GCF_048418815.1 Hemitrygon akajei | reverse complement strand
TCCAGATCCGATAAGATCCTTGTAAATTTCTTCCGGACTGCTTCAACTTGATTTATAGTTTTCTTGTTAGTAGATGACCAAACCGGCGCACAATAATCCCAGTCAGGCCTCAATGGCATCTTCTACAACTTCAACATTACATCCTGTCTCCTGTAATCAGCACTTTGATTTATGAAAGCCAGCATGTCAAAGGCTTTCATTCCGACACCTATATACCTCTGCCGCCACTTAAATTAATGAAGGACCCGTATTGCCAGATCCTTTTGTTCCACCGCACACCCCAGTGTACCGTTCACTGTGGAAATCTTACCCAGGGTGATCCAACTGAAATGCAGCACCTCGCACTTGTCTGCAGTAAAATCCATCCACCAGTTGTACAGCTGGTCCAGATCCCACTGGATTCCAACAGTCTTCCTTGTTGTCCACTGCACCCCTAATATTGGAGTCATCCGCAAATGTGCCGATCCGGTTAGCCACATTATCATCTAGATCAATGGTACAGATGTCAAACATCAGCGGGCCCGGCACCGATCTCTTTTGCACTCCGCCAGTCACAGGCCTCCAGTCAGAGAGGCAATCGCTGTCTCGCATCTCCCGCAAAGCTAATACTGAATACAATTTACTACCTCTCATTAAATGCCAAGCTATTGAGCTTTATTGACCAGCATCCCATGCGGGACCTTGTCAAATATCTTGCTAAAGTCCATGCACACAGCATCCACTTCCTTGTCTAATTTAATAATTTAAACTAATTTAACTAATTTAATTTAACTAATTTAAACTAATTTACGTTCCTAGTAAATTTCCCTTAAAAAGCTATCATATACATTAGACTACAGGGTACAAGACTATGCTGACTATCCATAATCAGCCCCTGTCCATTCAAATACTCATAAACCTGACCCCTCAGACTATCGTCCAATATCTTTCCCAATACTGATGTCAAGCTCACATCAGGAGAGGGCCTTTCTTAAACATTGGAACAACATTACACATTACACGATGGGGCAAGTGACCTAATTCTGATCATTTATAGTATGGTTGTGTTTTTGAGTCAGAGAGGGTAATTAAATCGGCCAGGATGAAATGGCGGTGCCGACTCGATCGGCCAAATTCCCCAAATTTGCTCTATATCTTACCACCTTATTCACTATTCTCCAATTTCCCGTTGTCTCACCCGTCGGTAATGGTGATATAAACATTTCTCCTGGAGCCCGAGCAGTTTCTGCAGTTGCCTCCACAAGTTCGGAAGGAACACCTTGGCAGGACCTGGGAGTTTGTCAACCGAATTTGCCTCAAGGCAGCAACATGTCCGCCTCTGTAATAAGTATATGGTCAATGAGCTGCTTCGCCTCACTTCTATATATTCTGTGCAGATTCTGCCTCCGTCTCCCGAATAAGACTGATAACACCCACAGCCCCTATAACTATCGGCTTCATGCACTGATGACCATTCTGGATTCCAATTCTGTCCCTTGCAATTCTTCTGCTCTTTACTTTTCTGTAGAATCCTCTTCGGATTCCTGTTCACGTTGTCTCCTTGGCCAACCTCCTGACTTCTTTAACCTTCTTGATCATTCTAAAGTGTTCTCTTGCATTTCCCATACCCCAGAAGTACCTCACTTGCCCCTACCTGCCGATACCTGCTAAGCAGCTCCATTTATTTCTTCAATGTCTGCCTCAATATCTCGAAAACCAAAGTTCTCTAACCCTGTTATATTTACCTTTGATTCTGACAGGCACATACAAGCTTGGTACTCTCAAAATGTTACTTTTAAGGGCCTCCCGTTCACCAAGTACACCATTGTCTGATAGCAGCCAAAGCACAATTCTCAAAGCCTTCTTAGAGACCATCAAAATCGGCATTTCTCCAATTTATGATCTCAACCCGCAGGCCAGACCGTTCCTTATCTATATTCACATTTAAAATAATGGCATTGCGATCGCAAGATGTAAATATTTAGCCTACACAATCTTCTGTCACTAGCCGTGTCTCAGTATCTAATCGGAAATCAAATCTCGCACACTCTCTCGATGGGACTTCCATGTAATGATGAAGGAAACGTTCTGAACACATTTAACAAACACTGCCCAATCTAGGCATTTTGAGCATGGGAGACCCAGACAATGTGTGGAAAGTTAAAATCACCTACTTTTACAAACTTATGTTTCTTTGAACAGTCTGTGATCTCTGTACAAATATGTTCCTCGAAATCCCTCGGACAGCTGGGTGGTCTGTAATATAGCCCCAGTAACCTGGGTCCTATCTTTTCTCATTACCCAGTTGTACCCATAACGCCTCACTAGACGAATTCTCCAGTCTGTTCTGATAGAGCACTACCACCATATTTTCCCTGACTGGTAACGCGATCACTTCCCCTTTAACCCCTCTTGCTCCATGGCATCTGAAACAACGGAACCCCAGAATATAGATTTGTCATTCCTGCCCTTGTCATAGTCAAGTCTCACTAATCACTACGATATTGTAAATTGTGTCGATTCACGTCCTGATCTCATCTGCCTTTTCTTCAACACTTCTTGCATTGAAATATGCGCAGAGCAGAACATTAGTCTCAACATGCTTTACTCTTTCATTCCTGACTTTGCCTGAGGGCTTAACATCTGTTTGGGAGACTTGGATAAGTACGTGGATGGGAGAGCTATGGAGAGCAGGTCAGTCGGAATCAGCAGAATATAATTTGGCACGGAGACCGGGTGGAATACGGAGACTGAGAATCGTGTGCGGTAAAACTCCCCGCTGTCGGATATGGAGACCGGAACCGTACGCGGTAAAACTCCCGCCGTGGAACCACAATCCCACGGTGGATTTGTTCGGTGACTTGTGAACATACATGATTAATGACCCTGCAACTGGGGACTGAATGAATAGTTAGTCTAACAATTCTAATCAGACACACCATCTCCTCGCATTTCTCCCTCACCCCTGGCTACTTACCCCGTATCTTTAACCACTCCATCCTCAGAGTTCCTCTTCATTATCCGGCCCTCTACTCCAGCATTCGCTTCCTGCTCCCTGTGTCCCTCATCGTCGCACCTCTCCATCATCCCTTCCTTATCATCTCCCCTCTCAATCATTCTTGCTTTTCACTGCCTCTCTCCCTCTTCCTTCCCTCTTCTCTATCCCTCCCTGTTACACCCCTGCGACCAGCATCCCACCATCTTTCACCACTTTCCTCGCTTTCTACTTCACTCCTCTCTCTACTCCTCCGTCAACAAATCGTACTCTCTCTTGTCTCTCTTCATCTCCTCACTCTCTCATGCCTCTCTTCATTTCTCTCACACTCTCTCCCCTCTATCCATCTGTTTATCTTACTCTTCCATTCTCTCTCCCATCCCACAATCCCTGTCCTACCCCTATCACCCACCATCTCCCTCTCAGTCATCCTCTGCCTTCCCCTCTTCACCTTCTCTCTTCTCCCTCTAACTCTTCTCTCTCACTCACTGACCTCTGTCTCTCAGTAACCTCCTCCATCTCCAGCTCTCTCCCTCTCTCTCTCTCCCCCAATGTCCCACCCTCTCCTCCGCACTCTCCCAAACACTCTCCATGCTGGCTCCCGTATCCCACACTCTTCCCCTCTTTCTCACCCTCTAAATGCACCGCTCACACCACACGTTCTCCCACTTTGCTCTCTCTCTCTTACTCTCTCAACCCGCTCTCCCTCTCTCAATCTCTCACTCTTTGCCCCTTCGCTCTCATTTTCTCTCTTCCTTCTCTCTGCTTCTCCCTCTCTCTCTTTCTCTCTCTCTCTCTCTCCCCCTCCCTCCTGTCACACCCTTCGCTCTCCATCTCATCCCATACATAAATCAACAATATTTAAATGCCATGTGGAATTTATAACAAGGATCTTTGTAGGTTCCAGATCTTTGGTAATGTTCTTTATATATGAGGATCAGAGAGATCTTGGGGTCAAAGCAGCTACGCAGGTTGACTCTGTGGTGCAGTGTCCTTTATTAATCATGGGATTGAGTTTAAGAGCCGAGAAGTAATGTTGCACCTATATAGGACCCTGGTCAGAATCCTCCAGAAGTATTGTTTTCTATTCTTGTCGCATCACTACAGGGAGGACGTGGAAAGTACAGAAAGGGTGCAGAGGGGATATACAAGGATGTTACCTGGATTGGGAAGCATGCTTTATGACAACTGGTTGAGTGAATTCGGCCTTTTCTCTTTGGAGCGACAGATGATGAGAGGTGACCTGGTAGAGGTGTACAAGATAATGAGAGGCATTGATCGTGTGGATAGTCAGAGGTTTTTTCCGCAGGGCTGAAATAGCTAGCACGAGAGGGCATAGGTTTAAGTTGCTTGGAAATAGAAACAGAGGAGATGTCAAGGTTAATTCTTTTTACTCAGAGAGTGGTGTGGTGTATGGGATGGGCTGCTGGCGGCGGTGGTAGAGGTGGAAACGGTAGTCGTTTAAGAGACTCCTGGATGGCTACATGGAGCTTAGAAAAAGGATTATGGGCAAAACCTAGGTAGTTCCAAGGTGGGACATGTTCGGCACATTTGTGGGCTGAAGAGCCTGTATTGTGCTTTAGGTTTTCTAGGTTTCTATATTAAGGAATGCCGCAGTTGGGGATAATGTTGACTCATTTATTTAAATGATTCGCGAAAAAATATTTTAAAATAACTGCAGAAAATTTTAATCTGAGTTAAAAATGTAAAGGAATGTTCAGATAGATATAGATTCTATCGCTCTTCCCTGCTGCAGGAAGGGTTAAATACAATATTAAAGCGAGTTTGCACACACTCGAATGAACGTCTTTTGCGGAACCGGTTCGATCTGATTTCAGCAGAAAGGCAGCTCCCTCTTCTCAGGAATGTGACCGGGCAGGCAGGCCCAGGAATATTCTGAGAGGATGGGTGTTTTGAAGTCGATTCTTTCAGCTAGCCCCGCCCGCTGCCTCCACACGCTCCCTCTCGCGGATCATTCGTAACCAGGGCAACAATCAAAATGAGGGAGAAACGCTGTAGGCCAAGCAGCATCTATGGACGGGAATAATAGGGCGACGGTTCGATCCAAGACCCTTCAGCAGTACTGGAATGGAAGGAGAAGGGGTCAGATCATTGATTGATTTGGAAGGTATGTGTTGTTGTTCTGTGTAACTCTGAGGCCAGGGTCGGTGTGTAAGCAGCTGCTTGTCCAGTCACATTCCTGAGAACTGGGAGCCGTGTTTGGGCTGAAATCAAATCGAACCGGTTCTGCAAATCACTCTCATTAGGGTGTGTGCAAAGTCGCTTTAATATTGTATTTAACCCTTTCTGCAGCAGGGAAGAGCGATAGAATCTACATCTAACCGAACCTTCTTTTTTCATTTTTAACTCAGGTTACAATTTTCTGCAGTCGTTTTAACAATATTTTCGGCGATTCATTTAAATAAATGAGTCAATGTTACTCCCAACTGCGGCATTCCTTAATATAGAAACATTGAAAACCTATAGCAGAATACAGGTTCTTCGGCCCAGAAAGCTGTGCTTAACATGTCACTACCTTAGAACTACCTAGGTTTTACCCATAGCCCTCTATTTTACTAAGCTCCATGTAGCCATCCAGGAGTCTCTTAAAAGACTCTATCGTTTCCGCCACCACCACCGCCGCCGGCAGCCCATTCCACGCACACCACTCTCTGCGTAAAAAAAAGCTTACTGCTGACATCTCCTCTGTACCTACTTCCAAGCACTTTTAATCTATTCCCTCTCGTGCTAGTCATTTCAGCACTGGGGAAAACCCCCTGACTGTCCACATGATCAATGTCTCTCAATATCTTTCGCTCCAAGGAGAAAAGGCCGAGTTCACTCAACCAATTATCATAAGGCATGCTCCCCAATCCAGGCAACATCCTTGTAAATCTCCTCTGCACCTTTTCAATGCTTTCCACATTCTTCCTGTAGTGAGGTGACCGGAACTGAGCACAGTACTCCAAGTGAGGTCTGACCAGGGTCCTTTATAGCTGCAACATTACCTCTTGGCTCTTAAACTCAATCGCATGATTGATCAAGGCCATTGCACCGTACGCCTTCTTAACCACAGAGTCAACCTGCGTAGTAGGTTTAAGTGCCCTGTGGGCTCGGACCCCAAGAACCCTCTGCTCCTCATATATAGAGACCATTGCTGAGGATCTGGAACCTACAACGATCCCAATTACAAATGCCGCTTGGCATCTACATACTGCTGATATATGTTGGGTTGAGGTGGAGAGCACGGGGTGTGACGGGGAGGGAGGGAGAGAGAAAGAAGGAGAGAGAGCACGCGTAAAGAGGGAGAACGCGTGGTGTGAGAGGTACATTTAGAGGATGAGAGAGAGGGGAAGGTGGGATACGGGTGCCAGCAGGGAGAGTGTTTGGGAGAGCGAGGAGGAGAGGGTGGGACATAATGAGAGAGATAGAGAGGGAGAGAGCTGGAGATGGAGGAGGTTATAGACAGGCAGATGAGGGAGTGAGAGAGAAGAGTAAGAGGGAAGAGAGGGGGAGATGGGGAGGGGAAGACAGAGGGTGACTGAGATTGAGAGTGAGATGGCGGGTGATAGGGGTAGGGACAGGGATTGTGGGATGAGAAAGAGAATGGAAGAATAAGAGAAATAGACAGCATAGAAAGGGAGAAGGGAAGAGAGAGTACGGGAAAAATAAAGGGCGAGGCATGAGAGAGTGAGGAGATGTAGAGATGCAGGAGAGAGGAGTACGGTTTGTTTTTAGGTTAGATTGGAATAGATTCAACTTTGTACCCAGTACAAAGACAGTGAAATGCAGTGAACATCTAACCAGAAATGCAAAGAATAGAGTTATTTACAAAATAACTGCGAATATAGAATTAAGTGTTACAGTACACAAATATAACAGTACTGAGACAGGACAATATTGCTTAGCGCTGTGATGTGAAGTTCAGCAGGGTCACAGCCTCAGGGATGAAGCTCTCCCTGAGCCTGCTGGTGAAGGAGTGGAGGCTCCTTCAGATGGGAGGAGAGTCAAAAGTCCATGATTAGGGTGAGATGCATCCTTGATAATGCTTTTCGCCCTGCCCAGGCACCGTTTATGGTAGATGTCCTCAATGGTGGGCAATTGGGTGCCGATAATCCGCTGGGCAGTTTTCACCACACGCTGGAGTGCTTTGCGGCCCGATACGGGACAATTGCCGTACCTGTGACGAGATCTGAAGGAGTATTCTAAAGTGCACTGTTCCTTTAAACGAGAGAGAGAGAGAGAGAGAGAGAGAGAGAGAGAGAGAGAGAGAGAGAGAGAGAGAGAGAGAGAGAGAGAGAGAGAGAGAGAGAGAGAGAGAGAGAGGGGGTGGAGAGGGAGAGGGAGAGGGAGAGGGAGGGAGAGAGAGAGGGAGAGAGAGAGGGAGAGAGCGAGAGAGAGAGGGAGAGAGAGGGAGAAGGAGAGGGAGAAGGAGAGAGAGAACGCGCGAACAGCTTGTGTGCTGATTCAGCAGCAGGGAGACAGAAAGTCTGTGAGTTGCCTTGGAAACTGAAAGGCGGAGCTATATGATAGACAGCTCGTGTTTCGCACTACAGAGATATATGCAAGGTCAGTCGACTTTTTAATCAGACACACCACAGGAGACACACGACTCCAGGGACAATGGGGACGCTGGTGAGCTTTCTGTTTCCCACGACAAGGGCGGGGTTTTGGCTCACAGTGTGGACAAAGGGCTGACCGGTGGGAAGCTATCGGTGTGTTTAACCCTGGTCTATGGCTGATAAATTCACCACAGAAGACGGCATCCCCTTCTTGTGGTCACAGTCGGTGACTGTAAGTTTCGGGAGCAGGAGGAGGACGTGAGGATCGACATCGGCATTGGAAGATAAACAAACACTCTAACTCTCTCTCCCCAACTCTACTCAAACCAAATTCCAGAAATGAACTGATCACTTACCATCCCACCGTGAGACTGTATCACCCAATCACCTGAGCTGGGGGAGCTTATTTACTCACCTATATATGTGCATAAACTCTGCTAACCTGTTTACTTTATCTCGTTTTATATCACTTTATTCACGTACTTACTAATAAAATAGAGTTTATAACGGAAGACTCAGACTCCAGGTGTGTCCATTTCTGCTGGTTCTTTTTAACCCGTTACGGGGTACATAACATACCACGCTGAGATGCGGCTGGTGAGTATGCTGGTTGTGGGGTGTGAGGCACTGTCTTATGAAGCCTGTCTGTCAGAGTCGACCATGACTGTCACGTCCCAGCTGACTCGATACGCAAGCCAGGACACTGCCTTATGGAGAGCAAGCTGTTGCCCATGTAGCACGCTCCCGTCTCCATGCATCTGGTCAACCCAAAGGAACAGCAGAGACTGACACAGCTTGGCACCAGAAGCATCACAGGAGTAGCCAGTTTGCGTTGAACACAACATAAGACTGCCTTAGGAGCTCCAGCTCCAGCTTTTGCCTTGTGGTTTTCATCCCGTGAGGGGTCGAGTTGCAAGGCAGCGGAAGATTGGGATCAGAGTTTTCCATCCCCTGGATGAGCTGCCAATCGTGTCTGTGACGAGATCTGAAGGATTATTAAATATGGACTGTTCATTTAAAAAGAGAGAGAGAGCGGACAGCGTGTGCTCTTTCTGAGATGAGAGTGGGCAACGAAAGCCTGTGAGTTGCCTTGGAAATTGCAAGGCGGAGCTATATGATGGACAGCTGGTGTTTGGCAGTTGTGGAATATATACAAGGTCAACTGGGTTTGTAATCAGAGACACGGAAGACACTGACACTGGTTGAGCTTTGTGTGCCCACGACACTGTTATTGCTCACAGTGTGGACAAAGGGGTGAGCGGTGGAAAGCTATCGGTGTGTTTAACCCTCGCCTGGGTTGATAGCTTTACCGCGTGAAAACGGCACTCTCTTTTGTGTGGTCACAGTCGGTGACTTTAATAAGTTTCGGGAGCAGGAGGACGACGTGGACGACTCGACGGCATCGGCACTGGGAAGATAAAACATCCCCCTCTCTCTCTCTTCATCTACTCAATTCAATATCCAGAACCGAACAGACTTCATACCGATATCAATCGTAAGACTGTATCATTCACCACCTGAGCTGGGAGAAGTTTGGGAACATTTTTTACTCCCTTATATATACATAAACTCTGCTAACCTGTTTCCCTTATCTTGTTCTATATTACTTTATTCACGTAGTTACTAATAAAATAGAGTTTATAACGGAAGACACAGACTCCAGGTGTGTCCATTTCTGCTGGTTCTTTTTAACTCGTTACGGGGTACGTAACATAGCACCCGCTGAGATGCAGTTGGTGAGTCTGCTCTCAATGGTACAGCGGTAAAGGTCCGTCAGTATCCTGGGACAGAGGTGATCTTTCTTGATGCTCAGCAGGAAATGAAGGCGCTCTTGTGCCTTCTTGATCAGGTTGGACGAGTTCAGGGACCAGGTAAGATCCTCGGACATGTGGACACCAAGGAATCTGAAGCTTGATACACGCTCCACTACAGCTCCGTTGATGTAGATGGGGACGTGAGTGTGGCTCCTAGCGTGCTTGAAGTCCACAATCATCTCCTTGATCTTCTGGGTGTTAAGGGCCAGGTTGTTTTCACACACCATGCGGCCAGGTACTGGACCTCGTCCCTGTAGGCCGTCTCGGCATCCCCTCTGATCAGGCCAACCACCGTGGTGTCGTCTGCGAACCTGATTATGGAGTTAGAACCATGTAGAGGAACACAGTCATAGGTGAAAAGGGAGTACAGAGGTGGGCTCAGCACACAGCCTTGAGGCACGACGGTGTTTAGGGTGAGAGTAGGGGAGGAGAGGTTGTCTAACTTAACTGATTGGGGTCTGTTAGTCAGAAAGTGCAAGGTCCGATTGCAGAGGGATGAGCTGATACCAAGTTGGCAAAGTTTGCCGATCAGCTTGGAGGGGGACCACAGTATTGAAAGCCGAACTAAAGTCAATGAACAGCACTCTGACGCAAGAGTTGGGGTTGTCCAGGTGGGTCAGGGCAGAGTGAAGTGCCTTGGAGATGGCGTTCTCCGTTGACCTGTTGTTGATATAGAGAGAGGGGTGAAAGAGAAGGAAATAGCGAGGAAAGGGGTGAAAGAAAGTGGGAGACTGATCAAGTAGGGGTGTAACTGAGAGGGATAGGGAAGAGGGAAGGGGGAGGGAGAGAGGCGGTGAGGAAGCAAAGATGATTGAGATGGATGATGATAAGGAAGAGGTGAGGGAGAGGTGAGATGGTGAGGAGACAGTGAGCAAGAAGGGAAGGCTGGAGTAAAGGGCCCTGTGAGGAAGAGGGACTGTGAGGAGGGAGTGAGGGAGATGGGATACGTAGACAGGAGTGAGGGAGAAAGGCAGGGAGATGGTGTATCTGATTAGAATTGTTAGACCAACTTTTCATTCAGTCCCCAGTTGCAGGGTTGTTAATCATGTATGTTCAGAAGTAATCGAACAAATCCACCGTGGGCTTACAGTTCCACGCCGGGAGTTTTACGGCGTATGGTTCTGATCACCATATCCGACAGCAGGGAGTTTTACCGCACACAATTCTCAGTCTCCGTATTCCACACCGGGAGGTTATTGTTCACTGCTGTTGTTATTGTTCTCCGTGACAAATTATTAATCTGCCGATTTCCACTGACCTGCTCTCCATACCCCGCCCATCCACATACTTACCCAAGTCTCTCAAACAGATGTTAAGCCCTCAGGCAAAGTCAGGGATCAAAAGGTAAAGCATGTTGAGACTAATGTCGTGCTCTGCGTACATTTCAATGCAAGAAATATTGAAGAAAAGGCATATGAGATCAGGACATGAATCGACACGATTTACAATATTGTAGTCATTAATGAGACTTGGCTATGACAGGGGCAGGAATGACAAATCTATATTCCGGGGTTCCGTTGTTTTAGACGCCACAGAGCAGGAGGGGTTAAAGAAGTGGTCGCGTTTCCAGTCAGGGAAAATACCGTGGTAGTGCTCCATCAGAACAGACTGGAGAGTTCCTCTAGTGAGGCGTTATGGGTACAGCTGAGTAATAAGAACTGTAGGATCACGTTACTGGGGCTGTATCACAGACCACCCAGCAGTCCGAGGCATTTCGAGGAACACATTTGTACAGAGATCACAGACTGTTCAAAGAAACATAAGTTTGTGAAAGTAGGTGAGTTTAACTTTCGACACATTGACTGGGCCTCCCATGCTCAAAATTCCTAGACTGGATAGTGTTTGTTAAATGTGTTCAGAAAAGTTTCCTTCATCATTACGTGGAAGTCCCATCGAGAGAGTGTGTGAGATTTGATTTCCGATTAGATACTGAGACACGGCTAGTGACAGAAGAATGTGTAGGCTAAATATTTACATCTAGCGATCATAATGCAATTATTTAAAAAGTAAATATAGATAAGGAAAGGTCTGGCCTGCGGGTTGAGATCATAAATTGGAGAAATGCCAGTTTTGATGGTATCTAAAAAGGCTTTGAGAATTGTGCTTTGGGACACGCTGTCATCAGGCAATGGTGTACTTGGCGAACAGGAGGCCTTCAAAAGCGACATTCTGAGAGTACCAAGCTTGTACGTGCCTGTCAGAATCAAAGGTAAATATAACAGGTTTAGTGAACTTTGGTTTTCAAGAGATATTGAGGCAGATATTGAAGAAGTAAATGGAGCCGCTTAGCAGATATCGGCAGGTAGGGACAAATGAGTTACTTCTGGGGTATGGGAGATGCAAGAGAGCATTTAAGAAATGATCAGGAAGGTTAAAGAAGACATGAGGTTGCCGAAGGAGACAATGTGAACTAGAATCCGAAGAGGATTCTACAGAAAAGGAAAGAGCAGAAGATTTGCGAGGGACAGAATTGGAATCCAGAATGGTCATCATTGCATGAAGCCGATAGTTATAGGGGCTGTGGGCGTTATCAGTTTTACTCGGGAGACGGAGGCAGAATCTGCACAGAATATATAGAAGCGAGGCGAAGCAGCTTATTGACCATATACGTATTACAGAGGCGGACACGTTGCTGCCTGGAGGCAAATTCGGTTGACAAACTCTCAGGTCCTGCCAAGGTGTTCCTTCCACAACTGGTGGATGGATTTTAATGCAGCCAAGTGCGAGGTGCTGCATTTCAGTCGGATCACCCAGGGTAAGATTTCCACAGTGAACGGTACGCTGGGATGTGCGGTGGAACAAAGGGATCTGGCAATACCGGTCCGTAATTCATTTAAGTGGCAGCAGAGGTATATAGGGGTTGAAATGAAAGCCTTTGATACGCTGGCTTTCATAATTGAAAGTGCTGATTACAGGAGACAGGATGTAATGTTGAAGTTGTATAAGACGCCATTGAGGCCTGACTGGGAATATTGTGTGCAGGTTTGGTCATCTACTAACAGGAAAGCTATAAATCAAGTTGAAGCAGTCCAGAAGAAATTTCCAAGGATCTTATCGGATCTGGAGGACCTGAATTTTAAGGAAAAGTATAGATAGGTTAGCACTTTAATACTTGAAGCATAGAAGATAGAAGGGGATTTGACAGAGGCATAATAAATAATGGGTACATATAGGGTAAATGTGCGCAGGATTTTTCCACTGAACAACACACACACACACACACACACAATGCTGGAGGAACTGCGCAGGCCAGGCAGCGTCTATACACAAGTGTAAACTGTCGACGTTTCGGGCCGAGACCCTTCATCAGGACTGAGCCTGAAACGTTTACTCTTTTCGATAGATGCGGCCTGGCCTGTTGAGTCCCAGCGGCATTCTGTGCATGTTGCTTTGACTTCCAGCATCTGCAGGTTTTCTCCTGTTTCTTTTTCCACTGAGGTTGGGCGAGACTACAGTCAGTGGTCTTGGGCGATGGATGAAAGTTGAAACGCTGAAGAGGAAAGTGAGGGGAAACTTTTTCACTCACTGGATGGTGAGAGTGTGGAACGAGCTGCTACCGCAGTTGTTGCATGCGAGCCCGTTTTCAACGTTCCACAGAAGGTTGGATAGGTACCTGGATGGCAGGGGCATGGACGGCTGTGGTCCGGGGCAGGTCGATGCGAATAGGCAGATTTTTTCACAGAATAGATGGGCCGAACAGACTGTTTCTGTGTTGTACTTTTCTATGACTTTGTGAATCTGTGTCTCGTTATTGGAAATCAAACCCACATCCAACTGCCATTAGTTCCCATTCTGTCCGGTCTCTGAGCGAAGGAGTTTCCCCTTATGTTCATATTAAATATTTCACCTTCCACGTCCCACTTAACCCATGACCTCTAGGTCCAGTCACACCCAACCTAAGTGGAAAATAGCCTGCTTGCATTAACCCTATCTCTTCCCATCAGAATTGTGTGTGCCTCTGCACTGTTCCTTACGCCACAACAGGGGTTTCCTACGCCCAGTATAGGTCTCCGTATCCCACGCTGCGAACTCTTTCCTTGAAGTTAACTGTTTTCCAATCTCTCGCCCTCTCTCTCCCCAGCGTTCTCTTCCTCTCTCCCTTCCTGTTTCATCTATCCCTCTCTCACTTTCTGTCACCAACTCCGGGTGTTCCTCACTCTCCATCTATATCTGTGTGTGTGTGTGTCTCTCTCTCTCCTCCCTTTCCCTCTCCCTCCCCCACTCTCTCCATTCACTACAGTCCCTGTCTTCTCCACTCACTCTCTCTGCCGTAGACCATAGCCTATCAGTTTGCGAATGTCATCAGCGCTTTTGTCTGCACTCCCTTAAATACTTTGAAATTGGAAATGATTCCCTTCCTGACTCCCATTTTTCCTACCACACAACTCCCTGGTTGGTTCTAATTTTCAATAAATCAGTCATTCCCACCCTGACCGCCAGGTTAACTGCGGTGAAGATAGTCAGCTTCTCCGTCTCTCCCTCCCCGACGGCCATTCCAATAACAGCGAGGACGCCCATCTCAAGTTCGTGCGTCACTCCCTCAATAGCGCTCATTTCCAAACAACCTCTCACTCCCTACATGGGCACAATTTCTGGCCATTTAGAATGGGCGTCTGTTAAGAAAAATAAATTTCTCAAATCTTTCAGACGCAGTGAGACTCAACAACCCGCTGGTTAACCGAAGGCGAAGATGTTTCTGTGGCAAGAATTGCCCGGATGGAAATACAATAATCAGTTAATGCTGGAGTCAATGAATGAATAGTCATAAACATCCCTGAATTGTACATGGGCGGACCGGTTTTTGTTTGTTTCCAGTAGAAAGGATGAAATTGCGTGCCCCGGATCATAGAGTTATACAAAACGACAGCACAGAAACAGGCCCTTCAGCGAATCTAGTCAATACCAAAATCGGTTAAACTTTCTACCCACACCAACATACACCGGGATCATAACTCTCCATATCCCTACTACCCATGTATCAATATATACTTCGACTGAATATTGAAATCAAGCTCGCCCGCACCACTTGTACTGCAGGCTCATGTCACACTGTTACAACACTCTGAATGAAGACGAATTGCCTAGAGGTAAACCTAGGTAATTTCTAAAGTAAGTGCACGTTCGGCACAGCATTGTGGGCCGAAGGGCCTGTATTGTGCTGTAGCTTATCTATGTTTCTATGTTTCCCTCCACATTCCCCATAAACTTCTCACATTTCACCCTGATTGTAGCCCTACCCAACCTAAATAGAAAAAGCCTGCTTGCATTTACCCCATCTATGCCCCTTGTAATTGTGTTTAACTTTATCAAATCCCCTCTCAATCTTCCATTCTCTAAGGAATCCAGTCTTACCCTCCGCAATCTTTCCTTATTACAGAGGTCCCCGCGATCCGGCAACACGCTGGTATTTTTTCTGTAATCCTTCAACCTTGTTTACACCTTTCCTGTAGGTCGGTGACCAAAACTGCTCACAGTTCTCCTAATTAGACTTCACCACCGTATTATACAACTTCAACATAACAGCCTGTCTCCTGTACTCAATACATCGACGTATGAATGGCAACGTGGCAAAAGCTTTCTTTAGGACCCTATCTACCTGTGGCACAACTTTTGCTGGATTATGTAGCTGTGTCCCCAGATCTCTTTGTTTATTCACAGTCCTCAGTGCCCCAATGTTCACTGTGTGAGACGTAGCTTGGTAGGTCTGAGAGAAGTGCGAAACCTTGCTCTTTTCTGCATTAATTTCCATCGGCCATTTTTCAGCCCACTTTACAACTGATGCAGATCCTTCTGCAAGCCATGATACCGTCCTCACGGTGCAGTAAAAGGTGGTGTTATCCGCAAATCTGCTCATCAGTGAACCACATTATCCTCCAGATCATTGATATAGATGACAAACAACAAAGGGACAAGCACCAATCTCTATCTGAGGCTGTGTCCTCTTGTCCTAGACTCTTCCACGTCCTTTCCAGATCTACTCGGTCTAGCCCTTTCAGCTTCGAAAGGATTCAATGAGATTCCCCCTCATCCTTCTGAATTCTAGCGAGTGCTGACCCAGAGTCATCGAACGTTCCTTGTGATAACACTTTCTTTCCCGGAATCATCCATGTGAATCTCCTCGGGACTCTGTCCAATACCAGCACATCCTTTCTAAGCTGAGGGGCCGAAACTGTTCACAAAACTCAAGGTGAGGCCTCACCCGGGCCTTGTTAAACCTCAGCATCACATCTTTGTTCTTGTATTCTAGACCTCTTGAAATGAATGCTGACATGACATTTGCCTTCCTCACCACCGACTCAACCTTTAAATTAAACTTCTGTGTGTTCTGCACAAGGACTTCCAAGTCCCTCTGCATTTCAGATTCCTGGATTTTCTCCCCGTTATACAAAAATAGTCCACACATTTATTTCTACTACTAAAGTGCATGACCATGCATTTTCGAATATTTTCATGCTCATTCTCCTAATCCGTCTAAGTCATTCTGCATCTGACCTGTTTCCTGAGCTCTATCTGCCTCTCCAACAATCTTCCTATCATCTGCAAACTTGGCGATAAACGCATCTGTTCTGTCATCTAAATTTTTAACATACAGCAGGAAAAGAAATGCTTCCAACACCAACTGCTGCGGAACATCACTAGTCACTGGCAGCCAACCAATCCTCTATCTTCCCACTATTTTTTGCTTTGTTGTATGCCCTTTCTTTTGCTTTTACAATAGCTTTGACTTCCCTTGTCAGCCCCGGTTGTTCTATTTTGCCATATGTGTATTTCTTCATTTTTGGAATACACATGTCCTGCGGTTTCCTCATTTTTTTCCAGAAAGTCATGCCATTGCTACTCTGCTGACATCCCTGCCAGCAGCTCCTTTCAATTTACTTTGGCCAACTCCTCTCTTCTCACACAGTAATCTCCCTTACTCCACTGAAATACCGCTACATCAGACTACACCAGATTATCATTTTGATCTTCCAGAGGTCCAACTTTATTCAGTGCAATCCTTTTGCTGGGATCATGTTTGTGGAATCCTCAATAATTCTCTTCACCTTGTCTATTAGAGGAACTTCATGCCTTCTTTTAGCCGCCCGGATTTCTCTCTTGAGCGTTCTCTTGCATGTATTAGACTCCAGAAGGACCTCATTTGATCCTACTTGCCATTCTCTGCCATTCACCTCCTTTCTTCTTTTAACCGGCGCCTCAATAATTCTTGCATGTCAGCGTTCCTAGACTTGCTATTCTTACCTTTAGTTCTGCGTGGCACTTGCAAGCTTGTAGTCTCAAAATTTTGTTTTTGAAGGCTTCACACCTTCCAAGTACATTTTTGCCACAAAGCAGCAGCCTGTCTCAATCCACACTTGCCAGTTCCACTCTGACACCATCAAAATTGTGCTTTCTCCAACTCAGAATCTCAACGCACGGATCAGGCCTAAGTTTTGCATATTTAAGTGCATATTTTTGGCATCGTGGTCACTGGATGCAAAGTGTTCCTATGCACAAACTTCTGTCCCCTGCCCTGCCTCATTCCTTCATAACAGATTCAATACTGTATACTCGCTTGTTGGGACCTTTGGTACTGATGAAGGAAAAGTTGTTCGACACATTTCACAAACTCTATCCTCCCTTGTCCATTTGCATATAGGTCAAACTCAAGGCCCGCGGTGGAATTATCTTTGGCCCGCGAGATAATATCTAGTTACTATTAAAGCTGGCCCCAGTAATCGAAGAGCCTATGGCGTATGATATGGCTAATGCTGAGTTTAATCAGGTACCAGGTTTTCAGGGTTTTTAGTGTTTATACGGCAGTCTTCTTCATAAGAAACGGAATTTGTAAAGTGAAACACTTTGTAGTTATAGCAGAGACTGAGACACATGAGAGCAGTCTGAAAAAACGGAGGCAACGAAAGCTGCGTTCGCACGCGTCCGACTGATCCGGCCCGCATGAAGCTGCATTTTGCTCAATCCGGCCCGTGACCTAAAATGAGTTTGACACCCTTGTTTTATTCGAACTCCGCAGCCTTGCTTTAAAGCCTCCCTCATCCCGCCCTCCCCGGGCGCGGATGCTCCAAGAGACACGTACTCACAAACCCCCGCAGGCTTTTCTCCCTTTGTTGCGGACCTAGCCTTTGTGCCTGCACGCTGGCTAATTGTGAGCCGGTTCGAGTGTGCTAGGAAATGGGTCGCCACAGTCCCGTTAAAGTGGCCATACCTTTCTTATTTCCCAGTTCCACACAGGACGCCTCACTAGTCCTGTTTGCAGTCTGTCCTGACGGAGCACTGCCGTGACATTTTCTCTGGCCCTGCGCCGGACAGTCCCGTTCACACACAGGGTGGAGCCTCAACCCAGCAGGATCAAACTCACAGCCTGAGACTGGCCGAATAAAACGGAGAATCTCCGCTCCGCTGGTTGCGCCAGAGGAATAAGGAGGAAAAGTGAGATCTGCACGGAAATCCAGACAGAAACTACATGCGACCGCGAGGGAAGGTTCACAAAGTCTCTGTAGTTCTGTCTGTGTTTGCTGCATTTGTCCTGGTTCCCTCTCCTCCCGCTGACCGACCTGTACCTGACCGGCGAGCAGGTGAGGGATCAGAACTGCGGACAGCCTCATTAACCTCGGCTCATCCGGATAGGGAATCAGCGACTGACACTGTATAACAGCATCGGCAGCAGCAGTACAGACTGAATTCTCGGTGCATGGTCGGCATGTTTGTCATCTGGGACCGCCACTGAACCCCGTCCGGTATCAACATCAGAGGTAAATGTTGTCTCCGATTCTGCAAATCAGTGAGCGTTTACAGCGGGGCTCGGCTTTTGTCGGGGTCGGGAGGGAATACAAGGGGAGAAGGGAGACGGTCAAGTTAACAAATTAATTGTTGACCAGATCCGTTACAAGAAACGACAACGTTCCCTTCTGTCATACACATTTTCTACGGTGGTTTCTACTGAGTCAGTGCAGATGAACCTTGCCCACGGAGAATGACATCTAAAATGTCCCACAGGTCCCTTCTTCGATTTCTCTCACTCTCTGCCTCCCCCTCTCCCCCTCTCTCCCTCTCTCCCTCTCTCCCCCTTCCGCCCTCTCTCTCTCACTCTGTCACGCAGAGAGACACACACGCATTCACACAAAATAAAAACTAACTACTCAGAATAACAGAGCGACCGTGAGATTTTGCTGTTTTACTACTCGGCAGTCGCTCTGGAGAATGTCAAAGATCAATTTATTTAAATAAATTGCAAAAAAATGATATTAAAACTATAAATGTAGAGAGTTTGGAGTAAAATTAAATATTGGAATCTCACAAAGTCTGGTAGCAATTATAACCAGTAGTCATTCAGATTGCAGACATTGGGTAACTTTCTTTTATATATCAACGGGTGTTTATTGTTTTATTTTCCTGTAACAGAAATACTTAAATACAACATTAATCCACCTTTGTGCACAGTTGAAGAGGAGAGTCGAACTGGTCTGTTTGGTTTCAGCAGAGAATCCGCCCTGCGGACAGGCAGCAGCTTGTACAGGGAAAATCGCGCTGTGAGTCTCACAGAACAACAACACCGGCCCCATAGCTACTAAATATCTGTCGCTGGACTGGTTGGAATGAAATTAGCAGCAAACCCCTTGAAAATATACCGACACGGAGACAGAACATTCTTGGTGAATTGAGGTGAGACTAACTCAGCTTCTGATATTTTTTTTTCCGGATCTTTATTCCCAATCAGCACGTTGTCTGTGTTTTGGGTCAGTGATCAAGAAGTCATCAGTTCTATTGTAACCTCATCTGGCGGTGGTGGTGTCAGTGATCCTGCAGTTTGCTGTTTGCACGGGTGAGATTTTCCACAATTTATGTCAAGGTTAAAAACAGTTCTCGAACCAGAGGTTACGGTTTCAAAGCCAGCGTGTGAAAAGCTGTTTTGCCAACACGGGTTCCGTTTCCAAACTTGTCATTTCAGATGAATGTGTGTTCTTTCCTGTTTGTGACTGTGTTTATTCTGGGTGTTTCGAGCTGATCTCCTCAGCGTCATGTGGAAGCAAAGACTTTGATTTTGCTTCAGGCCTCGATACAGTTGGAGGTGGGGATGGGGAAACAGTTACAGAAAGCGGCAGGTGGTATTACAGAACGAAAACCATGATTTCACTGTGTGCGCAGAAAGCCCGATGGGCTGAGTGGTCAACTTCTGCGTGGTATGTTCACAACAAAAGCTCTGACTACAGTCATTGTAAATCAATTTAATGCAAACGGCCCATAACACATGTAAATTACCTGTCGCCGAACTAAAGCCGCAATTAAATCATCCAGGGCGTTGACATAGATGATAAGCAACAATAGACCCAACACCGGTCCATGGGGCATCCCACTACCCACTGGTCTCCAGTCAGAGAGTTAACCATCTTTCAGCATTTGCTGGCTTCTCCCGCGAAGCCGATGGCCAAACCAATGTATCACCACATCCAGCATCTCCAAGCCCCTGAACCTCAGACCATAAGACAGAGGAGCAGGATCAGGCCATTCAGCCCATCGAGTCCACTCTGCTAGTCCATCATAGCTGATCCCGGATTCCACTCAACCCCACACACCTGCCTTCTTGCCAAATCCTTTAATACCCAGAGCGATCAGGAAACGATCAACTTCCACCATAAATATCTGCATGAACTTGGCCTCCTCTGCAGTCCGTGGTAGAGTATTCCACAGATTTACTGCTCTCTAGCAATGAAAAAAACTCTTCCTTACCTCTGATCTACAGGGTTGCCCCTCAATTTTGAGGCTGTGCCCTCTAGTTCAGGATACCTCCATCATCAGAAAAATCCTATCCTAACTAATCCTTTCAACTTTCAGTAGGTTTCAATTGGATCCCCAGACATTCTTCCAAATTCCAGTGAGTACAGGCCCAAAGCCGTCAAACGCTCCTCTTATGTTAACCCCTTCATTCCCGGAATCATATGCGTGAACTTCCTCTGGACTCTCCAATAACAACACATCCATGCTGAGATATGTCCAGAACTGTTGGCAATACTCCAAATGTGACCTGACTAGTCTCTTATAAAGAATCAGCATAATCTCCTTGCTTTTATATTCTATTCCTCTTCAAATAACTGCCAACATTGTTTTTACCTTTTCCCAAAGACGCAACCTGTAAATTAACCTTCTGGGAGTCTTGCACGTGGACGCCTAAATCCCCCTACACCTCTGATGTTTGAAACTTCTCCCTATTTAGATAATAGTCTGTGCTATTGTTTCTTTTACCAAAAACACATTGTCATACATTTCCCAACAGTTTATTCCATCTGCCACTTTTTCGCCCATCCTTCCAATTTGTCTAATTCCTGCTGCAATCGCATTGCTTCCTCGGCACCATCTTCCCCTCCGGCTATATTCCTATCATCCATAAACACTGCCACAAAGCCATCAATTCCATTATCTAAATCATTAACAAACAATGTGAAAAGCAGCGATCCCGTTACTGACCCCTGAGGAACACCGGTAATCATGGGCAGGCAGCCAGAAAAGGCCCCTTTTATTCCCACATGTTGTCTCTTGCCTGGCAGGCATTCCACTCTCCATGACAGTATCTTTTCTATAACGCAATCGGATTTTATCCTGATTTTAACATGTCTTGTGTGTGGCACCTTATCAAACGCCTTCCGAAAATCCAAGTAAATGATATCCATTGTCTAAGCCCTTCTGGTATCCAAAGGAAAACTTTAATATTGTTTTCTTTACTACTCTGAAAGCATCATAACTGAGGCCGGCCGAACAGTGCTACAGAGATGTGACTGTAAGACCGGGTCTAGATGTCCATTATTACAGATTACACAGTGTTGTGAAAGAACAGCAGCTCAAAGGGGAAAAATCTGCGTAGATGTTAACTAAGGAATCCGAATGTTCTCAATTCAAGATATAGAGGTAGTATTAATGCACAATAAGTGTGATTTTATATACTTAACAGCAGTGAAAAGGGGGATCCGGAGATAGTAAACAATAGAGATCCAGCAGGTGTGGAAAAAAGAGATTCGCACGCGAAATGCTGGAGGAAATCCGCAGGCCTGGCATAATCGATGGAGAGGAATCTCTCGACCTGAAACGTCGTCTGCCTATTCTCCGTAGATGCTGTGTGACCTATGATTTCTGCCAGCATTTTGTGGTTGTTATGGGTACAGTGTCATAGACCCCAGAATAAGATCTGTCAATTGGGTGAAGGTAAGTATCTTTTGAAGTTTTGCAGCTACGTATTGAGAGACGAGCCAATTGACAAGGCTATCGCAATATGTCACAATATTTTTAGAGTGTACATTATAACCCTCTGCGGGAAAATTTTATTTTTGGTTTTCTCCTTTTGTGCAACAAATACGGATTCATAAGAAACATTGTGAGTGGCTCCATGCCGTTGGAAGCGGGATCAGGCTCCGCTGAATGGGGCTGAGTCACGGGGCCTCCGGTTATCTCCAGCCCGATCATGGCATTAGGTAGCACTGGAGACACAGCACGTTTGTAAGGATTTGCGGTGATGCTATGGCCCGACTATTGCCATGCTGCTTATGAAGTCCCCCGATTTGATCCTGGTCTTGTCACAGGACAATTCACAATGGCCAAATAACCTGCCTACTGTGTGGGGACGGAGGCATCCGGATCACCCGGAGGAAACCCATGCGATCACAGTGAGAACCTGCAAACTCTTACTGGCAGCGGCGGGGATTGCATCCAGGTCGTTCTAACTGTAAAGGCTTAGGCCATTGTATAAGTCGTTGGTGAGACTGTGTTTGGAGTACAAAGTATGGTTCTGGCCGCTATATGTTTGAAAAGGCTTGGTTAAAGTGGAAAGAGTGCAGGGATTTGTGAGTCTGTTGTCAGGGTCAGAGATCTCCGTTCTGGGGAGAGTATGTCCACTCTATGTTTTTACTCCCTGGAATGTCGGAGACTGAGCAGCAATCTTACAGAAGTGTTTTAAATTATGAAGGGCAGAGTAACTGACACGCTCTGGTTTATTGTGTAATTCAGGTCATCGCCAGCAGGTGGTGCTTTCTTCTACCCGGAGGGCAGACAAGAAGACGACAATCGACCAACAACAGTCAGAGTCATAATAGACACAGGTATGTTCACTGGGCTCTTTCTCACTAAAACTCTATCATCACAATACACGTGTACATAGAACATAGAATAGCACAGCACATTGCAGGCCCTTCGGCCCACAATGTTGTGCCGACCCTCAAACCCTGCCTCCCATATAACCCCCCACCTTAAATTCCTTAAGCACCTTAAATCTAGTAGTCTCTTAAACTTCACTAGTGTATCTGCCTCCACCACTGACTCAGGCAGTGCATTCCACGCACCAACCACTCTCTGAGTGAAAAACTCTCTAATATCCCCCTTGAATTTCCCTACCCTTATCTTAAGGCCATGTCCTCTTGTACTGAGCAGTGGTGCCCTGGGGAAGAGGTGCTGGCTGTCCACTCTGTCTATTCCTCTTAATATCTTGTACACTTCTATCATATCTCCTCTCATCCTCCTTCTCTGCAAAGAGTAAAGCCCTAGCTGCCTTCATCTCTGATCATAATCCATACTCTCTAAAGCAGGCAGCATCCTGGTAAATCTCCTCTGTACCCTTTCCTATGCTTCCAGATCCTTCCTATAGTGAGGCGACCAGAACTGGACACAGTACTCCAAGTGTGGCCTAACCTGAGCTTTACAGAGCTGCATCATTACATCACATTTCTTAAAGTCTATCCCTCGATTTAACAGCACCTCTTTCACCTCAGACGGTTGAAGAGGTTTGGAATGGTTCCCGAAATCCCAAGAACTTTCTACAGGGGCACACTTGAGAACATCCTGAGAGTCTGAGGGAACTGAGAGAGTGGTGTGGACAGCTCAGTTCATCTGTAGATGTGAACTTCCCACTACCCAGGGTATTTACATTTACATTAATACAGGGTATTATTTTTTTTTACTGAGTTAAGTATTGTATGTAATTAGTTTTGCTACAACAAGTGTATGGGACATTGGAAAAAAAGTTGAATTTCCCCATGGGGATGAATAAAGTATCTATCTATCTATCTATCTACATTATTGTGTAAAAAGGACCCGTAGGATCATTGTGGAGCTCAGTCACCCCAACCACAGACTGTTGCCACTGCTACCATCCGGGAAACGATACCTCAGCGTAAAAGCCATGACCAACAGGATCCGGGACAGCTTCTTTCACCAGGCCATTGGACTGATTAATTCATGGTGATACAATTGAATGTCCTGTTGTACATATTAATTATTATAAATTACTATCAATTGCACATTTAGATGGAGAGATAACATAAAGATTTTGTACTCTTTAAGTATATGAAGGATGTAAGTAATAAAATCAATTCAATTCAATTCACCCTCTTCACTATCTGTTCTGTCATTCTGGCTCCAATCCTCCCTGCAACTTTAGTTTAACCACCCACCCCACAGGGAAACACAAGCAAACCTTATCACTAGGATAGTAGTCACCTTCCAGTTTTGTTCCACTAACTAACAAATCCCCTATCACCCCCTTTGACTTTCCTCTGCCAGGTAATTCCCACCAACAGTTTCTAAGATAGTCCACCTATTCTCGTGAGGGATGGCCACAACAGTACTCTGTGATGGCTATTTAACCTCATTCCCCTTCCTGACTCTTCCTTCCTTCCTGTGTCCTGCACCTTGGGTGGAACTCACCTCTCTTCATGTCATACCTACCACCCCATTCAACTGCTGGATGATCCAGAATTCATCCATTTCAAGTTGCAACTCCTTAAAGTGCTGGATTACAAGCTGCAGCTGGATGCACATCTTGTAGGTGAAGACATCAGGGACACTGGAGGTCTCCCCATCTACCCATTAATGTCCCCTCCAATTTGAAATATGTGCGCAAATACCTTCTGCTGTACAATGTTTACCCCGTGTCAGCAATATTGTGTGCACTGAATTTTATATTTTGAGGTATTCATTTCAACAGCTAGCAAATCACTGTTGATAAGAACTATGATCTCCTCTGGGATTGATCGAGTTCATCTGCACTCTCACACAACCTATGTAGCAGGTAATGAAGGATTTTCTTACCAGAACCTTTGCATACTGTCCATATCTGATTGGCTTGCTAAATGATGCTTTGAAAAGTCAGATTTCTAAGTATTACTCAATTTCTTCCCACTTGCAAATTCTCCAGCAACTTTTGCATCACCACAATACACACAGGTAACACCAGCTTCTGTGTTGTACATAATTATTCCCCCTGAACCCTCCCCCAGGGGACTGAAGGTGGTGAACTGATTGATGGCAATGCCAATGAATATGAAGGGAAGGGCAGTAGTCTGTCTCATTGGGATCTGGCACATTTGTGATGTGAAAGCTACTTGTTGCCAGGGCAAAGGTGTTTGATATCATTGTGTAGCCAGAGAGAATGGCTTGAAGCATGTTCTCACTGGTAGAAAATTCCAGAACAAGAGGTTCCAGAACAACAAGGAACACACACAAAATGCTGGATGAACTCAGCAGGCCGGGCAGTATCTATGGAAAAGAATATTATTGTTGAGTTCCTCCAGCATTTGTGTTTCTTGGATCTCCAACATAGAAACCCCCCACCCCCCCTGGAAAACACCTACAGCATAATACAGGCCTGGTGCACAATGCTCTGCTGAACATTACTTATTTTAGAGATTACCTAGAGTTCCCCATAACCTCCTATTTTTCTACGTGCCATGTTTTTATCCAGGAGCCTCTTAAAAGACCCTATCGTATCTGCCTTCATCACAGTCGCCGGCAGTCCATTCCACACACTCGCCACTCTGCGTAAAAAAAAAACTCCCCCCCTCGTTGTGATATCACGTGTCAGAAAGGGATGGTACAGAGTACCGAGCATGCGCAGAAATGAAGAATGATCGAAAAGCATGGTAGCGTAAAACGTGGTTTTGTTGCTGTTAAATAAAAGGTCAATTCTTCCAGAATATGGTTGTTATGAGTAACCCACGGTACGTATAAAGAACACAACACCCCTGACAGCTCCTTCCAACAGGCTTCCAAGCACCTTAAAACTGTGCCCTCCCTACAGGTCTTCTCTTGTTTGTGATTGGAGGTAGAAAAAAAGGTGATTTTCTCAACTGGTGATGTAAAAGATTTTGTTCCCTTTCTCCGAGTTCCTAATCCTTGCATTTAGATAGCTGGAGCTCAGCTCTGTCTGAGAGATCCATCGGTTCCCATTCCCTCATCAACCGGAAGCTCCCCGGGGCCCGTGTACGGATCATGGGACTGAGAGTGAGGGAAGAGAGCAGGACTGTGCTGGAATTGCGGACTACGGTGTCCGAAGCTCAGAGAAATATCCCTAAAACGGTGTTGCAAACTCCACGTGGCGAACACTCTTACCGGATGCTGATACTTCTGTTTGTGCACTGCGCGCATGCGTGATGTTCGGGTACATTAACAACGCTGACGCCTGCGCATTACATCGGTGCTTCAGCGACCACAAAATTTTTGACGCATGTATTTATAGGTAATCACGGTGCCATTGAAAGTTTCTGCAGTACCAGTTGCATGTCCACAGCTCAGTTTTGTTTTGTTTGGCGGCTCCCATAAACAAAAACGTCAATACTAACAGGAAATCCGTGTATCTAATGCCAAAGTAGAATCCTCTTGCAAATTCAGATATGAAACAGAAGAGATTCTGCAGTTGCTGGAGATAGAGAGATGCACAGACACAATGCTGGAGGAACTCTGTAGTTCAGGCAGCAACTAAGCAGAGGAGCACACAGTCTAGGCATGCTGAAGGGGCTCGGTCTAAACTTTGTCTATTTATTCCTCTCCACATTTGCGGCCTGATCTGTTGATTTCCTCCAGTACTTTGCAGAAATTAACCACCTTTTTTCAATCAAACATTTTCACAATGTTTCTGATCTTTCATTTGCAGCCACATCCTGCTGGTGTGATTCCTCTTCCTCCTACTCATCGTAAACTCCAGGCCTCATTTGTTTCTGGAGCCCCAAAGCACTGACTCAGGCTGGCAACTCTGGTTTCTGACTCTTCTCCATCGAAGATTGACTTGCTAGTCTGCTGTCAGGCTTTAGAGGTGCATTGCAACAACCCAGCTGTCTGAGGCACAGTCCTTTGAAATTAGTGAAGTGACCCAAACCGTTCAAAAGAGCAGGGAGGAAGTAGTTTAACCACCTTAGCCCGGAGCACTGAAGAACTTGAGAACCACAGTTTGGCCATCATCTTATTCAGCCTGGAGAAAAACATGCAAGTGTATAAGATGATGAGAGGCATTGGTCGTGTGGATAGTCAGAGGCTTTTCCCCAGGGCTGCAACGGCTAACACGAGGGAGCATAGGTTTAAGTTTAAGTTGCGTGGAAGTTGGTACAGAGATGATGACAGCACTAGTGTGGTGGGTTTTTTTTCTTACACAAAGTGCCTGCTGATATGGAATATATTGTTTATGGGAGCAGCCACACAAAAAAAAAAGTATTGTCATGGAACCGGTGTTTGCAGAAACTTTCAATGGCACAGTAATTACCCATAAATCTGTGCGTTAAAAATTTCGCTTTCACTGAAGGACCGATTGAATGCGCAGGCGTCAGCGTTGTTCACTTAACAGGATATCACGCATGCGCGCAGTGCACAAACGGAAGGATCAGCATAAGGTAAGAGTGTTCGCCACGTGAAGTCTGCAACACCGATTTAGGGAAATTTCTCTGAGTTTCGGACACTGTGACCCGCAATCCCGGCACAGTCCTGCTCTCTTCCCTCTCTCTCAGCCCCGGGGAGATTCCGGCCGATGAGGGAATGGGAACCGATGGATCTCTCAGACAGAGCTGAGCTCCAGCTATCTAAGTGCAAGGATTAGGAACTTGGAGAACGGGAACAAAACCTTTTACAGCAGCAGTTGAGAAAATCACCTTTGTTCTACCTCCACTCATAAAAAAAGAGAAAATCTATGGAAAGGGCACAGTTTTAGGGTGCTTGGAAGCCGGTTGGAAGGAGATGTCAGGGGTGTTGTGTGCTTTATACGTACAGTGGGTTACTCATAACAAATAATATTCTAGAAGAGTTGACCTTCTATTTAACAGAAACAAAACCACGTTTTACGCTACCATGCTTTTCGATCATTTTTCATTACTGTGCATGCTCGGAACTCTGAAACATTACGTTCTGACACGTGATATCACTACTGCAATAATATTCTTTTCCATAGATGCTGCCAGGCCTGCTGAGTTCCTCCAGCATTTTGTGTGTGTGCCTTGTTCTACCACCTCTTGTTCTGGAATTTTCTACCGGTGAGAACATGCTTCAACCCATTCTCTCTGGTTACATAATGATATCAAACACCTTTGTCCTGGCCAACAACTAGCTTTCAGATCACAAATGTGCCAGACTCCAATGAGACAGTCTACTGCCCTTCCCTTCATATTCATTGGGATTACCATCACTGAGTTCATCACCGTCAGTCCCCTGGGGGAGGGTTTAGGGGGAATATATATGTACAATACAGAAAGTGGAGTCCCCTGTGTGTATTGTGATGATGCAAAAGTTGCTGGAGAATTTGCAAGTGGGAAGAAGTCCAGTAATCTTTGGAAATGTGAGTTTTTAAATCATCATTTAGCAAACAAATCAGATATGGATAGTATGCAAAAGCTCTGACGAGAACATCGTTCATTACCAGCTACAGGCTTGCTACATAGGCTGTGTGACAGTGCAGATGAACTCGATCGAACTGAGAGGAGATCAAATTTCTTACTGACAGTGATTTGCTAATTGTTGAATGAATACCTCAAAATGTAAAATTCAGTGCACACCATATTGTTGTCATTGGCTAAATATTGCACAGCACAAGGTTTTTGCACACATATTTCAAATCAGAGGGGACATTGGTGGGAAGGTGTGGAGACTGCAGTGTCCCTGATGCCCTCACCAACAAGATGTGCATCCAGCTGCAGCTTGTAACCCTGCACGTTAAGGAGCTGGAACTTGAAATGGATGAATTCCAGATCATCTGGCAGTCGGATGGGGTGATGGATATGAAATGAAGAGATGTGAGTTCCACCCAGGGTGCAGGACACCGGAAACTGGGTGAGAGTCAGGAAGGTGAATGAGGTTAAATAGCCATCGCCGAGTACTGTTGTGGCCATCCCCCACAAGAATAGGTGGACTACTTTAGAAACTGCAGTGGGGGGGATTACCTGATGGGGGAAAGTCAAAGGGGAGATGGGGGATTTGTTAGTTAGGAGAACAGAACTAGAAAGGGCCTAATATCCTAGTGGTAAGGCTTGCTAGTGCTCCCCTGTGGGGTGGGTGGTTAAACTAAAGTTGCAGGGAGGATTGGAGCCAGAATGACAGAACAGATAGTGGAGAGGTTGAATTGAATTGACTTTATTATGTACATCCTTCATACTCTTTTTCTACATGTATCTGGGAGTACAGTTAGACGAGAAGCTAGACTGGACTGCCAACACAGATGCCTTGTGCAGGAAGGCACAGAGTCGACTGTACTTCCTAAGAAGGTTGGCGTCATTCAATGTCTGTAGTGAGATGCTGAAGATGTTCTATAGGTCAGTTGTGGAGAGCGCCCTCTTCTTTGTGGTGGCGTGTTGGGGAGGAAGCATTAAGAAGAGGGACGCCTCACGTCTTAATAAGCTGGTAAGGAAGGCGGGCTCTGTCGTGGGCAAAGTACTGGAGAGTTTAACATCGGTAGCTGAGCGAAGGGCGCTGAGTAGGCTACGGTCAATTATGGATAACTCTGAACATCCTCTACATAGCACCATCCAGAGACAGAGAAGCAGTTTCAGCGACAGGTTACTATCGATGCAATGCTCCTCAGACAGGATGAAGAGGTCAATACTCCCCAATGCCATTAGGCTTTACAATTCTACTGCCAGGACTTAAGAACTTTTTAAAAGCTATTATTAATGCTTTTTGAGATAGTGATTTAGATGCATATCATATTTTTTACTGAGTTAAGTATTGTATGTAATTAGTTTTGCTACAACAAGTGTATGGGACATTGGAAAAAAGTTGAATTTCCCCATGGGGATGAATAAAGTATCTATCTATCTATCTAAAGAGTAGAGATCTTTAAGTTATGTCTCCATCTAAATGTGCAATTTCTAGCAATTTATAACAATATGTACAACAGGGCATTCAAGATAACAGAAATACAATTGTATCTGCATGAATGAATCAGTCTGATAGCCTGGTGGAAGAGGCTGTCCCGGATCCTGGTGTCCTGGCTTTTATGCTGCGGTACTGTTTCCCGGATGGCAGCTGCTGCAACAGTCTGTGGTTGGGGTGACTGACCTCCCCAATGATCCTGCAGGTCCTTTTTACACAATAATGTAAATATCCTGGATAGTGGGAAGTTCACATATACAGATGGGCTGGACTGTCCACACCACTCTCTGCAGAGAACTGCAACTGGGGAAGTACAGTTCCCATACCAGGCAGTGATGCAAACTCTCAGGATGTTCTCAAGTTGCCCCTGTAGAAAGTTCTTGGGATTTGGGGAACCATTCCAAACTTCTTCAACCGTCTGAGGTGAAAGAGGCGCTATTGTGCCTTTTTCACCAGACAGCCGGTATGTACAGACCTGGTGAGATCCTCGGTAAGGTGTATGCTGAGGAACTTAAAGCTGTTCACCCTCTGAACAGCAGATCCATTGATGTTAGAAGGGTTTATCCTGTATCAATTCTTTCTGTCGTCCACAACCTGCTCCTTTGTTTTTGTGACAATGTTGTTTTCTAGGTTGGGCATGGTGATATGAATGTGCTGAGCTGTGTATATCACAATGCAAGAAGCATTGTAGGAAAGCCAGATTAACCCAGGGCATGGAATTATGATGTTATAGCCATTACAGGGACTTGTTTACACCCAACTATCTGAGGGATTTAGAGGAACAAATTTGTAGAGAGATCACAGACTATACCAAGAAACATGAAACTATGTCAAAAAACAAAGGTTGAGATTGTAAGCGATTTTAACTTCCCATATATTGACTGGGACTCCCATACTGTAAAAGGACTAGATGGGGTAAAGTTTGTCAAATGTGCCCTTAATCAGTACATAGAATTCCTGATGTGGAAGTGTGCAATAAGCTGTTAGGAAACGATCCAGGGCTAGTGACTGTAATTAGTGTATGGGAACACTTTGTATCCAGAGGTCATAATGCTATTAGATTCCAAGTAAATATGGAAAAAGAGAGGTCTGGAACACAGGTTGAGATTCTAAGTTGGAGAAAGGTCAATTTTGAAGGTATCAGAAAGGATTTCACAAGTGTGATTTGGGACAGAATGTTTTTTGGCAAAGGAGTACTTAGTCAGTGGGACGCCTTCAGAAGTGAAATTTTAAGGGTGTGGTGTTTGTGTGTGTCTGTCAAAATAAAAATTGAGATGCAAATGGGTCAGGGAACCTTTGTTTTCAAGAGGAATCGAGGTCCCATATATTTTGTTCCTCTAAATGCCTCAGGCTGTTGGGTGCAACCAAGATGCATTAATGGCTACAATATCATCATTCCATGCCCTGAGCATATCTGACCTTTTTTTTTAGTTGTCATCTGTTGGCTTCTAAAAGCTTGCCAATAGTTTTTGCTCTGTTGTTTGCCCTTTCTTTGGCTTTTATGTTGGGTTTGGCTTGTCATTTTGCCACAGTTGTGTCCTCCTGCCTTTCCAATGCTTCCACTACTTGGGGATGTATCCATCACTCAGCTCCCAAATTGCTCCAGAAACTCCAGCCATTGCTGCTCCATTGTCACTGCTGCCAGTATCCCTTCCAATCAAGTCTGGCCAGCTTCTCTGTCATTGAAACATGGAGAAGTTCAGTACAGAAACCTGCCATTTGGCCCATCTTCTCAATGCTGGAAAAACATTCAAGCTGTGGAACGCAATGACCTGCACCGGGACCATAGCACTCCATACACCTACCATCCAGATACCCATCCAAACTTCTCTTAAATTGTGAAATCGAGCTACCATACACCACTTGTGCTGGCATCTCATTCCATACCCTCATGGCCAATAATTTGTTCCCCATAAGTTTTCACGTCCCCACTTACCCATCACCTCTGGTTGTTGTCACACTTAAAATCAGTTGAAAAAGCCTGCTTGCATTTACCCATTTTATACCGTTATATTTTGTGTACACAGAAACATAGAAAACCTACAACACAATACAGACCTTTTGGCTCAAATATATCCTTACCTTGGATCTACCTAGGCTTACCCCTAGCCTCTAACTTTCTAAACTCCATGTATCCATCCAGGAGTCTCTTAAAGACCCTTTCATTTCCGCCTCCACCATGGCTGCTGGCAGCCCATTCCATGCACTCACCACTCTCTGTGTGAGGAAAAAAAACTATCTTCTATACTTCAAACAAATCCTCAAAGCAATGTATTATTTCCTTGTTTATGTTCAGAGCCTTTTTTTACATGTATCAGATGATGAGGGGCATTGATTGTGTGGATAGCCAGAGGTTTTTTCCCCAGGGCAGAAATGGCTAATATGGGGGCATACAGTCTTTTAAGGTGCTTGGAAATTGATACCGAGGAGATGTCAGGGGTAAGATTATTACACAGAGAGTGCTGGATGTGCGTAATGCACTGCCAGCAGCCGTGTTTGAGGCAGATACAATAGGGTCTTTTAACAGCCTCTTAGATAGGTACGCAGAAAAATAGAGGGCTATGTGCTGGGGCAGTTTCTAGAGTAGGTTACATGGTCGGCACAGGACTGTGGGCCAAAGTGCCTGTAATGTGCTGTAGATATCTCTGTTATATGTTAAGGAGCAAAACAACTTTGGTTAACTTTGCATTATTCAGGCTCCCGTTCCCCCTGCAACTTTCGATTAACCCCTCTATCCCCACCTCCCACCATGCAGCTCTATCACCCCTTTGGCTTTCCTCTCCCAGATCAATAAAAAGGAGGTGCATACCAGGTGCAGGCAGATAGGAGCAAATGGGGTCCTTATGAAATACAGGAAATTCAAGTGAACACTTATGAAAGAAATAAAAGAAGGCATGAGTTTGCCCCAGCAGACAAGGTGAAGGAGAATCTTCAGGGATTCTGCAGATATGTTAAGAGTGAAAAGATTGCAAGGGATGAAATTAATCCTTTGCAAGATCAGAATGGTAATCCATATGAGGAGACAACATAGATGGGGGAGATTTTTTTTTTGCTTCCTATTATTGCAGTAGATGAACACAGTCTGTAGAAGTGAGGCAATGCAGCATCAGATTCATGGATCCTGTACAGATTACAGAGGTGGAGGTGTTTTTACATTTGTGAGATTGACAACAGTAGTGGAAAAGTTACTGGAATGTGTGTGCAGGAACCTGATATATAAGTATTTGGATAGATGTGGACTGATTAAGGATAGACAGCATGGCTTTGTGCATGTTAGGTCATGTCTAACCAATCTTAGAGAGTCTCTCGAGGAAGTTATCAGGAGAGTGGATGAAGGCAAGGCAGTAGGTGCTGTCTACATGGACTTTAGCAAGGCACTTGAAAAAGTCTCATATGGGAGGTTGGTCAAGAAGGTTCAGTCACTCAGCATTCAAGATGAGACAGTAAATTGGATGAGACACTGTCTTTGGGAGAAGCCATAGTGTGGTAGCAGATGGTTGCCTCTCTGACTGGAGGCCTGTGACTAGTGGTTGCCACAGAGATCAGTGCAGGATCTGTTGTTGTTTGTCATCTATATCAGTAATGTGGATGATAGTGTGGTTAACTGGATCAGCAAATTTGTGGGTAGCACCAAGATTGGTGGTCTAATGGACAGCGAGGAAGACTATCATGGCTTGCAGTGAGATCTGGACCAGCGGGAAAAATGGTTTGAGAAATGGAAGGTAGAACTTAAAGCAGAAACGTGTGAGGGGTTGCAGTTTGGTAGGACCTACCAGGGTAGATCTTACACAGTGACTGGTCGGACATGGAGGAGTGTTGTAGAGTAAAGGAATCTGGACATACAGGTCTATATTTCACTGAAAGTGGTGTCACAGTTCGATAGGGACGGAAAGAAAGATCTTGACATATTGGCCTTCTTGAACCAAAGTTCTGAGTACAGGAGATGGATGTTATGTTGACTTTGTACAAGACATTGGTGAGGCCTAATTTGGAGTACTAAGTGCAGTTTTGGTCACCAACCTACAGGAAAGATGTAAGGACTTTGAAAGAGTTCAGAGAAAATTCACAAGGATGTTGCCAGGTCTGGAGTACTTGGGTTATAAGGAAAGATTGAACAGGTCAGGACTTTATTCCTTTGACTGTAGGAGATTGAGGGGAGATTTGATTGTGACAGAGCGGCATAGATAGTGTAAATGCAAGCTGGCTTTCTCCACTGAGCTGGGGATGGGACTACAACCAGAGGCCATGGGTTAAGGGTGAAAGGTGAAATGTTAAGGGAAACATGAGGGGAATCTTCTTCACACAGATGGTCATCCGGGTGTGGAATGAGCAGCCAGCACAAGTGGTGCATGTGAGCTCGATTTCAACATTTAAGAAGCTTGTATAGGTACCTGGAAGATAGGGGTATGGGATTGGGCAGTTTAAATAGATCACCACAAACCAGATGGCCCAAAGGGCCTGTTTCTGTGTTGTAATTTTCTATAACTGTGACAAGAACCTGAAATAATACAAAAATTTACTCTGTCCTTTTAACAGCTGTGCGGACCAGCAATTCACATCAACAGGATTTTTTTATATGGTGTTAGAATTGTGGCACTTTAAGTTAATAAGACATAAAAGAAAATCCCAGCTGCACATCAAGAAAGACAATTTGCGTGAGACTGTTTCAGTTGCTGCGTGGCCAGGCACCCATGCATCTCAGGAGGAACAGGGAATAATACCAATGGAGAGAGTCAAACTGAGCCAGGTCACAGATTGGAGATGGCAGAAATGCCCCATTCTTATAGAGACAGGAAGAGCATCAGAGAATTGATGGTCATTCCAGATACCAGCACTCTGCCCAGTCAGGAGATGATTTCTCTCTCCAAGTTGGGTTGTACCTCACTGTAACAGTGTGATACCAGATCAAACCTTGCCAGCTCAAGTAATCTCATCTGAAATGTTGCCCTACACCCATTGATGAATTATGTAAATCTTTTACAGGATACAAATGAGAAGGAATCTGTCGCCGGGAATCTCAAACGCGGCACACCAGTTTTGCTGTCTCTGTCTAGATATTTAAGAAGTGTGGCAAGGGATTCAATCATCCATCCTTCCTGCTCAGACTGTGGAGAGGGATTACGTTGGTCATTTGACCAACTGGCACACTCGTCATTTTAGACAGGAGAAAGGTCGTTCACCTGCTCAGACAGTGGGGGTGGATTCACTCGGTTATCTCAACTGAAGATACATCAGTCAAATTCACACTGGGCAAGGCCATTCACCTGTTCTGTGTGTGAGAAAGGATTCAGTCAGTCTTCCCACCTGTGGACACACCAGTCAGAGGCTAGTCATCTGCTGAATTTGTGGGGAACGATTCACTCGGCCATCTGACATAATGGCTCACCTGCGAGTTCACACCGGGGAGCAGCCGTTCACCTGCTTGGACTGTGGGAAGGGATTCACTTGCTCATCTAAATTAAAAGTACATCAGGGAGTTCACACTGGGGAGAGGCAGTTTACCTGCTCAGACTGTGGGAAGGGATTCACTCGGTCATCCGTCCTACTGGTACACAAGTCAGTTCACACTGGGGAGAAGCCATTCACCTGCTCAGACTGTGGGAAGGGATTCACTCACTCTTCCACACTATGGAGACACCAGCGAGTTCACACTGGGGAGAAGCCGTTCACCTGCTCAGTCTGTGGGAAGAGATTCACTCAGTCATCCATACTACAGATTCATCAGCGAATTCACACTGGAGAGAGGCCATTCACCTGCTCAGAGTGTGGGAAGGGATTCATTCGGTCACACCATCTGCAGAGACACCAGCAAGTTCACACTGGGGAGAAGCCATTCACCTGCTCAGACTGTGGGAAGGGATTCACTGAGTCATCCACTCTATTGGTACATCAGCGTGTTCACACTGGGGAGAAGCTGTTCACCTGCTCAGACTGTGGGAAGGGATACACTCAGTCATCCCACCTACATAGACATCAGCGAGTTCACACTGGGGAGAAGCCATTCCTCTGCCAAGACTGTGGGAAGGTATTCACTCAGTCATCCAACCTACAGAGTCACTTGCGAGTTCACACTGGGGAGAAGCCGTTCACTTGCTCAGAATGTGGGAAGCGATTCACTCAATCTTCCACCCTACAGAGACATCAGCGAGTTCACACCGGGGAGAAGCCATTCACCTGCTCAGTCTGTGGGAAGGGATTCACTCAGTCATCCAACCAACAATGTCATCAGCGAGTTCACACTGGGGAGAAGCCGTTCACCTGCTCAGAATGTGGGAAGCGATTCACTCGGTCATCCCAACTACTGGCACATCAGTCAGTTCACAATGGGGAGTTGCCATTGTTATGAATCCCGAGGTTTCGTTTGCCGTGGACTGTCATTTTAAGAGAGAGAGAGATAAAGAAGTCAAATCAGTTGGACTTGCAGCTTGTTTACATCGCTCGCAGCTTGTTTAGTTTTAACCGAGGACACAGACACTCAGAGTCAGACGGAGATGAAGGAGGAAAAATGGAAGGATTGAAACCAGGGAACTGGTGGCCAAGGGTCACTGTTTGGAGCTTTCCTATGCCCACAAGGGTGGGTTAATTATCGATTCACCGTACATCGAATGTGTGTTTGTCACCTCGTTTGATCCATAGGAGTGGATCTGATTTGGGATATCCTGTGAAGACAACTGATGTGTTAACCCTTGCATGGCTGTGGTGAGGTAATTCACTTGAAGACAATACTCCTTGTGACAAGTCACTTTCGGTGATAATTTGTATGTGGATTTGGAATTACGATGGATAAAATCTACAGTGACTGTTCTCTCATTTTACCACCATGGAACCTGTGGAATTCGACATAATTGCCTTCTCTCAACATTTAGCCTGGATTACAAATATCTCTCTCTCATCACCTATTCCATGAATGAACTGAACTTTCATATTTTACCATCTCAAGACCATTGTTTCCCCTAAACTCAATAGTTTTAGAGTTACCTTTATACACATATATACACATTACTCTATTAACTTTTGTTTATCTTGCACAAGTTTCTACATAGTAAGTAGGTACTAATAAAGAGGGGGGTTTTCACATCAAAGCCAGACTCCAGTGTGAACTCTATTTGCTGCTGGTTTGTTTCTAAAGTGTTATGGTTCGTAATGAAATTGGGGCCTGCATCTGAAATATGAACAAATTTGGGGCGTTTTGATTGATTTATGATCAATTTCATTGGGGAAATCCCGTTTGATTCATTTGTGTGTGGAAAATCAGCAGCGGATGCTGATAGGTTTGTGGAAGCGCCAACCTCTGAGGCATTAGAGGATGCCAGACGGATTGAGTTGTTGAGTATTGCTAAAACATTAAAACTTGTAAGGTGAAATTGACAATGAGGAGGGCACAGATGCAGAGGATAATAGCGGAACATTATGTATCTGAGGGTGTGCTTAAAGTGGAGGAGTTGGAGGTGTTTCCTGAAAGTAAACCTCATGAGCTTGAGCTCCCGTAGAAGTTAGAAAAATTAAAGATGGAAGCTACAGTAAGACAGAGGCAATTTGAGGGTAGAGAGGCAGAAAAACAGCAAGGAAGCAGAAAGAAAGAGGCTGCTCGAGCTGGAAAGGATAGAAAAATTGCAGGAAAGGTACTCTGGTGATGTTTGAGGCCAGTCGGGAAGTTAAATTGGTACCTGCGTTTGACGAGGCAGAGGTTGTTAAATATTTTCAGCGTTTTGAGAAGGTTGCTCAGAGTTTAAAGTGGCCTATTCTCATTTCATTCTTTTTCAATCTTTTTATTGATTTTCCAATAAAAAAATACAAATCAGAGGCGATAACACAAAAGACATGTAAACAGCAAAAAAAAGTATATATTGTGAAAATCAGATAAGTTTCTTTTTACTGTGTCATGTAACACCATGGTCCTCAAAAATGTTGTTTCATTTTTACTATGTACTGTGCCAGCAGTTATGTTCGAAATGACAATAACAGTGACTTGACTGGACTTGAAGTAGAATGTTATGCTGTTATAAATATAATCAAGAAACCACAACTCCTCTTAACAAATAAAAAAATAGGCCTATTCTCTTCAAAAGTGTAATTAAGGGGAAGGCTCAGCAAGCCTATTCTGCTTTGACAGTTGATGAAGCAGCTGATTATGACATAGTGAAACAGGCTGTGCTCAAAGCTTATGAGTTCGTCCCAGAATCATACAGACAAAAGTTTAGAAATTTGGTGATGAAACTGAAAATGGTGAGGTAAATCTTATTAAAGGCATTGGGGGCGGTATGGTTTTCGTGCCATTGTACAAGGTAACTTTACAGTCAGGGTTGGTTTCGGGACCTGTTAAAATTGGATTATTCTCCAGTTTACTGGTGGAAGATGTTACCTTGCTATTAGGGAATGACCTGGCAGATGGTAACGTTGTTCCTGCAGTGCTGTTGACAACTAAGCCAACCACTGACGACCCACAGATGGATTTTAACATTTATCCTTCCTCCGCAGTAACTTGAAGTATGGCTAAAAAGTCTGCCGATGCAGACGGTTCTGTGCAGCATGACTCTGATACCCATGATAGCCAAAATCGGGATTCAGGTTATGATGACTTGTCAGGGACTTTTCTGCCTTCATTGTTTCAACAGGATTCAGGTAGTAAGTCTGATGAGAAAGATCTATCCCTGTCTAGGAAGGAGTTTATAGCAGAACAGAACCGAGACCCTGAGATTGAAGCTTTAAAAGAAACAACTCTCTCAGATGATGAGATTAAGAAAGTGCCAGTAGGGTATTATCTCAGGGATGGAGTGTCAATAAGGAAGTGGAGGCCACTGGCTATACCTGCGAGTGATGAATGAGCAATTGTTCGCCAAGTTGTAATTCCTAAGGTTTATAGGACTGAAATGTTAACTTTGACCACAGTATGCCCTTAGGACGACATTTTGGAGTGAATAAAACTGTAAACAGGATTATGAAATACTTCTACATGCCTAATTTGGGGAAAGATGTTGTGACCTTTTGCAGAACCTGTCACACTTGTCAAGTCGGTGTCAGTTAGATAGGAGGCCCCACTGCGGCCTATACCTGCATTTGGTGAAACCTTTCCAAAAGTTATAGTGGATTGTGCTGGCCCATTGCCAAAGACTAAAGCTGGCCATCAGTATTTGCTAACTATTATGTGTACTGCATCCAGATTCCCAGAGGCAATACCTCTCGGAAATATTAAAGCTAAAACTGTGGCAAAGGCTTTACCGAGTTATTTTATTTGGTTTTCCTAAAGAAATCCAGTCTGATCAAGGAAGCAATTTTACATTTGGATTACTCCAGCAGGTAATTTATGAACTGGGAGCTAAACAAATTACATCGTCTGCATACCATCCAGAATCACGAGGGGCTCTAGAAAGATTTCATTCTACCCTCAAAACAATGATTAACACAAACTGTGTACCACACAATCTCTCTCTCTCTCTCTCTCTCTCTCGCTCCGTGCCTTGTAAAGGCTTGAAAAAGACATCATCGGACGCATGCACGCACATGCCAAAAAAAAGACATACTGTGTTGAAAATGGAAAAGTCTAGGATGAAGGAATATATTTGCTTTTGTTCCCAATAAGAGAGTTGGTACAGGATTAACTGGGCTTTACTCCATTTGAATTTGTATTTGGTCATAGAGAGAGGGGACCTTTGACCTTGTTAAAGGAACAGTGGATTGATGGGGATGTACATGTTAACTTGTCAGACTATGTTTTGATCAATGATAAACTACTCCACGCCTGTAGTCTAGTGTGACAAAACTTAAAGATTTCTCAAAACAAAATGAAGTGTTGGTTTGATAGGAGGGTTTCTAAAGAAAATAGCAGGTAGGGGATAAGGTGCTTACCTTATGTTGAAGAATGTTGACAAATCCACTTCAGGCGAATCTCAATGGACCATATGAAATAGTCTCTCAAATTAATGATGTGAATTATGTTATCAAAACACCCGACCGACGTACACTAACACAGGTGGTACAGATAAATATGATAAAGCCTTATTTTGACAAGCAGGCACCATCTGTGAGTGTTGTTGTCAAAACATATGAATCTGGCAACCCTGAGAATGGTACAATTGACTCGTCTGAGACTTTTCACAAGCCAAACATTGTCCCAGTTAGGCTAATGAACTCGGTTGTTCTAGAAAATACTGATAACAGTTTGGCTCACCTGCAGCCAAAGCAACAACAACAGCTGAAGGAATTAATTCTGAAGTTTAAAGATTTATTCCCTGATATTCCCAGGCAAACCAGGGTCGCAGTACATGATGTAGATATTGGTCAAGCCAAACCGATTAAACACTCATATCGCATGAATGTAGACAAGTGTAAATTGGCTGAGCAAGAAATTGAAAATGCTGGAAAATGGTATTATTAGTCCTTCAGCATCAGATTGGAGTCACCCCCCGTTATTGTGCCCAAACCTGATGGTAGTGTTAGATTTTGCACTGATTATGGGAAGGTAAATGCAGTAACAAAAACAGATGCCTATCCTATCCCGAGGGTGGATGATTGCATCAATAAGGTTGGAATAGCTAATTTCTTACAAAGATTGATCTGTTGATAGGGTATTGGTGTGTTCCATTGATGGACAGAGGTAGAGAAATTTCTGCATTTGTGACACCATTTGGGTTGTATGAATACAATGTTTTGCCTTTTGGAAGGAAAAATGCTCCAGGAACATCCCAGAGAACGTTTGATTTTGTAATTCGAGGGTTGGAACACACAAATGCCTATATTGATGACTTAGTCACAGGGAGTGACACTTGGGAAGAGCATATCTCTGCAGTAGAAAAGCTGTTTGACAGGCTTTCCTAGGACAACCTTACAGTTAACTTAGCTAAGAGTGAATTTGACAATGCCACTGTGACCTGTCCTGGCTATGTTGTAGGTCAAAGCAAGTTGGCTCCTGTTCGGGCAAAAATCCAGGCAATTTCTCAAGTTCCTATTCTGACTGCGAAGAAGGCTGTTAGAAGGTTTCTGGGAATGGATGGATGTTATCTTAAGTTCTGTAAGCACTTTGCTGCTATCGCTCTTCCTCTGACTAACCTGAAGAAGGTTGAAAAGTTTGTTAGGACCAAGCCTTGTCAGGTGGCATTTGATCGATTGAAAGTTATTATTTGAGATTAGGTCAATCAATGTAGTGCTGTCAGCAAATGTAATTAGCAGATTTTGAGCTGTGGGTGGCAGCACAAGTCATGGGTGCACAGAGAGTATTGGAGAGGGCCAAAAAAACAACCCTGTGAGTTATGTGTGCTGAGGGTCAGAGAGACAGAGGAGATAGAGCCCACTGTTACCACCTGCCGGCGATCTGACAGGAAGTCCAGGATCCAGCTACACAAGGCAGGGTGAAGGCCGAGGTCTCTGAGCTCCATGTCGATACTTCATGCCTTTGTATGGCTACTGCTCTGCCCATGACTGCAAGGAACTGCAGAGAACTTTGGAGAGCAGAGAACATCAGAGAAACAAGCCTCCCCTCCATGGACTCTTCCTACACTTCCCCTCCCTCGGAAAAGCAGGCCATGTACTCAAAGATCCTCACAACCTGGACATTCTTGCTGCAAACCCGCTCCCCCATCGGGGAAGAGATACAAAAGCCTTAAAGTGCGTAACACCAGGCTAAAGGATGGCTTCCTGTCTGCAGTTATAAGCCAAATGAATGATAAAATGGTCTCGGCCTCACAATGTAACTCGACGTGACCCTGCACCATATGTCTATCTGCACTGCAGTTTCTCTGCAGTGTTATGCCCGCAGCCCCCTCCTTTGTGAGAATCGCAAGGGCACTAATGGGTTGGGTCAGTGGACCCAGGAAATGGGAGAGAGACGTGCCGAATGCCTCGTTCCCCGACGATGCAAAATGACGCGACATTGGCCATTGTCTCTTGGAGACATATTTGTGGATTGGGGACTAGGATACGAGCAAGCCCTCGGGCAAAGTGGGCTGGTTGAGAGAGAGATTGCATCACCCCCATCCTGATTGACATCTACTACCCTGTGAGTCAAGATAAAAGAGGGGCTGTAGAGATGGCCCCTCAGACGCACCAGAAGACACGCTAGCGATCCCGTAATAGCGGGAGGCCATTTGAAGGAAGCCACATGCTTGTCCCTTGTCTGGGAACCGGTGGCTGATACCACAGAAAACGACTTTGAACTAACAACGGGGAACCAACTCCCCCGACGCAACGGATTGGCCTCATCAAAAGACCCGGGCAAGTTTAAGACTGTCTCTCTCCCCAACCCGAAAAAGAGCTGAATCTTTAATGACAATTGACTTTTATTTCTTCATCGGACAATACAGTAACCCCGAGACAAACGATAGAGTTATTTCTTATTGATGATTATGATTATACCCGCGCTTTAGATTGAGTATTGACGACATATATTATCTGATTGTTTGTATTAATCCTATTTTTGTGCCCCTTTATGAATAAAGACTTCTAAAAATAGTACCATCAGACTTCAACAGACCTCTCTATCTTTGCTGGTAAGTGACTCAGTTACGGGGTACGTAACAGCAGCCACAATGCTTAGTTACAGTGAGTGTTTTGTCATATATCAGCTCAATGTAGTGTTGTAATATATCGATCTGTGTGGATGGTACATCAGGCAAGACTTTCACTGTAGCTCAGTACATGATGATAATAAACAAATTCCCCATTTTAATTGTGTGGAAATATTAGACAGACTGAGCTTCTGCTCTGGAACCACAGAAGGAAGCTAAACTGTTGTCATTTCAGTGGAAAACAAATATATGGAAAATGCTTCAATCTCACATTACGATCTGCGGTAACTGGGATCAGGTGACCGGTGGTGGGTCTCCCATATCAATATCAGAATCAGGTTTAATAACACCGGCATATGACATGAAATTCGTTGTCCCTGCGGTAGCAGTAGAACCTAATTCATAACAATAGATTTTAACAATTGTGATTTAAAATAAGAATATACATATATATTGTACAAAAATGGAAAAAAATGTAATAAGCTATTTTAATTGTGTGGAGCAATTTGACTGACTGGCTGATGCTTTGGAAATTCTGAAGTGAAGCTGAACTGAACTTTACACATTTATGACAAGCTCAGAGAAATAGAAAAGACTAAATTCTCACATAAACGGGTCAGACACCCAGAAACATCGGCTGCACTTCAGCACGTTGAAACAGTGAAATGAAACATGCAGAAACTATTGCAGAGAAAAAAAAACATTGTCCACCCACAACGAGAGGATGTGACAGATCCGGATCTCACTGCCTTATCTGAACGGGGAAAGATGAAGCTATACGTACACGTAGAGCAGTGACCCACAGATGCTGCAGATCTGCGGAAAAACGTGAACAGGAAACGGGATCAGGTGACGGGTGGAGGGTCTCCCTCCTGAACCGGTGACTCTGCTCCTCTCCCCTCACACACTGCCCGACCCATCCACCGCATTCCCCACATTATTCCATATTTACCCCAGATACATGATTATTTTTCCACACCATATCTTCCCCGATCCCTTTCCCTCCACCCCCTGTTCACAGAGTCACCGGCTCAATTCCCATCCAGGTCCAAAACATAATTCAGACCCAAACAGGAAATGTTCACGTTTCATTTAAATCAGCTCTGTGTTTATAAACACTAATTTCTATTCACATTCCTCCGGAGCCTTGCTGGACAAGAACACTGAAACATCAAGTGAGAAACAGCAGGAGGCCATTCAGCCCCTCTAACCATCAGCAAGGTGGCGGCTGCTCTCCCATCACAGCCACATGTTTCTGTCCGATCCTCATTTCCTCAATCCCTTCGGTCTCCACACATCTGGCGGCCTCTGTCTTATGTGAGGACGATCACTGAGTCTTCACCGCCCTCTGTGGTGGGGATTTACGGACATTCAACACCCTCGGAGTGGAGACGTTTCCCCTCATCTCAGTCCCGGACAGTCCATCCCTGTTTCAGAGACTGGGATCCCTGGTTCAACTGGTAATGATGTTGAACATTTCAATGTGTTCACCTCTCAGTCCTCGATTCTCTAAATGAAAGGGTTATCGCATTTGATCTTTCTTCATATGATGACCCCACCACTCCAGGGATCAGTCTGGTGAATCTTTATTGCATTCTCTATAACAAATACTCTCTAACCTCTTTGTTAATCCTCTATGGAATTAATTTCCATCTTCTGCAGCCCCGTGTTGCCCCAACCACTCACCTCCCACCCCTGTCACTATTTCCACCTTCCCACCTCCCCCCTCACCTGGATCCACCTCTCACTCCCCAGCTCTTGCCCCATCCCCACCCCTCACCTCTTTTCTCTGACTATTTCCAGTCCACTATCAGTCCAGAGGGAGGGTCTCGGCCCGAAATGTTGACGGTCCATTTCCCTCCACAGATGCTGCCCGACCCACTGAGTTCCTCCGACAGTTTGTTCTTTGGTCTGTATAACCCGTGTTAGTATGGGGAGCGGGATTTTACACCATATTCCAGGTACAATCTCAACAAAGCACAAATAATTGTCACTCTGTCCGGACCATCGGCCCCGCTTGCAGGGCAACAGTCTGCCGGTGTTTGCCCCCAATGTGGTGAATCCCTCTGCTCGACACCACCGTGGGCTCAGACATTTCCACAGATGAGCCCCTCCTGTCCCCACCGGGACAAACATCCTGTCCGCCCCCTCTCTCACCATCTTCATCCTTTCAATAAAATCCCCCCCTCTCCCTCCCTCCCCGGGAAACCGGCATCAAACCGACGGGCCGAGCGGTCTCCTCCTACCTCTCAGCGATACATCAGACTCCGGCCGCAGGAGACGCTTCACAAACGCCCCAACTTCCCTCGGAGGGAAATGGAAATAAATCAGAAAGCGGACATTTACTTTGAGGTTTTCTCCGCTCTGAGGAGGCGGTCGGCGCTCGAGCGGGAGACGGACTCAGCGGGGTAACGCCCACTCAGCTTGTCTACCTCCGCGAATGGCTGTAACCGGTGATTGACATCGCTTCGCACCAATGGGAATAGCGCAGCCCCTGAATCCTCTGTTGAAAGCGGTGGGGGAGGGGCTGGTCACATGATTATTAGTCCAGCCGTTAAACCGATAAAGCTCGAGCACAGCAGCGCGTGGGTGACGTAAGACACCGCGCACGTGAGGGCAGATCCCGGTGTGGGAAGCCCATGTGTGACGTCAGGCGCGTGGGGAGCTGTGTCTGACGTCACCTGTGGGCGAGCGCTGGCATTTAAAAGCACCTTAATGGAGTTTTCAGTGGGACAACAACATTAATGACGGGTTTCATCACTGAATCCAGTGTTGTGGGATGTAAAGTCCCCTGTTATGTGTCCGGCTGTGCCGTGTTGTTGGTGGAGTGGGCAGCGTGGTGTTTGTCTCGATTCTGGTCACAACACCAGAATTGCCAGCGGGGTCCACACACATTGTATTAGTCAACAGAAAACCTCTCGTCCCTGCAGTCTTTGTCTCCTGGTAAACTCAACACCCTGACAGTGTGGACCATAGATACCCCTTCCTCTCAGAGTCAGGGAATCATTCAGACAGATGATCGCTGAGAGGAATTATATTTATTGGTCATTAAAGTTCGCCCAGATTCGTTTGGACGGATTTGATGTGGAGTTCGGGGTGTCACAGTGAAAGGGCCGGACTGCCGAACTCTCTCCGTTGTCCAAACATCCTTCCAGGTGAGGCGACGCTTCACCTGTGAATCTTCCGGGGTCGCCTATTGTGTCCGCTGCTCCCGATGCGGCCGCCTCTGCACTGGTGACACCGGCTCCTCCGCAGTTGTGCGGGGTAGGGGTGTTTATTTTCGGGGGCTCGATGTTATTGTTCCCTTTTGTGTGTGTGTGTGGGGGGGGGGGGTTGTGGATTGATGATCGGGATGTCGTTCTTTTTTATGCTGGGGTTGTGGTGGGAGTTTGATTTTTCTATCGAACGACTTTCGTGCTCTTTCTTTGTTTCGTGGCTCTCTGGAGAAGGAAAAGAAACTCAACGTGTGTCGGGGTGATGACTTCTTCTCTGCAGGCTGCCTCGTTACTTGGGATTCGGCCGATCAATGTAGTGTGGTCAGCAAATTTAATTAGCAGATTGGAACCCGCCACTGCAGCCCCACAGTGCACTATGTACTGATTGCAAAGCTACGAACTTGCATGTGAATAGCCTCCCCTCCCCCAACTCCACTCTTTCTGCGTCACCAGCAGACTGGGGCATCTCACATCTCGCTGCCTCCGCCAGGACATTAAACTGTGAACAACTGTGGTCAGGGACTGATCTCTGGGGTACTCCAAACGCTACCTCCTTCCAGTCTGAAAATGACCCACTCATCCAGACACACACTACCGGCAGTTTATCGATCTCCAACGAAAAAGCCTAATCACCTACTCCCGATGTTCAAGACCATTGCTGACCTGAGTTGAAATGTTGTCCTTCACCCAATGACGTGCTTTATAAACTTTTAACAGTGCAGAAAATTCAAAGGATTTGTGTATGGGAATCTCAAACATAACAGCACGTTAGTTCCGCTCTATCTCTCAGTTCACCAGAGCTTGAACATAAAGTAAACTGCAGATGCTGTGGTCAAAGCAACACGTACAAAATGCTGGAGGAACTCAGCAGGTCGGGCAGCATCCGTGTAAATGAGCAGTCAACGTTTCGAGCCGAGACCGAAGACCGAGATCTACAGCTTCACACTGGGAAGTGGCCGTTCACCGGCTCCGTGTGTGCGAAGAGACTCATTCCGTTAACCCACCTTGTGATGCTCCGGTGAGTTCACAATAAATAGAGGCCACATTTCTGTCCGGAGTGAGCAAAGAGTTTTACTCACTCATCCCAGCTGCTGCAACACCAGCAACTTCACATCAGGGAGGAAGTTCAAATCAGCTCCGTGTTAAATGTTTCACCATCACGGTGACTGAAGGCAGCTGCAGGTTCATGAGGGACTGTTACTGTCAGATTCTGCAGTTCTTGCGGCTGCTCATCGCACCCAGGACTGAACCCTGGTCACTGAGCATTGGAGGAGTCTGTTCTGCTGATGTTAGCCTTAAACTAGACTGGTGTTTAATATTGTGGATCTGTGAAAGATAAATCAGTTTGTATCAAATCCCGTGTCTCAGGTACTTACTGTCTCTACCACACTCACAATGTACACTAGAGAGGCCACTCGGTCTATCTGCTCTCTGCCCAGGTTTCTGTTCCATATCAGTATTTAAAAATTTATCTCTCACTCTCCCTGTTGCAACTTGTCACCGCTCCGTGGGAGAAGAGATTTCCCTTGAATTTCTTAGAATCAGAGAAATCTGCAGCAAATTACAGGCCCTTCGGCCCACAATGTTGTTCCGACCATGTAACCAACTCTAGAAAATGCCTAGAATTACCCTACCACAGAACCCTCTACTTTCCTAAGAGCCATGTACCTCTCTAAGATTCTCTTAAAAGACTCTATTGTACCCGTCTGTACCGCCGTCGCTGGCAGTGCAGTCCACGCACACACCACACTCTGTATAAAAAATATATCTCTGACATCTCCCTTGAGCTACTTCCAAGCACCTTAACTATGCCCTCCCCCCTTTTGCTGAGTTCTTCCAGCGATGTGTACGTAACTATGCCCCCCACGTGTTCGCCATCTCAGCCCTGGGAAGAAAAAAGCCTCTGACTTTTCACACGATGAATGCCTCTCATCATCTTATACACCTGCATGAATTTCCTGCATGATTTCCCCCAGGCTAATTAACACGATGAGCTCCCTGAGCATTTGACCTTCCCCAGGGCTCTGGACTAAGGTGGTTAAACTCCTTTTTCCCGGCTCTTTTCAAATTTTGTGTCATTTTCACCAATTTCAAAGGACTGTGCTTCAGACATCTGAGTTGTTGCAATGCACCTCTAAAGTCTGACAGCAGACTAGCGAGTGAATCTTCGATGGTGCAGAGTCAGAAACCGAAGAGTTGCCAGCCTGAGTCAGGGCTTTGGGGCTCAGGAAAGAGACGGGGTCTGGAGGTTACGAGCAGGAGGAGGAAGAGGAACCAGACCAGCAGGATGTGGCTATGAATGAAAGATGAGAAACATTTGGAAACTGGTTAATTGAAAAACAAAATGGTTAATTTCTACAAAACATTGCAGGTAATCAGCAGATCAGGCAGCAAATGTGGAGAGGAATAAATGGGCAGCATTTAAGCCGAGCCCCTTCTGCATGTCTAGACTGTGCACTCCTCTGCTTAGTTGCTGCCTGAACTGCAGAGTTCCTCCAGTATTGTGTGTGTGTGTGTGTGTCTGTCTGTCTGTCTGTCTGTATTTCCAGCAACTGCAAAATCGCTTTTGTTTCACATCTGCATTTGTAAGAGGATTGTACTTTGGCATGAGATACACGAAGTGCTTGTTGATATTGAGTGTATCGTTTATGGGCGCCGCTTTCTGCGTTAAGAAAGCTGCTGAGTTTTCTACACACAAAAAAGACCTGAGATATGGACATGGAACCGACGCTTGCAGAAATTTTTAATGGCACCATGATTACCCATAAAGCCCCGCGGTTAAAATTTCGCTGTCGTTTGAAGCACCGATCAAATGCGCAGGCGTCAGGATTGCTGCCGTCTCCGATAATTACGCATGCGCGCAGTATACAAAATGTCGGGAGGAGCGGAAAGGTAAGGGCATTTTCGACTCTAATTGAGTGACAATTGCTGTGAGAACCGGAGACTGTAGCCCGCAGACTCGGCACAGGCAGGTCTTTTTCCTCTCTCTGAGCCCCACGATCCGTATACGGGCCCCGGAGAGTTTCTGGTTAATCAGGGAATGGGAGCAGATAGATCTCACAGACGGAGCTGAGCTCTAGCAATCTGAATGCAAGGATTAGGAACTCTGAAAAAGAGAATAAAATCTTTCTATCAGCTGTTGAGGAAATCACCTTTGTTCTGCCTCCAACTGCAGCAAGAGAAAACCTGCAGCTGCTGGAAATCCGGAGGAATTTCACACAAAATGCCGGAGGAACTCAGCATTAGTACTCTTTCCCATAGATGCTGCCCGGCCTGCTAAGTTCCTCCAGCATTTTGTGTGTGTTGCTTGTTCTGGAGTTTTCTACACGTGAGGATATGTTTTGACCTATTCTGTCTGGGTACATCATGATATTAAACAACTTTGCCCTGGGCAACAAGTAGCTTTCAGATCACAAATGTGCCAGACTCCAATGAGACAGACACTGCCCTTGTCTTCATATTCATTGGCATTACCAAGTTCATCACCGTCAGTCACCTGAGGGAGGGTTCAGGGGAAATATTTATGTCCAATACAGAAACTGGTGTTACCTGTGTGTATCGTGGTGATGCAAAAATTTCTGGAGAATTTGCAAGTGGGAAGAAGGGGAGTGATATTTGGAAGCCCGACTTTTTAAAGCATCATTTAGCAAGAAAATTGCATACAGTGTCATGCAAAAATTTGGGCACCTTTCTGTTCCTGTGAATAGCTAAGCGAGTAAAACAATGACCTGATTTCCAAAAGGCATAAAGTTAAAGATGACACACTCTTTAATATTTTAAGCAAGATTACTCTTTTGTATCCATCATTTACAGTTTCAAAATAATAAAAAAGGAAAAGGGCCTGAAGTGAAAGTTTGGGCACCCTGCATGCTCAGTACTTAGTAGTGTTGGGCTTGAAATTCCGCCCGGTGTTCTTTTAGGAAGAGAGACAACTAACACCGGAATATAGCAAAACGTGGCTTTATTGCAGAATTCGTAACTGGCACAGCGAATCCACGGAGTCGCTGGAGAAGGCGTTCTGTTTTCCCCTTACAATCTGCTCTTATTTATACCCCTTTTCCCCCCAGCACAACCCCCCGTTACATATTAGGTAATATCGGGCACTTGTGTCCATCTTATTGGCCTGCAGCCATATGCTCACGAGTTACCTGTTTCTTTTGTTTACTGAATCGCGTGACACTAGTAGTTTCGATGTAGCGGGGTCCCCAGTTTCGCTCCCCCTCCCTCGCATTCCAGCCTCCTAACATTATGTGTGTTACGTGAGCCACTCCTGACCTGTAATGGCAGTCCCGAATTAACCCCAACACTAAATAACCCTGACACGAATTAACCCCAATACTAATTAACCCCAACACTCCCTCCCTTGGCCTCCCAGAGGCCACATCCCCACATCCCTTACAATCTTTTCCGCGGCTGCCGGGATCAGGCAGAGAGGTGAGCGTCCCCCGGCACTCTTTGGCGTGTCCTCCCTATTTGCTTATCCTGATTTGTCCGACCTAGGGTCACAAAATATGGGTAGGGGTTCCCTAAACATCCGCAATTTTTACAAGAAGCATGCAACATTTCAGAAAGCTTATTCAAGAACAAATTCACAATCCCCCCCTTGCCATGGTCCATTTCAGTCCGTGTCCTCCCATAGCGCGTCCGCTTTCCGGGAGGGCCGTGTCCTCCCCTTCCACTGGGAACAAGGGTGCCTGGTACGCCGGTGGAGGTCCATTCTTTCCAGTCAAGGCTCGATCTATAGTCCGGATGACTAGGGTCCTAATACAGGGTATGCAACAACAACCACACGTGATAAAGATAGCAATTGAAATAGACAGTCCCAGTGCCAACTGTCCAAGTAGGACCCCCCATTCCCCAAACGTACGTTTCAACCAATTCAGCACTGGGTTATTGACTCCTGATTGTTGCTTTAGCTCATTGGCCAGGGATCGCAATTTAGTCAAGCCCTTGGTTAGTGATCCGTCCGGGCCTGTATTGTTCGCTATGGTCATACAGCACATGTCACCAAACAGGGCGCACACTCCGCCCTTCTCTGCTAAGATCATATCTATGGCAATTCTGTTCTGCAGGGTCATTAGGGACGTCTGTGATAGCTGCTCGTGGACGGCTTCCGCGATGTCCCTGGTTAGATTAGCCAGCCTCTGAACGTTATAGTGGATCAGGTTGATCCGGTTGACATTTTTATTGGTGGTGATTGGGAATATGGCTGAAAAAAGTGGAAAGCTCTCAAAGCCTGCAGCTACCTCGTCTGCCAGTTTATATTCGTCCGGGATGTTTCTAGCCTAACCGATAGCATCGATCCATATCCCATCGGGGTTCCTTTCCCCACTTTCAGTGAGCGCCCTCTTGTTCCTATACCACCTCCCTATTTCATCAGGGATTGGGTTGAGGGTGTAGTCCCCTGGATTCTTTGCCGCAATGAAAAGAGGTACATTTAGAGTGATCAGGGTGCAGGTCCCCTCCCAGTTTACAGGTAGCCAATTATATAGGACCCGTTTCCCACAGTACCACCAGAGGTCCGCTCTGCTGACAGTCAGCATGGTGGCGTTTTCGGTGCCAGTAAGACTGATCCAGGTAGAACACGCACTGTCAGGTAGGTTGCCCACTCTGTAGGGCTGATCCGACGGGGACAGGTTAGTAACGCAAGTGATGTTCCTGATTGGGTCCACCCTAAAGGCTGGTGGGGTCACATTGGCCGGGGCCATGGGGAAATAGGTTTCCCAGGACTTACACCCGGCAGAGGGGTTGGTTAGTGACATGAGTTCGAGGGCGCAACGGAAGGTGTCATTTCCTTCCTCGAAGGGGCTGGGACTCATGAGGAGTGTGGGTTTCCCCGTAGCACATACCCAGCAGTCCCCTATCGCTGCCTGGGTGGTGTATTGGACCACTCGGTCAACCCAGGCGTTTGCTTCCACGTACCCTGTCTCAATTGCAATATACTCCCGGGGAGTTATCTTATTCGTGTCCGAACTCTTTACCAGAACAGGGCTGGCTGTGGGACCCAATCCTGGGTCTGTGTGGGTTCCCAGATTGATCCGGATAATTCCCCATGGGTCTCGGCCTGTCACGTCCGCCCTTATGATCAGATAGAGCACGCCCCCCGCCCCATGCTCCCTGACCTCTGACCCGCGACGAGTGGAGCAGGTCTGTGACGACCATCCCTTCATACTAAAAGGGTTGTGTATTTCTTCCTTGAGTGTCAGGATTAACGGGTTCACTCCCTGCTTTCTTCCCCAAACAGAGCCCCTGTAAAGGCTCACCTTCCTCTTAAACTCATAGTAGGGTTTGGAGGACCCTCGATTGTTTGGCCTCTTATCCAGCCAGGACTGGTCTGGGCCTGTCCACCACCATACATTTATCCATGCGCTACACTCCTTTACCCATGGGTTCGGGTATCCCAAGGTGAATGGACACATGTAGACATTATACCCAGTCCAGGCTTTCTTGTCGCCCCAACAGTTGATCACATCGCACAGGTCGAACTGGAATGTCCTACCTGTATGAGGGTCCGCATTAAGGATGATGTTCGCTCCGCACGCATCTCCTCCCCTTCCCGCTTCGGCCATCGGCGCCTTACCTAGGAGCATTACTCCTACCCATATCAGGGTTTTCCATGGCGTCATCTTCCTCGGCTTCCTCCTCCTCTATGTCGGAATCGGGATCAATCGGTCTTCCTTTCTTTGTCCTGGAGCAGTGCGAGAAATGGTGCCAGTTATTGTCCCCCTCCCTTCTTACCTTTTAATGCCCTGTTGGAGACCTCGGTGACAGGGTATGGACCATGCCACCGTTTTCCGTTCCAGGTGAGCTTCCCCGGGCCTCGGAGGAACACTTCCACTCCTACCTTGATGGTGTCCGACCCCTGCGGCTGCTCACTGTTAGATTATTGAACTCGCACAGTTATCAATTTTACCATATTTCTAAAAACTCTCATATACTCTGTTACTCAACACACAAATGTCTGAGTTTTGGTAACTCGAAATTGAAGTGCTCCATGGCTCCCTAGTACACAGAGAGGATCAAATGTGGGACGGTCGCCTTTCAAAACCTGACCTTCGCGTGGGAGATTTCTCCTCTTAACAACCAGTCTAAGGTAGGCGCCGTCATTATCCCTGTGTACTACGGTGTACCGCGACACTTTTCTCCTCACTCCTGAGACTTTTATGCCCATCGTGGGCGGCGGGTACCCTCACTCAGAAGACTTTTCCACGGGCGGAGAATTTTCCTAAAAACAGATAAGAGTTAGTACTTACCAGTCACGATTCTGCACCGGGAATGATCTCTCCCAGGGTAATTTGGGGTTGGTGAGGATCCGTCAGCAGACAAGATCTAACTCAGTGATTTAACTATCTAGTGGAAGTCTTTGATATAACAGGCACTTCCTGACCTTAGTCGAGCTTGCGGCCGCAAGTTGTCTGCTGTCGGACCCGCCAGCCTGTGTTGTCTCTCCCTCCCCACGTCGGGGTCACCAAATGTTGGGCTTGAAATTCCGCCCGGTGTTCTTTTAGGAAGAGAGACAACTAACACCGGAATATAGCAAAACGTGGCTTTATTGCAGAATTCGTAACTGGCACAGCGAATCCACGGAGTCGCTGGAGAAGGCGTTCTGTTTTCCCCTTACAATCTGCTCTTATTTATACCCCTTTTCCCCCCAGCACAACCCCCCGTTACATATTAGGTAATATCGGGCACTTGTGTCCATCTTATTGGCCTGCAGCCATATGCTCACGAGTTACCTGTTTCTTTTGTTTACTGAATCGCGTGACACTAGTAGTTTCGATGTAGCGGGGTCCCCAGTTTCGCTCCCCCTCCCTCGCATTCCAGCCTCCTAACATTATGTGTGTTACGTGAGCCACTCCTGACCTGTAATGGCAGTCCCGAATTAACCCCAACACTAAATAACCCTGACACGAATTAACCCCAATACTAATTAACCCCAACAGTAGCAACCCCCTTTGGCAAGTATCACAGCTTCTAAATGCTTTCTGTAGCCAACTAAGAGTCTTTCAATTCTTGTTTGGGGATTTTTGCCCATTCTTCCTTGCAAAAGGCTTCTAGTTCTGTGAGATTCTTGGGCCGTCTTGCATGCACTGCTCTTTTGAGGTCTATCCACAGATTTTTGATGATGTTTCGGTCGGGGGACTGTGAGGTCCATGGCAAAATCTTCAGCTTGCGCTTCCTGAGGTAGTCCATTGTGGATTTTGAAGTGCGTTTAGGATCATTATCCTGTTGCAGAAGCCATCCTCTTTTAATTTTCAGCTTTTTTACAGACGGTGTGATGTTTGCTTCCAGAATTTGCTAGTATTTAATTGAATTCATTCTTCCCTCTACCAGTGAAATGTTCCCCGTGCCACTGGCTGCAACACAAGCCCAAAGCATGATCAATCCACCCCCGTGCTTAACAGTTGGAGAGGTGTTCTTTTCATGAAATTCTGCACCCTTTTTTCTCCAAACATACCTTTGCTCATTGCAGCCAAACAGTTCTTTTTTAACTTCATCAGTCCAGAGGACTTGTTTCCAAAATGCATAAGGCTTGTTTAGATGTTCCTTTGCAAATATCTGAAGCTGAATTTTGTGGCGAGGGCACAGGAAAGGTTTTCTTCTGATGTTTCTTCCATGAAAGTCATAGGTGTCCGTGCCGAGCACTCAAGCATAGGTATCCCTGCGCAGTAGAGCAGTGCACCACCACTTCAGAGTCGGCTAAATATTCCTGAAGGTCTTTTGCAGTCAAACACGGCTTTTGGTTTCCCTTTCTGGTAATCCTACGAGCAGTTCTCTCGGAAGAATTTCTTGGTCTTCCAGACCTCAACTTGACCTCCACGATTCCTGTTAACTGCCATTTCTTAATTACGTTACGAACTAAGGAAAGGGCTACCTGAAAACGCTTTGCTGTCTTCTTATAGCCTTCTGCTGCTTTGTGGGCATCATGTATTTTAATTTTCAGAGTGCTAGGCAGCTGCTTAGAGGAGCCCATGGCTCTGATTGTTGGGACGAGGTTTGTGGAGTCAGGGTATTTATAGAGCTTTGAAATTTGCAACATCTCGTTTTTCCTAATGAAGACTGTGAACAAGCCATTGCTCTAACAAGCTAATTAAGGTCTGAGACCTTGGTAAAAGTTATCTGAGAGCTCAAATCTCTTGGGGTTCCCAAACTTTTGCATGGTGCTCCTTTCCTTTTTTTTCCACTCTGAAATTGTAAAAACAAAAATAATACTCTAATCTTGCTTAAAATGTTGAAAAGAATGTTTCATCTTTAACTTCATGACTTTTGGAGATCAGTTCATCTTCTCAGGACTTCATTCCTTGGAATGTCGAAGATTGAGGGGAGATTTGCTTGTGAAAGAGGGGCATAGATGGTGTAAATTCATTTTTCAATCTTTTTTATTGATTTCCAAATAAAGAATATACAAATCGGAAGACGAGTTTAACAACCAGATAATATAAAAGACATATAAACAGCAATAGTAAAAACAAAAAGTATATAATATCAAAATCAAATAAGTAACATATTATGCTGTTATATATACAATGGTTAAAAAAAACTACAACTCCTCATAATAATCATTAAAAAAAATTGGAGATTTTATTGATAAGGGGAAAAAACCCACTAACTAAACTGAAACAAAAAACAAAAAAAAAGAAACAGAAAAAAAAGAAAGAAAAAGAAAGATTGGGCAGTCCAATTGAGGATAAAATTAAGGAAAACAGAGAGAGAGAAAAAAAACACATCCTTCCAGTCATCTCCAAACCTTCATGGATAAGGATTTTCCCCAAAGAGAATTTAAAAAATAAATAAATAAAAATAAATTAAATCGTGAATATATTGAATAAAAGGTCACCAGACTTGTTCAAAATTAAAGGATGTATCAAATGTCTGGCTTCTAATTTTCTCCAAGTTTAGACATGACATAATGGGGGAGAGCCAATAGAAAACAGTAGGTGGGTTAGATTCTTTCCAATGTAGCAAAATAGCTCTCCTAGCCAGTAACATTGAAAAAGCTATCACATGTTGGGTGGAAGCAGACACTTTGCTTGCTTTCTCTGGAATAATCCCAAAAATTGCTGTAAGTGGATTAGGTTGAACATCCATATCTATAACTTTAGATAATATTCCAAACACATCCCTCCAAATATTATTTAAACTTACACATGACCAAAACATATGAGTTAAAGTAGCCATTTCTGTGTTACATCTGTCACAAATAGGGCTTATATTTGGAAATATATGCGCCAATTTATCTTTGGACATATGGGCCCTATGTATTATCTTAAACTGAATTAAAATATGTTGTGCGCAGATAGATGAACTATTGACTAAATAATAAATTTTACTCCATTGATTATTTGAAAGTGAATGTTAAAGTTCTACTTCCCAGGTACGTTGAACCCTATCATTAGGCGACATGCGAGCATTCATTAACTGTTTATAAATGATAGCTATTAATCATTTTTGAAAAGGTTTAAACTGAAAAATAACATAAGCCAAATTTGAAGAGCAGGCCAAGGGATAATTCGGTAAAAAATCGGGTAAGAAATTCCTAACCTGTAAATACCTAAAAAAATGTATATTGGAGATATCATATTATCCTTTAACTGTGAGAAAGACATTAAACAGTCTTGTAAAAACAAATCTAAAAAAGTTTTAATTCCCTTAATTTTCCATGTTAAAAAAGCCTTATCTAAAGTTGATGGTATAAAAAAGAAATTAGAATAAATATTACTAGGAAGTAAAGAATCATTTAATTAAAAAAATCTACGAAATTGAAACCAAATTTTTAAAGTATGTTTAAGAATAGGGTTAAGAGCTTGTCTACCTATTCTGGAGAACAAAAACGGAAGAGGAGCTCCTAATAAAGAAGCTAACGAAAACCCCATTACTGAATTTTCCTCCAACTGTAACCATGAAGGGCGATCTTGGTCGTCTGTATCATAAATCCAAACAGTAATATAACTAATATTAATTGCCCAATAATAAAATCTAAAGTTTGGTAAAGCCAGTCCTCCATCTTTTTTGATTTTTGTAATGAAAGTTTATTTACTCTAGAGCTTTTATTATTCCAAACCTAAGATAAAATCAAAGAATCTATTTTATCAAAAAATGTTTTTGGAACAAAAGAGGCAACTGCTTGAAATATATATAAAAATTTCATTAGAATAACCATTTTTATAGCATTTATTCGACCTGTCAATGACATCAACATAGGTGACCATTTAGAAAGCGCCTGTTGAGTATTTTCAACTAAAGTGAAGGTGTAAATTCAAGCTGGCTTTTACCACTGATTGATGTGGGACTACAACCAGTGGCCATGGGTTAAGCGTGAAAGGTGAAATGTTAAGGGGAACATGAGGGGAAACTTCTTCACACAGACGGTCATCCGGGTGTGGAATGAACAGCCATCATGAGTGGTGCATGTGAGCTCAATTTCAATATTTAAGAGGTTCGTATAGGTACCTGGATGGTAGGGATATGGGAGTGGGCAATTTAAATAGTTCAGCACAAACTAGACGGCCCAAAGGGCCTGTTTCTGTGTTGTACTTTTCTACAAGAACCTGAAATATTACAAAAATTCACTCTAAGATCTTTTAACAGCTGTGTGGACCAACCATTCATTTTAGCAGGAATTTTTTTATATGGCTTTAAAATTGTGGCACTTTAAGTTAATAATACATAAAAGAAGATCCCAGCTGCATGTCAAGAAAGATTGTTTGCGTGAGACTGTTTCAGTTACTGTGGGGCCAGGCACCCATGCAGCTCAGCAGGAGCAGGGAATAATACCAATGGAGAGAGTCAAACTGAGCCAAGGCACAAATTGGAGACAGCAGAAATGCCCCATTCTTTTAGAGACAGGAAGAGCATCAGGGAATTGATGGTCATTCCAGATACCAGCACTCTGCCCAGTCAGGAGATGATTTCTCTGTCCAACTTGGGTAGAACCTCACTGTAACTGCAACTCAAGTAATCTCATCTGTAATGTTGTCCTACACCCATTGATGGATTTTATAAATCTTTTTACAGGTTAAAAATGAGAAGGAATTTGTCTCCAGGAATCTCAAACATGGCATGCCAGTTTTGTTGTCTCTGTCTAGATGTTTAAGAAATGGGGCAAGGGATTCAATCGACCGTTCTTCATTTGACCAACCGTCATTTTACACAGGAGAAAGGCTGTTCACCTGCTCAGACAGTGGGAGTGGATTCACTCAGTTATCACAATTGAAGGTACATCAACAAGTTCACATTGGCCAAGGCCATTCATCTGTTCTGTGTGTGAGAAAGGATTCAGTCGGTCTTCCCTCCTGTGGACACACCAGTCAGTTCACACCACACCGGGCAGAGGTTGGCCATCTGCTGAACTTCTGGGAAAGGATTCACTCAGTCATCTGACCTAATGGCTCACCAGCAAGTTCACACCAGGGAGCAGCTGTACACCTGCTCAGTCTGTGAGAAGAGATTCACTCACTCTTCCACGCTATGGAAACATCAGCGAGTTCACACTGGGGAGAAGCCGTACACCTGTTCAGTCTGTGGGAAGGGATTCACTGAGTCATCCACCCTACTGGTACATCAGCGAGTTCACACTGGGGAGAGGCCATTCACCTGCTCAGTCTGTAAGAAGAGATTCACTCGGTTATCCCACCTCCAGAGTCATCAGCGAGTTCACACTGGGGAGAGGCCGTTCACCTGCTCAGAATGTGGGAAGGGATTCACTGAGTTATCCAACCTACAGAGTCATCAGCGAGTTCACACTGGGGAGAAGCCATTTACCTGCTCAGAATGTGGGAAGAGATTCACTGAGTTATCCAACCTACAAAGTCATCAGCGAGTTCACACTGGGGAGAGGCCATACTCCTGCTCAGAATGTGGGAAAGGATTCACTGAGTTATCCACCCTACAGAGACATCAGCAAGTTCACACTGGGGAGAAGCCATTCACTTGCTCAGTCTGTGGGAGGAGATTCACTCAGTTATCCACCCTACAGAGTCACCAGCGAGTTCACACTGGGGAGAAACCGTTCACCTGCTCAGAATGTGGGAAGAGATTCACTCAGTCATCCACCCTACAGAGACACCAGCGAGTTCACACTGGGGAGAAGCCGTTCACCTGTTCAGTCTGTGGGAAGAGATTCACTGATTCATCCACCCTACAGAGACACCAGCAAATTCACACTGGGGAGAAGCCGTTCACCTGCTCAGTCTGTGGGAAGGGATTCACTCAGTCATCCACCCTACAGAGTCACCAGCGAGTTCACACTGGGGAGAAGCCGTTCACCTGCTCAGTCTGTAGGAAGAGATTCACTCATTTATCCAGCCTACAGAGACATCTGCAAATTCACACTGGGGAGAAGCCGTTCACCTGCACAGTCTGTGGGAAGGGATTCACTCAGTCAACCACCCTACAGAGTCACCAGCGAGTTCACACTGGGGAGAAACCGTTCACCTGCTCAGACTGTGGGAAGGGATTCATTTATTTATCCAGCCTACAGAGACATCAGCGCGTTCACACCGAGGAGAAGCCGTTCATCTGCTCAGAATGTGGGATAGCATTCACTCAGTCATCCCAACTGCTGGCACACCAGTCAGTTCACAATGGGGAGTGGCCATTGTTATGAATCGCTAGGTTTCGTTTGCTGTAGGCTGTCATTCTGAGAGAGAGATATTAAGGTGATTCAGTCTGATTTGCAGCTTGTTTAGTTTTAGGCGAGGACACAGACACTCAAGAGTCAGACGGAGATGAAAGAGGTAAAATGGAAGGATGAAAACCAGGGAACTAATGGCCAAGGATCACTGTTTGGAACTTTCCTATGCCCACAAGGGTGGATTAATCATCGATTCACCGTACATCGAATGTGTGGTTGTCACCTCGTTTGATCCATAGGAGTGGATCTGATTTGGGGTATCCTGTGAAGACTGCTGATGTGTTAACCCTTGCCTGGGTGTGGTGTGGTAATTCACTTGAAGATGATACCCCTTGTGACAAGTCACTTTGTGTGATAATTAGTATGTGAGATTTTGGAATGATGACAGATAAAATCTACAGCGACTGTTCTCTCATTTTGCCACCATGGAACCTGAGGAATTTGACATAATTGCCTTCTCTCAACATTTACCCTGGATTACAAATATCTCTCTCATCACCTATTCTGTGGATAAACTGAACTTGCCTACTTTACCATCTCAAGACTCTAAGCCTTGATTCCCCCGAGCTCAATAGTTTGGGCAACACACACAAAATGCTGGTGGAACACAGCAGGCCAGGCAGCATCTATAAGGAGAAGCACTGTCGACGTTTCGGGCCGAGTCCCTTCGTCAGGACTAACTGAAAGCAAAGATAGTAAGAGATTTGAAAGTAGGAGGGGGAGGGGGAAATGTGAAAGACAGAAGACCGGAGGGGGTGGGGTGAAGCTGAGAGCCGGAAAGGTGATTGGCAAAAGGGATACAAAACTGGAGAAGGGACAGCATCATGGGACGGGAGCCCTAGGGAGAAAGAAAGGGGGAGGGGGGCACCAGAGGGAGATGGAGAACAGACAGAGTGATGGGCAGAGAAAGAGGGAACAAAAAATCTAAATATATCACGGATGGGGTGAGAAGGTGAGGAGTGGTGTTAACGGAAGTTAGAAAAGTCAATGTTCACGCCATCAGGTTGGAGGCTACCGGTAGATAAGGTGTTGTTCCTCCAACCTGAGTGTCGCTTCATCTTGACAGTAGAGGAGGCCATGGCCTATTCTGCTTTGATAGTTGATGAAGCAGCTGATTATGACATAGTGAAACAGGCTGTGCTCAAAGCTTACGAGTTGGTCCCAGAATCACACAGGAAAAAATTTGGAAATTTGTGAATCAGACTTATCTGGCATTTGCTTCTCAGAAGTCTGTGTGTTTTGACCACTGGTGCATGTATAAAAATATAAATGATGATTTTACAGATAGAAAGAGTTGGTTTTAATTGAAGAATTCGAAAGGTGCGTCCCTGATGACATAAAGACATATTTAAATGAAAAGGATGCTGCCACTTTGCAGGAGTCTGCTAGATTAGCAGATGAGTTTGCTTTAACTCCTAAGGTTAAGTTTATCCCGAATAAGAGCTTCCAAAAGAGTAGCAGGGATAACCAGGGCAAACCAGAAATTAAAGTTTGGACTAGTGATAAGAGTAAGGATGAAGGGAAGCAGTTGAAGGAGAAATATTCTGGTCTTACTTGTTACTGTTGTAAGAAAGCTGGTTATGTGATGGCTAATTGTTCTGTCCTGAAGAAGAAAAAGGAAAAGGAGGCAGTCCCGAATGCCTGTGTTCAGCATGTTGAAGCACCTATAAACCCACAGGGTTCTGAACATTCTGTTGAGGCTCAGTTAAGGTCTGAGTTAAGAAAGGATTCAAACATTTTATGTCAGATGGGATTGTATTAGTAAATGAATGGTCAACCCCGGTACCAGTGAAAATTCTTCGAGTTACTGGGGCTCCTCAGTCACTCGTTCTAGGAGGCTGTGGTGGCCAGTGCTATAATATTTGCTGTTGTGTGCTGGGGCAGCAGGCTAGGGTAGCAGTATCAACAAACTCATAAGGCCAGTGATGTTGTGGGGGTGGAACTGGACTCTCTGACGGTGGTGTCTGAAAAGAGGATGCTGTCCAAGTTGCATGCCATCTTGGACAATGACTCCCATCCACTCCATAATGTCCTGGTTAGACACAGGAGTACATTCAGCCAGAGACTCATTCCACCGAGATGTAACACTGAGCGTCATAGGAAGTCATTCCTACCTCTGGCCATCAAACTTTACAACTCCTCCCTCGGAGTGTCAGTCACCCAGAGCCAATAGGCTGGTCCTGGACTTATTTCCACTTGCATGATTAACTTATTATTATTTAATTATTTATGGTTTTATATTGCTATATTTCTTCACTATTCTTGGTTGGTGCGGCTGTAACCAAACCCAATTTCCCTCGGGATCAATAAAGTATGTCTGTCTGTCTGTACGTTAGACAGCGTTCTAAAGTTTGGTGATGAGACTGACACTGCTGAGGTAAATCTTATTAAAGGCATTGGGGGCGGCATGGTTTCCGTGCCATTGCACAAGGTAACTTTACTGTCAGGATTGGTTTCGGGACCTGTTAAGATCAGATTATGCTTCAGTTTACCGGTGGGAGATATTACTTTGCTGTTAGGGAATGACCTGGCAGATGGTAAAGTTGTTCCTGCAGTGCAGTTGACAACTAACCCAACCACTGACAACCCACAGATGGATTTTAACATTTATCCTTCCTGCACAGTAACTTGAAGTATGGCTAAACAGTCTGCTGATGCAGACGGTTCTGTGCAGCATGATTCTGATACCCATGATAGCCAAAATCGGGATGCAGGTTATGAAGACCAGTCAGGGACTTTTCTGCCTTCATTGTTTCAACAGGATTCAGTTAGTAAGTCTGATGAGAAAGATTTATCCCTGTCTAGGAAGGAGTTTATAGCAGAACAGAACGAAGACCCTGATATTGAAGCTTTAAAAGAAACAGCTCTCTCAGATGATGAGATTAAGAAAGTGCCAGTAGGATATTATCTCAAGGATGGAGTGCTAATGAGGAAGTGGAGGCCACCTGCTGTACCTTCGAGTGAGGAATGGGCAATTGTTCACCAAGTTGTAGTTCCTAAAGTTTATAGGACTGAAATTTTAACTTTGGCCCACAGTATACCCTTACGTCGACATTTTGGAGTGAATAAAACTAAACAAGATTATCAAAAAAATGTTACTGGCCTAATTTGAGGACAGATGTTGTGACCTTTCGCAGAACCTATCACACTTGTTAAGTTGTGGGTAAACCTAATCAGGTCACCCCAGTGGCCCCACTGCAGTCTAAACCTGCATTTGGTGAGTCCTCTTCAAAATTTATAGTGGATTGTGCTGGCCCTTTGCCAAAGACTAAAGCTGGCCGTCAGTATCTGCTAACTATTATGTGAACTGCATCCAGATTCCCAGAGGCAATACCTCTCAGAAATAATAAAGGTAAAACTGCCGAAGGCTATTACCAAGTTTTTTTTTACTTTATTTGGTTTGCCGAATGAAATCCAGTCTGATCAAGGAAGTAATTTTACATCTGGGTTATTCCAGCAGGTAGTTTATGAACTGGGAACTAAACAAATTACGACATTTGCATACCATCCAGAATCACAAGGGGCTTTGGAAAGATTTCATTCTGCCCTCAAAACAATGATTAAGACATATTGTGTTGAAAATGGAAAAGACTGGAATGAAGGAATACATTTGCTTTTGTTCACAGTAAGAGAGTCGGTACAGGAATCACTGGGATTTACTCCATTTGAACTTGTATTTGGTTGTAGAGTGAGGGGACCTTTGTCCTTGTTAAAGGAACAATGGATTGATGGGGATGTACCTGTTAACTTGTTAGACTATGTTTAGATCTGGATCTGTTGTTGTTTGTCATCTATATCTGTAATCTGGATGATAGTGTGGTTAACTGTATCAGCAAATTTGTGGATGAAAACAAGACTGGGGGTTTAGCGGACTGCAAGAGGACTATCATGGCTTGCAGTGTGATCTGGACCAGGTGGGAAAATGGTTTTAGAAATGGAAAATGGAATTTAATGCAGACCAGTGTGAGTTGTTGCACTTTGGTATGACCTACCAAGGGAGGTCTTTCACAGTGATTGGTCGGGCACGGAGGAGTGTTGTGGAAGAAAGGGACCTGGGCATACAAGTCCTTAATTCACTGAAAGTGGTAGATAGGGATGGAAAGAATGATTTCAGCTCATTGCCTTTAATGAACCAAAGTACTGATAACAATAGATGGATGTTATGTTGGCTTCTAGAAGACATTGGTGAGGCCTAATTTGAAGTATTGTGTGCAGTTTTGGTCACCTACCTACTGGAAAGATGTAAAAGAAGATCAGAGATTTCAGAGAAAATTCACAAGGATGTTGCCATGGCTGGAGGACTTTGGTTATAAGGAAAGATTGAACAAATCAGGACTTTATTCCTTGGAATGCAGAAGATTGAGGGGAGATTTGATTGTGATATGGAGGCACAGATAGTGTTAATGCAAACTGGCTTTTTCCACGAAGATTGGGTGGGATGACAACCAGAGGCCATGGGTTAAGGGTGAAAGGTGAAATGTTAAGGGGAACATGAGGGGAAACTTCTTCACACAGACGGTTATCCTGCTGTGGAATGAGCAGCCAGCACAAGTGGTGCATGCAAGCTCGATTTCAACATTTAAGAGGTTTGTGTTGGTACCTGGATGGTAGAGGTGTGGGAGTGGGCTGTTTAAATAGTTCAGCACAAACTAGATGGCCCAAAGGGCCTGTTTCTGTGTTGAAATTTTCTATGATTGTGACAAGAACTGAAATAATACAAACATTCACTCTAACCCCTTTTGACAGCTGTGTGAACCAACCAGTCATTTCAGCAGGAATTTTTCATATGTCGTTAAAACTGTGGCACTTAAATTAAATACGGAAGAACAGAAGGGATTAGGTATGCCTTTTACAGTGAAGGAGGTTGAAGAAGCTCTGGGATCACTTCAAAGTAATAAATCTCCAGGAGAAGATGGTTTTCCACCTGAATTTTATAAAAAGTTTAAAGATTTATTAATTTCTCCCTTTATGGAGTTAATACATCAAGCAGAAAGAACGCATAGACTTCCAGAATCTTTTTCAACAGCTATTTTAAGAGTATTGCCAAAAAAAGATAGAGACCTTTTAAAGCCAGCATCATATAGACCTATTTCTTTATTAAATACTGATTATAAAATTTGAAAACAAAAAAAGTTTAAAAAATTTTTTAATCTAATAGATTATCTAAATGCTTATCAAAATTAGTGCATATGGATCAAAGAGGATTTATCAAAAATAGACAATTGGCAGATAATGTAACCCGGTTAATTAGTATAATCCATTTAGCGCAAAAGAGGGAGGAAATGAGTGTGGCAGTTGCTTTAGATGCAGAAAAAGCATTTGAAAGATTGGAATGGGATTTTTTATTTAAGGTATTGGAAAAATATGGATTAGGAACATCATTTATAAAATGGATTAAAACCTTAAATACTAATCCCAAAGCTAAAGTAGTGACAAATGGTCAAATTTCGACACCATTTCAGTTAACAAGATCAACTAGGCAAGGTTGTCCATTATCACCTGCTTTGTTTGTGTTGGCAATAGAGCCATTAGCTGAATTAATTAGAATGGACCCAGATATTAAGGGTTTCAGAGTTAATCAGGAAGAATACAAGATTAATTTATTTGCTGATGATGTTCTACTTTATTTAACAGATCCATTACATTCATTATGTAAATTATCTTATAGATTAGAAGAATGTGGGAAAATATCAGGTTATAAAGTAAATTGGGATGAAAGTGAAATTTTACCTCTTACAAATGGAGATTATAGTAAATGTCGATTAATAACTCAATTTAGATGGCCGGCAAATGGTATAAAATATTTAGGTATAAGAGTTGATAATGATATAAAAAACTTATACAAATTAAATTATTCACCACTTTTGAAAAAAATTCAGGAAGATCTTGATAAATGGATGGCATTACCAATAACATTAGTAGGTAGAGTAATTCTATAAAAATGAATATATTCCCGAGACTACAATATTTATTTCAATCATTACCAATACAATTACCCCAGAAGTTTTTTCAAGAGTTAAACAAATATGTGAGGAGGTTTCTCTGGAAAGGTAAGATGTCAAGAATATTGTTGGAAAAATTGACATGGAAATTTGATCTAGGAGGGTTACAACTTCCAAATTTTAAGAATGATTATAAAGCAAATCAACTTAGATTTATTGCATCTTTTTTTGAGAAAGATAAACCGGCATGGATTAGAATAGAACTAGATAAAATAGGAGAAAACGTACCAGAAGATTTTATATATAAATGGGAATCTAAATGGATACGGGAAAAGAAAGAATCTTCTATATTAAAACATTTGATTAATTTATGGAATAAGATAAATGTTGATGATGAGACGAAAAAATCTTTATAAGCAAAGAGATCTTTAATTCAAAATAGACTTATTCCTTTTACAATGGACAATTAACTTTTATATAATTGGTTTCAAAAAGGGATTCGATACATAGGAGATTGTTTTGAAGGAGGTATATTAATGTCATTCGATCAATTAAAGAATAAATATAAAGTATCAAGTAACACTTTATTTTGTTACTTTCAACTAAGGGCTTATATAAGAGAAAATCTAGGTTAAACAATGTTATTGCCGAAATCTAATGAAACAGAAATTTTAATTCAAAAAGGAAATATTAAAAAATTTATATCTTGTATGTATAATTTGATTCAAAAACAGGCAATTAAACAAGGAGTCCATAAGTCAAGACAAAAATGGGAAAGTGATTTGAATATTAAAATTGAAGAAACAAATTGGTCAAGAATATGTCTTGATAGTATGACAAATACAATAAATGTTCGGTTAAGATTAGTGCAATATAACTTTCTACATCAATTATATATTACACCACAAAAAAATAAATAAATTAAATCCAAGTTTATCTGATCAGTGTTTCAGATGTAACCAAGAAACTGGTACATTTTTACATTCTACATTGTCTTGTTCTAAAATTCAACCTTTTTGGACAAATTTAAGAATTTTACTGGAACAAATTACGGGAATACAACTTCCTCATAATCCAATATTACTTTTATGAGGTGATATTGAAGGGATAAAACCGAAACTCAAACTAAATAAATATCAGAAAGAATTCATAAAAATTGCACTGGCAGTAGCCAAAAAGGCTATTGCAGTTACTTGGAAATCGGATACATATTTAAGTATAGATTGTTGGAAGAAAGAAATCTATGGCTGTATTCCATTAGAGAAAATTACTTATAATTTAAGAGATAAATATGAAACATTTTTGAAAATTTGGTGCCCTTATTTACAAAAGACAGGACTAAATATAGAGGTGCTCTGAAGATGAAACAATTGGTTACTTGGGGAAAGAAATAAATATACATACTAAAGTTATTAAGAACTCCATGGAGCATGTGGAGATCTTCCAACAACCAGGCACTTTCTTTTTCTTTCTTTCTAACTTTCTCTTCTTTTGATATAGGGAAGTTAGAGGGGAGGGGGGAAGGGATATATACATTTTTTTCCACACTTGTAATTACTTAAAAACACAATTAAATATATTTTTTTAAAAAACTGTGGCACTTTAAGTTAATAATACATAAAAAGAAGATCCCAGCTGCACGTCAAGAAAAACTATTTATGTGAGAGTGTTTCAGTTACTGTGGGGCGAGGAACCCATGCAGCTCAGTGGGAACAGGGAATAATACCAATGGAGAGAGTGAAACTGAGCCAGGAGACGGCAGAAATGCCCCATTCTTGTAGAGACAGGAAGAGCATCAGGGATTTGATGGTCATTCCAGATACCAGCACTCTGCCCAGTCAGGAGATGATTTCTCTGTCCAACTTTCGTTGAAACTCACTGTAACAGTGTGATACCAGATCACACCTTGACAACTCAAGTGATCTCATCTGAATTGTTGAACTACACCCATTGATGGATTTTGTAAATCTTTTTACAGGTTAAAAATGAGAAGGAATTTGTCTCCAGGAAGCTCAAACATGGCACGCCAGTTTTGTTGTCTCTGTCAAGATATTTAAGAAGTGGAGCAAGGGATCCAATTGACCATCCTTCCTGCTGAGACTGTGGGGAAGGATTCACTCGGTCATTTGACCAACTGGCACGCCTGTAATTTACACAGAAGAAAGGCCTTTCACCTGCTCAGACAGTGGGAATGGATTCACTCGGTTATCACAATTGAAGGTAAATCAGCAAATTCACACTGGGCAAGGCCATTCACCTGTTCTGTGTGTGGGAAGGGGTTCAGTCGGTCTTCCCACCTGTGGACACACCAATCAGTTCACACCACACTGGGCAGAGGCTGGTCATCTGCTGAATTTCTGGGAAAGGATTCACTCAGTCATCTGACCTAATGGCTCACCAGTGGGTTCACATTGGGGAGAAGCCATTCACCTGCTCAGTCTGTGGGAAGGGATTCACTCATTTATCCCAACTACAGAGTCACCAGCGAGTTCACACTGGGGAGAGGCCATTCACCTGCTCAGAATGTGGAAAGGGATTCACTCAGTTATCCCACCTACAGAGTCACCAGCAAGTTCACACCGGGGAGAAAGCGTTCACCTGCTCAGAATGTGGGAAGAGATTCACTCGCTCATCCACCCTACAGAGACACCGGCGAGTTCACACTGGGGAGAAGCTATTCACCTGCTCAGTCTGTGGGAAAGGATTCACTCAGTCATCTGCCCTACTGGTACATCAGCGAGTTCACACTGGGGAGAAGCCGTTCACCTGCTCAGTCTGTGGGAAGAGATTCACTAATTTATCCAGCCTACAGAGACATCAGCGAGATCACACTGGGGAGAAGCCGTTCACCTGCTCAGTCTGTGGGAAAAGATTCACTAATTTATCCAGCCTACAGAGACATCAGCGAGTTCACACTGGGGAGAAGCCATTCACTTGCTCAGAATGTGGGAAGAGATACGCTGACTCTTCTGCCCTAAAGAGTCATCAGCGAGTTCACACTGGGGAGAGGCCGTTCACCTGCTCAGTCTGTGGGAAGCGATTCACTCATTCATCTCACCTACAGAGTCATCAGCGAGTTCACACTGGGGAGAGGCCGTTCACCTGCTCAGTCTGTGGGAAGAGATTCACTCATTTATCCGAACTACAGAGTCACCAGCGAGTTCACACTGGGGAGAAAGCATTCACCTGCTCAGAATGTGGGAAGAGATTCCCTCGCTCATCCACCCTACAGAGACACCAGCGAGTTCACATTGGGGAGAAGCCATTCACCTGCTCAGTCTGTGGGAAAGGATTCACTCAGTCATCTACCCTATTGGTACATCAGCGAGTTCACACTGGGCAGAGGCCGTTCACCTGCTCAGTCTGTGGGAAAGGATTCACTCAGTCATCTACCCTACTGGTACATCAGCGAGTTCACACTGGGGAGAAGCCGTTCACCTGCTCATTCTGTGGGAAGGGATTCACTCAGTCATCTACCCTACTGGTACATCAGCGAGTTCATACTGGGGAGAGGCCATTCACCTGCTCAGTCTGTGGGAAGGGATTCACTCAGTCATTCACCCTACGGAGACACCAGCGAGTTCACACTAGAGAGAGGCCGTTCACCTGCTGAGAATGTGGGAAAGGATTCACTCAGTCATCCCACCTACTGGCACACCTGTCAGCACACAATGGGGAGTGGCCATTGTTATGAATCCCTAGGTTTTGTTTGCTGTGGATTGTCATTTTAAGAGAGAGAGATTAAGAAGGTGAATCAGTCTGACTTGCAGCTTGTTTACATCGTGTGCAGCTTGTTTAGTTTTAACCGAGGACACAGACACTCAAGTCAAACGGAGACGAAGGAGGAAAAATGGAAGAATCGAAACCAGGGAACTAGTGGCCAAGGGTCATTGTTTGGAACTTTCCTTTGCCCACAAGGGTGGCCTAATTATCGATTCACCGTACATCGAATGTGTGGTTGTCACCTCATTTGACCCATAGGAGTGGATCTGATTTGGGGTATCCTGTGGAGACCACTTATGTGTTAACCATTGCCTGGCTGTGGTGTGGTAATTCATTAAGATGATACCAATTATGACAAGTCACTTCGGGTGATAATTAGTATGTGGATTTGGAAGGATGACAGATAAACTCTACAGCGACTGTTGGTCTCATTTTACCACCATGGAACCTGTGGAATACGACATAATTGCCTTCTCTCAACATTTACCCTGGATTACAAATATCTCTCTCTCATCACCTATTCTGTGGTTGAACAGAACTTTCATACTTTACCATCTCAAGACTCCAAGCCTTGTTTCCCCCGAGCTCAATAGTTTGGGAGTTATATTTATATACATATCACTCACGAGGAAATCTGCAGATGCTGGAAATTCAAACAACACACACAAAATTTATTTATTTATGCTGCCCCAATCATCGCCACTGGGCTATAAATGTGCAGGAGCAGTGTGTGGTTCAGTGCTTTGCTCAAGGACACACACGCTGCCTCAGCTGAGGCTCGAACTTATGACTTTCAGATCGCTAGTTAAACACCTTAACCACATGGTCACACGCCACACATTATGACATAGTGAAACAGGCTGTGCTCAAAGCTTACGAGTTGGTCCCAGAAGCAGACAGGCAAAAGTTTAGAAATTTGAAGAAATCTGTGAACCAGACATACGGAATTTGCTTATGAGAAATTTGTGTGCATTGACCGCTGGTGCACATCTGAACATGTAAATGATGATTTTAACAGCTTGAAAGAGTTGGTTTTAATTGAAGAATTCAGAGGGTGCGTCCCTGATGACATAAAGATGTACTTAGATGGAAATGATGCTGCCACTATGCAGGAATCTGCTGGATTAACAGATCAGTTTGCTTTAACTCATAAAGTTATGTTTACCCTGAATAAGAGTTTCCAAAAGGCACTTGTCAAGTTGTGGGTAAACCTAATGAGCTCACCCCAGTGGCCTGTACCTGCATTCGGTGAACCCTTTTCCAAAGTTATAGTTGATTGTGTTGGCCCATTGCCAAAGACTAAAGCTGGCCATCAGTATCTGCTAACTATTATGTGTACTGCATCCAGATTCCCAGAGGCAATACCTCTCAGAAATATTAAAGCTAAAACTGTGGCGAAGGCTCTTACCAAAATTTTCAGTTTATTCGAATTGCCTAAAGAAATCCAGTCTGATCAAGGATGTAATTTTACATCTGGATTATTCCAGCAGGTAGTTTCTGAACTGGGAGCAAAACAAATTGCATCATCTGCGTACCATACAGAATCACAAGGGGCTTTAGAAAGATTTCATTCTACCCTCAAAACAATGATTAAGACATATTGTGTTGAAAATGGAAAAGACTGGGATGAAGGAATACATTTGCTTTTGTCCAGATGAAGGAATACATTTGCTTTTGTCCAGATGAAGGAATACATTTGCTTTTGTCCACAGAAAGAGAGTCAGTACAGGAATCACTGGGCTTTACTCCATTTGAACTTGTATTTGGTCACAGAGGGACCTTTGATCTTGTTAAAAGGAATGGTGGATTGATGGGGATGTACAAGTTAACTCGTTAGACTATGTTTTGAAGTTCAAAAATAAACTACACCAAGCCTGTAGTCCAGCGAGACAAAACTTAAAGATTTCTCAAAACAAAATGAAGTGTTGGTTTGATAACAGGGCTTGCGAAAGAAAATACCAGGTGGGAGATAACGTGCTTGTCTTATGTTGACGAATCCACTTCAGGTGAAATTTGTATGACATAGTCTCCCAAATTAATCTTGTGAATTATGTTATTAAAACACCCAACTGACTTGAACTAACACAGGTGGTACACATAAATATGATAAAGCCTGTTTTGACAAGCAGGTACCATCTGTGTGTGTTGTTGTCAAAACAAATGAAACTGGCCACCCTGAGAATGAAACAATTGACTCGTCTGAGACTTTTCACAAGCCAAACATGGTCCCAGTTAGGCTAATGAACTCGGTTGTTCCAGAAAACATTGCTAACAAGTTGTCTCATCTGTAGCCAAAGCAACATCCACAGCTGAAGGAATTAATTCTGAAGTTTGAAGATTTATTTCCCGATGTCCCCAAGCAAACCACGGTCGCAGTACATGATGTAGATGTTGGTGAAGCCAAACTGATTAAACAACACCCACTTCGCATGAACGTAGAAAAGTGTAAATTGGCTGACCAGGGAATTGAGTATATGCTGGGGAATGGTATTATTTGGCCTTCAAAATGAGATTGGAGTCACCCTGCATTATTGTGCCCAAACCTGATGGTAGTGTTAGATTTTGCACTGAATATAGAAAGGTAAATGCAGTAACAAAAACAGATGCCTATGCTATCCCTAGAGTGGATGATTGCATCGATGAGGCTGGAAAACCCAATTTCTTACAAAGATTGATTTGTTGAAAGGGTATTGGTGTGTTCCATTGACGGACAGAGGTAGAGAAATTTCTGCATTTGTGACACCATCTGGGTTGTATGAATACAATGTTTTGCCTTTTGGAAGGAAAAATGCTCCAGTAACATCCCAGAGAATGATTGATTTTGTGATTCGAGGGTTAGAACACACAGAAACCTATATTGATGACTTAGTTACAGGGAGTGGCACTTGGGAAGAGCATATCTCTGCAGTAGAAAAGCTATTTGACAGGCTTTCCTAGGACAACCTTACAGTTAACTTGGCTAAGAGTGAATTTGGCCATGCCAGTGTGACCTGTCTTGGCTATGTTGTAGGTCAAAGCAAGTTGGCTCCTGTTCAGGCAAAAGTCCAGGCAATTTCTCAAGTTCTTATTCTGACTGCTAAGAAGGCTCTTAGAAGGTTTCTGGGAATGGATGGATGTTACCGTAAGTTCTGTAAGAACTTTGCTGCTATCGCTCTGCCTCTGACTAATCTCCTGAAGAAGGGTGAAAAGTTTATTTGGACTGAGCCTTGTCAGAAGGCATTTGATTGATTGTTATCAGTATTTCAGATTAGGCCAATCAATGTAGTGCTGTCAGCAAAATTTAATTAGCAGATTGGAGCTGTGGGTGGCAACACAAGTCATGGGTGCACAGAGAGTAAAGGAGGGGGCCAAAGTGACAACCCTGTGGGGTATGTGTGCTGAGGGTCAGAGAGACAGAGGAGATGGAGCCCACTCTTACCACCTGCCGGCGATCTGACAGGAAGTCCAGGATTCAGCTACACAAGGCAGGGTGAAGGCTGAGGTCTCTGAGCTCCTTGTCGATACTTCACGCCTTCGTATGGCTACTGCTCTGCCCATGACTGCAAGGAACTGCAGAGAACTTTGGAGAGCAGAGAACATCAGAGAAACAAGCCTCCCCTCCATGGACTCTCCCTACACTTCCCCTCCCTTGGAAAAGCAGGCCATGTACTCAAAGAACCTCATTACCTGGACATTCTTGCTGCAAACCCGCTCCCCCATCGGGGAAGAGATACAAAAGCCTTAAAGCGCGTAACACCAGGGTGAAGGATGGCTTCCTGTCTGCAGTTACAAGCCAAATGAATGATAAAATGGACTCAACCTTACAATGTAACTCGACGTGACCCTGCACCATATGTCAATCTGCACTGCACTTTCTCTGCAGCCATAATGCTTTGTTACAGTGAGTGTTTTGTCGTATATCAGCTCAATGTACTGTTGTAATGTATCTATCTGTGCGGATGGTACGTCAGGCAAGATTGTCCCTGTAGCTCAGTACATGATGATAATAAACAAATTCCCCATTTTAATTGTGTGGAAATATTAGACAGACTGAGCTTCTGCTCTGGAACCACAGAAGGAAACTGAACTGTTGTCATTCCTGTGGAAAGCAAATATATGGAAAATGCTTCAATCTCACATTACGATCTGCGGTAACTGGGATCAGGTGACCGGTGGTGGGTCTCCCATATCAATATCAGAATCAGGTTTAATAGCACCGGCATATGTCATGACATTCGTTGTCCCTGCGGTAGCAGTAGAACCTAATTCATAACAATAGTTTTTAACAATTGTGATTTAAAATAAGAATATATATATATATATATATATAGTACAAAAATAGAAAAAAAATTAAAGATATAATAAACTATCTTAATTGTGTGGAACTATTTGACTGACTGGGCTGTTGCTTTGGAAATTCTAAGGTGAAGCTGAATTAAACTTTTCACATTTATGAGAAGCTCAGATAAATAGAAAAGGCTAAATTCTCACATAAATGGGTCAGATACCCAGAAACATTGGCTGCACTTCAGCGCCTCAAAACAGTGGAATGAAACATGCAGAAAGTATTGCAGAGAAAAAGACATTGTCCACCCACAACGAGAGGACGTGACAGATCCGGATCTTACTGACTTGTCTGAACGGGGAAAGATGAAGCTACACGTACACGTAGAGCAGTGACCCACAGATACTGCAGATCTGCAGAAAAACGAACAGGAAACGGGATCAGGTGACGGGTGGAGGGTCTCCCACCTGAACCGGTGACTCTGCTCCTCGCCCCTCACACGCTGCCCGACCCATCTAATTAGTTTTAATTAGTTTTGCTACAACAAGTGTATGGGACATTGGAAAAAAAGTTGAATTTCCCCATGGGGATGAATAAAGTATCTATCTATCTATCTATCTATCTATCTATCTATCTATCTATCTATCATCCGCCGCATTCCCCACATTATTCCATATTTACCCCAGATACATGATTATTTTTCCACACCATATCTTCCCCGATCCCTTTCCCTCCACCTCCAGGTCACAGAGTCACGGGCTCAATTCCCATCCAGGTCCAAAACATGATTCAGACCCAAACAGGAAATGTTCACGTTTCATTTAAATCAGCTCTGTGTTTATAAACACTAATTTCTGTTCACATTCCTCCGGACTCAGTGGACAGGAACACAGAAACATCAAATGAGAAACCGCAGGAGGCCATTCAGCCCCTCTAACCATCAGCAAGGTGGCGGCTGCTCTCCCATCTCAGCCACATGTTTCTGTCCGATCCTCATTTCCTCGATCCCTTCGGTCTCCACACATCTGCCGGCCTCACTTTTATGTGAGGACGATCACCGAGTCTTCACCGCCCTCTGTGGAGGGGATTTACAGACATTCACCACCCTCGGAATGGAGAAATTTCCCCTCATCTAAGTCCCAGACAGTCCATCCCTGTTTCAGAGACTGGGATCCCTGGTTCAACCGGTGTTTGCCCCCAATGTGGTGAATCCCTCTGCTCGACACCACCGTGGGCTCAGACATTTCCACAGATGAGCCCCTCCTGTCCCCACCGGGACAAACATCCTGTCCGCCCCCTCTCTCATCATCTTCATCCTTTCAATAAAATCCCTCCCCGGGGAACCGGCATCAAACCGACGGGCCGAGCGGCCTCCTCCTACCTCTCGGCGATACATCAGACTCCGGCCGCAGGAGACGCTTCACAAACGCCCCAACTTCCCTCGGAGGGAAATGGAAATAAATCAGAAAGCGGACATTTACTTTGAGGTTTTCTCCGCTCTGAGGAGGCGGTCGGCGCTTGAGCGGGAGACGGAGTCAGCGGGGTAACGCCCACTCGGCTTGTCCGCCTCCGCGACTGGTTGTAACCAGTGATTGACATCGCTTCGCACCAATGGGAATAGCGCAGCGCCTGAATCCTCTGTTGACAGCGGTGGGGGAGGGGTGGGGCTGGTCACGTGATTATTAGCCCAGCCGTTAAACCGATAAAGCTCGAGCACAGCAGCGCGTGGGTGACGTAAGACGTGAGGGCAGATCCCGGTGACGGGAGCCCATGTGTGACTTCAGGCGCGTGGGGAGCTGTGTCTGACGTCACCTGTGGGAGAGCGCTGGCATTTAAAAGCACCTTAATGGACTTTTCAGTGGGACAACAACATTAATCACGGGTTTCATCAGTGAATCCAGTGTTGTGGGATGTAAAGTCCCCTGTTATGTGTCCGGCTGTGCCGTGTTGTTGGTGGAGTGGGCAGCGTGGTGTTTGTCTCGATTCGGGTCACAACACCAGAATTGCCAGCGGGGTCCACACACAGTGTATTAGTCAACAGAAAACCTCTCGTCCCTGCAGTCTTTGTCTCCCTGTAAACTCAACACCCTGACAGTGTGGACCATAGATACCCCTTCCTCTCAGAGTCAGGGGATCATTCAGACAGCTGATCGCTGAGAGGATTATATTTATTAGTCATTGAAGTTCACCCAGATTCGTTTGGACGGATTTGATGTGGAGGTCGGGGTGTCACAGTGAAAGGGCCGGACGGCCGAACTCTCTCCGTTGTCCAAACATCCTTCCAGGTGAGGCGACACTTCACCTGTGAATCTTCCGGTGTCACCCGTTGTGTCCGCTGCTCCCGATGCGGCCGCCTCTACACTGGTGACACCGGATCCTACGCAGTTGTGCGGGGTAGGGTTGTTTTCTTTTTATCGGGGGTCGATGTTATTGTTCCCTTTTGTGCGGGAGGGGTGGATTTTGGGGGTTGATGATTGGGATGACGTTCTTTTTTATGCGGGGGGTGGGGTGGGAGTTTGATTTTTCTGTCTGATAGATGCTGCCCGGCCGGCTGAGTCCCGCCAGCATTTTGTTTGTGTTGCTCTGAATTTCCAGCATCTGCAGACTTTGTCGTGTTTGTAATTTACCTCTCCGTTGTCTCTCCCGCCTCCGGCCACTGGTCCCTCTGTAGGGACCTCCGGCCACGGCTGGTGCAGCCCAGAACCTCCTGCTAAACGCAGGCGCAGTGCCGACCGTAGCTATTATTTTGTTTAGGCGTCCGTGAAGAAGGGTCTGATCTCGGGTTTGTGGAAATCGGGGGCCGGCTGCCGTGGAAGCACAACTTTGTGGGCCGAAGGGCCTGTATTGTGCTGTAGGTTTTCTATGTTTCTATGAAAAGTGCCGGGAACGAGCTCTGCCGGACGGCTGGAGGCTCCGGGCTCTTCGATCCCGCAGCCCCGGTTTTAGCTTTGCGCCCGAGCCCGGGCTGTGGGATCAGTTAGTTGTGGTTCCCAGGCTCGGAGGGGTTTGAGGTGAGGGGGATCTGTCTGTGTGTGTGTGGGTAGAGGCTATGGTGGACTGTGGGTGTGGGGTGAGAGGAGTGACGTTTTGGGGGGCCGTATTCGGGGGGGGGGGAGTTGCTGTTGTGAGAAAGTTGGATGATCGGACGTTCCGTGACCTGGGTCTAATAAAGTTGTGAACGGGGAAGGATCTGCTCCGTTGCGTCGAACGCTCGCGTGTCCTTTCAGGAAGTAGCAATTATCTCTTCAAATGAATTACTGTCTAATCTTGCTGCTAACATTGTGTTTGTTACAAAGCCCCAGTGTCTGGAAGAGCTGTCACCGTCATGGGCTGTTGATGCAGATTGGGATGGCGGTGGGGTGTCAGCGACCTCTGTATCAGAGAACAACACGGGTTTCTACATCCCCTGTGAGACATAAATGTCCCCACAGTGGATTCGGATCAGCTGGCATAGCTGGAGTTTGCAAAGGGAAAGGGGATAGGGAAGGGGTGAGGAAAGAGAGTTTTAACCAGCAAACCATCGTCCGGGGTGGAGGGGTACAGGGGCTGTCTGATAGATCGTTTTACAGTGATTGTGTTTTTATATAATCTCACAGACGGTGACTGAGGAAGAAGCTTGTTGATGGAGGATACCCGGAGGTGAGCAGGTCAGACACAGTATCAGGAGAGTGACAGAGATGTGATTTCCTGTGTCACGGGTACAGACAGTCGTCTCCAGTGAGGAGTTTGTGTGGAGATGCAGCTTCCCTGGAGGTGGAGGAAAGAGGACACACCAACAGGTGGAACCAGCTGTGGAAGACATGGTTTGTCAGGTCTGACGATGAGCTGAATGTACCATAACCTTCAGACTGAATCAGAAAACCATTCTGAGGGTATTTGAAATGTCAGAAGCAGGGCAGATGTGATCCCATGTCTCCATCAGACCCTCAGTGAGATGGTTCCAGTTATAACGTGCAGGGATGAAAGCACAGTGTTTGGTGCGGGATTTAATCACTGATTCTGACACAGTGAGAGGGTTAGTTTTGCTGTAAGGCAGCAACATTAATGGAAGAAGACACAGAAACCTCATCAATTGCCAGTTGTTTAGCAGAAGTGATCAATCTCTATGCTACCTTGACAGAAACAGATATTCCCAGTGGTGACAAAGGGGTTCAGTCTGGTTTACTTCAGGTTGAAGAGGGGTGTGGAGTTTTGAAATCAATGCCTCGCGGTGCCACCATCGTTAATTTAGCATGTCCAGAGTGGAGGATCACACAGCACGGAAACAGGCCTTTGGCCGGCCATACCTGTTCTGACCATCCACTCACTGTCTCCACTGGTCCCATTTATCAGCACTTGGTTCACAGCCGACTGTATCTCGGCAGTTTCAATGCTCATCCTCTTCGTAAATGTTGTGAAGGGACCTGTCTCCACCACCACCTCGGGCAGTGTGTTCCAGATTTCAGCTACCCTCTGAGTGAGAAATCTCCTCCTCAGATCCCTCTAACCCTCTTCATCCTCTGCTTAAATCTATGCCCTCTGATGGTGACACCTCTGTCCCAGGATCGGGGCCGATATGGGCATCAGCGAGGCCTTTGATAAGGTTCACATGGTAAGTTGCTGTGGAAAGTCAGATCACACGGGATCCAGGGAGAGCTGGCTCACTGGATGCACAGTTGTCTTGATGGTAGGAAGCAGAGAGTGATGGTGGGAGGCTGTTTAGGCTGTGGGGGCCTAGTGAGGTTACCCAGGGTTACACCCCATTGCTCTCATTATTCATTGATATTTAATTATATTTCCATTTGCACAGTTTGTTGAATTTTATGCTCCAATTGATCTTTCATTGATCCTGTTACTATTCTACAGATTTGCTAAGTGTTCCTGTAGAAAAAACAATCTCAGGGTTGTATGTGGTGACATATATGTACTCTGATAATAAAATTTACTTTGAACATCAAGCATTGCTACTTGTCATCCAGATCAATAATTTGGTTAAGAATGTACAGGATATGGAGAGTAGGTTTGCAGCAAGTTCAAACAATTACTTTTTTCTGAAAGATATTAAGTATAAACTCTCCGCTCTGTTTCCCTCTCGGCACTCGACCACCCACTCCCCTTACTGTCTTCCCTCTCTGCCCCGTCCTCCCTCTCACCCTGACATTGGACATACGTTCAGGGTGAAAGTGAATTATTTTCGGGGAATCTGAAGGGGGATTCTTCACTCAGAGGTTGGTGAGAGTGTGGAATGAGCTGCCAGAGGAAGTGGAGGATGTGGTTTTGATTTAGACACTAAAGAGGAATTTGGGTGAGGACGTGGATGGGAGGTGTATGGAGGCTCTGGTGCAGGGAGTTGGAGCCAGGCAGTAACGACAAAAACAGGTTGGCATTGACTGGAAGGGCCGAAGGGCCTGTTTCAATGCTGCTGCTATCTGTGACTCTAGCAATATAGTGATTTGTAATTTCCACAGTCAGTACTTTGCTGTTTATGACTGAACCCAGAAATTTACCCAAACAAGAATTGTAAGACTCAAAAAGCATTTATAAGCTGTGTTTCTTGCCAAAGGGGTTGTTACTAAATACTGACCATGGAGGGCGCCCAAACCTTTGCTTCGGGCCCTTTTCCTTTTTTGTTATTTTGAAACTGTAAAAGATGGAATTTAAAATGTAATCTTGCTTAAAATATTAAATAAATGTGTCATCTTTGACTTTATGCCTTTTGGAAATCAGGTCATCTTTTACTTGCTGAGCTATTCACAGTAACATAAATTTTGACCAGGGGTGCCCAAACCTTTGCAATCCACTGCTGGACTAAGTGTGTAAATGTAGGACGGGACCACGTTGAAAAATAAATGTGCTAGGTTTTCCAAAATTGACCCCTTCCACCTGAGGCCACGAACATATCAATCACCCCTCAGATATATTTCCATCCAAAATTAAGAGGATTCAGCACTCCATGTGTGTATATGCAATCGTGGTAAGAAATACAGACCAGAACACGTACATGAGAGGCCAACTCAGAAAAATACATCATCACTCTGGAAGAAAACATTAACCAGTGGAATGAGTATGACCCCCCATGGGAGACATCCCAACGATCTGAGCAGACGAGATGGTGACAAATGAGCCTGAATAAGGACGTTCACTCCCAATGTCATTCTTCCTCAGCCAGAGATTTGAGGGGCGAAGAACATCTCAGACAGAACTGCAGTCAGCTCGACTTCTTCAGTCTGCAGGAAATTCAAGGGAAACCTCTTCTTCCAGAGTGATGACAATTTGGAACCCATCACCACAGGGAGAGTGAGAGGTGAACAACAGGGGAGGATTTGAAAGATCTGTTGTGGAACAGAATCAGGTGCAGCCGGCCTGAGTTGACTCTCTACTGTACACTAGCTGTGTTATAAATTCACTATGTACCAGAGACAGTGATTAAAATAGAGCTGATTTATTTGTCACAGATCCAGAATATTAAACTCCAGTCCCATTAAAGGTGAATGTGTAGCAGAAGAAACTCCTTCTATGCCCAGTGACCAGGGTGCAGAACTGGGTGTGGTGAGCAGCAGCAATAATTGCAGAGTTCAGCACTTACAGTCACTCTCGAAATTGCATTTAGCAACGGTGATGGACAAATATCCAGCATGCAGCTTATTGAAACTTTCTCCCCAGTGTGAACCCGGTAGTGTGTCACAAGTGTAACGCACTGTAAGGTTTCACTGCTGATGCAGTGGACTCTCTGCAATGTTTCACTGCTGAGTTAATGGCTTCTCTGCAGCAGCAATGTTTAGGGTAAGACTAGAGATAACAGGGTTTTGGAGTGTGGGACTATCCAATGACAGAAATGTTCTTCCTTGTGAGTCTGGAAGAGAGATTTTCATGGTCTTTTGCTGGGGAGAGATGAGAAGAGAGAGTGGGCCCTTTTTCTTTCTTTTTGATTACTTCACTAACCATATAGTCAAAGTAAGAATTATACATCTCAGTCATTTAATCACATATTGTGTACTGTTTGTTATTTCAGGGTACTGATTTGTAACACGGGACACAGCACACAACATCCACCCAAACAAGATTTCCTAAGTTTGGCTGGGCTGAGGGTTTATCACCCCCTATATTTAGCTGCGAGCTGAAGCAAGAGTTGCATAGGGTTAGATTACTGAGTGAATCGCTTCCGAAATACACAGCAGGTGAACGGTCTCTCCCCAGTGTGAAGTCGCTGGTGTCTCTGCAGTTGAGATGTCCGAGTGAATCACTTCCCACACACTGAAGCCTGAATTATGCTTCACCGTGTAAGCTACACCATATGCTCCGCATAGCCATGTACCTGATGCGGCACCCTAGGCCATACCGTACGCCGTAGCCTAATGTGCACCTTACGAAAATGTAACTGTGCGTCACAGACCGTGAGAACTGTGATCGGTCTGCTTGGTAGCAGCACAGTTCCTCCTAGGGATTTCCTGTTGCTTCAAAGTTGGAAAATGAGCCAAATCAAGGAGAGGTTAAGTGAGGAAGTCAGAAAATATCTACATTTGTACGACTCTTCATTGGTATATTATAAAGAATGGCAAATGACATGAAATACATGCAAATAAATTTCCACAAACATCGGTTTGGACGTCACGAACTGCACTAAGAAATGGAAAAACTTCTCTCTTTTCTGCGCTGCAGTAATTTCAATAAAAGTAACTCTTGTTCAACATCTATTAGCTCCAACTCCAACAAGATGAACTCAGCAGTCGCCATCATTCCCAACTCCACTCGAGTCAATTCAACACAGTGCCATAGAACCTCAACACCAACTAGCGTTTTGCCAGAGCAACGCAGACATACAAACTCACAAGTAAAAATGCTCACAACGGCATAGGCCACTTGCGTGGGCTACTGTGTATGCTACACTGTAGCGTCTACACAGAGGGATAATTCAGGCTTGAGTCTGTGAACGGCCTCTCCCCAGTGTGAACTGACCAGTGTGCTTGTAGGTGGGCTGACTGAGTGAATCCCTTCCCACAGTCTGAGCAGCTGAATGGCCTTGCCCAGTGTGAACTCGCTGATGTACCTTCAGTTGGGATGACTGAGTGAATCCCTTCCCACAGTCTGAGCAGGTGAACGGCCTCTCTCCAGTGTGAACTCGCTGATGTACCTTCAGTTGAGATGACTGAGTGAATTTCTTCCCACAGTCTGAGCAGGTGAACGGCCGTTCCCCAGTGTGAACTCGCTGGTGTACCTTCAGTTCAAATGACCGAGTGAATCCCTTACCACAGTCTGAACAGGTGAATGGCCGCTCCCCAGTGTGAACTCGCTGGTGTGCCAATAGGTGAGATGACCGAGTGAATCCCTTACCACAGTCTGAACAGGTGAATGGCCGCTCCCCAGTGTGAACTCGCTGGTGTGCCAATAGGTGAGATGACCGAGTGAATCCCTTACCACAGTCTGAACAGGTGAATGGCCGCTCCCCTGTGTGAACTCGCTGGTGTGCCAATAGGTTGGATGACTGAGTGAATCCCTTCCCACAGACTGAGCAGGTGAATGGCCGCTCCCCTGTGTGAACTCGCTGATGAACCATTAGGTGAGATGACAAAGTGAATCCCTTCCCACAGTCTGAGCATCTGAACGGCCGTTCCCCAGTGTGAACTCTCTGATGTACCTTCACTTCAGGTGAAGAAATGAATCCCTTCCCACAGACGGAGCAGGTGAATGGCCGCTCCCCAGTGTGAACTCGTTGGTGAGCCATTAGGGTGGATGACTGAGTGAATCCCTTCCCACACATTGAGCAGGTGAACGGCCTCTCCCCAGTGTGAACTGACTGGTGTCTCAGCAGCTGCGATGACGAAGTGAATCCCTCCCCACAGTATGAGCAGATGAATGGCCACTCCCCCGTGTGAACTGACCTGTGTGCTTGTAGGTGGTATGATTGAGTGAATCCCTTCCCACAGTCTGAGCAGGTGAATGGCTTCTCTCCAGTGTGAGCTCGCTGATGTACCTTCAGTTTAGATGACCGTGTGAATCCCTTCCCACAGTCTGAGCAGGTGAACGGCCGTTCCCCAGTGTGAACTCTCTGATGTACCTTCAGTTCAGATGACTGAGTGAATCCCTTCCCACAGTCTAAGCAGGTGAATGGCCGCTCCCCAGTGTGAACTCGCTGGTGTGCCAATAGGTCGGATGACCGAGTGAATCCCTTACCACAGACTGAGCAGGTGAATGGCCGCTCCCCTGTGTGAACTCGCTGGTGTGCCAATAGGTGGGATGACGAAGTGAATCCTTTCCCACAGACTGAGCATGTGAATGGCCGCTCCCCTGTGTGAACTCGCTGATGAACCGTTAGGTGAGATGACTGAGTGAATCCCTTCCCACAGTCTGAGCAGGTGAATGGCCTCTCCCCAGTGTGAACTCTCTGATGTATCTTCAGTTGGGATGAGCAGGTGAATCCCTTCCCACAGTCTGAGCATGTGAACGGCCTTTCCCCAGTGTGAACTCTCTGATGTACTTTCAGGTCAGGTGAACAAGTGAATCCCTTCCCACAGTCTGAGCATCTGAATGGCCGTTCCCCAGTGTGAACTCTCTGATGTACCTTCAGGTCAGGTGAACAAGTGAATCCCTTCCCACAGACGGAGCAGGTGAACGGCCGCTCCACATTGTGAACTCGCTGGTGAGCCATTAGGGTGGATGACTGAGTGAATCCCTTCCCACACACTGAGCAGGTGAATGGCCTCTCCCCAGTGTGAACTGACTGGTGTCTCAGTAGCTGCGATGACAAAATGAAACCCTCCCCACAGTATGAGCAGGTAAACGGCCTCTCCCCCGTGTGAACTGACCTGTGTGCATGCAGGTGGGATGACTGAGTGAATCCCTTCCCACAGTCTGAGCAGGTGAATGGCCTCTCCCCAGTGTGAACTCGCTGATGTACCTTCAGTTTAGATGAGCAAGTGAATCCCTTCCCACAGTCTGAGCAGGTGAACGGCCTCTCCCCAGTGTGAACTCGCTGATGTACCTTCAGTTTAGATGAGCAAGTGAATCCCTTCCCACAGTCTGAGCAGGTGAACGGCCTCTCTCCAGTGTGAATTCTTTGATGTACTTTCAGTTGGTATGAGCCAGTGAATCCTTTTCCACAGTCCAAGCAGGTAAATGGTCTCTCCCCAGTGTGAACTCTCTGATGTAGCTTCAGTTTAGATGACTTAGTGAATCCTTTCCCACAGTCTGAGCAGGTGAACAGCCACTCCTCAGTGTGGACTTGCTGGTGAACCATTTGGTCAGATGACCGAGTAAAACCTTCCACACAAATTCAGTAAATGACCAGCCTCTGCCCCAGTGTGAACTAACTGGTGTGTCCACAGGTGGGAAGGCCAAATGAATCCTTTCTCACACACAGAACAGATGAATGGCCTTGTTCTAGTGTGAACTTATTGATGTCCCTTCAGTTGAAATGTCCATCTGAATCCATTCCTACTGTCTGAGCAGATGACTGGGCACCCCCTGCCCGTTTAAAATGACAGGCGTGCCAGTCGGTCAGATGATAGAGTGAATCCCTCTCCACAGTCTGAGCAGGAATGATGATCGAGTGAATCGCTTGCTCCACTTCTTAAATATCTGGACAGAGACAGCAAAACTGGCGTGTTGTGTTTTAGATTCCCGTAGAGAAATTCCTTTTGATTTGTAACCTGTAAAAAGATATACAAAATCCATCAGTGGGTTTAGGACAACATTTCAGATGAGATCACTGAGTTGTCAAGGTGTGATCTGACATCACACTGTTACAGTGAAGTTCAACCCAAGTTGAAGAGAGAAATCATCATCTAACTGGGCAGAGTGCTGGCATCTGGAATGACCACCAAACTCTCTGATGCTCCTCCTGTCTCTATAAGAATGGAGCATTTCTGCCATCTCCAATCTGTGACCTGGCTCAGTTTGACTCTCTCCATTGGTATTATTCCCTGTTCCACTGAGCTGCATGGCTCCTGGCCCCACAGTAACTGAAACACGCTCACCGAAAAAGCCGGCAGTGCATTCCACACATTTCAGCCCTGGGAAAACAAACCTCTGGCTATGCACACGATCAATGCCCCTCATCATCTTATACACCTAAAAAAGGCTCTAAACATAAACAAGGAAATTATACATTGCTTTGAGAATTTGTCAGAAGTCTACAAAATCATGAGGGAGAAGATTGGGTAAATAAATGCAAGCAGCTTTTTCCACTGAGTTTGGGTGACAACTAGACGGCATGGGTAAGTGGGTTGGTGAAAATTTAACGGGAACATTTGGAAAAGCTCATTACTGAAATGGTTGTGAGAGTGTGGAATGAGATGCCAGCACAAGTGGTGAATATGAGCTCGGTTTCACCATTTAAAAGCAGTTTGGATGGGAGTCTGGATGGTAGAGGTATGGATTTGTGTAAAAATGGCCCAAAGGATATTGGGGACTCAGTTCACCACAACCACAAACTGTTCCTGCTGCTACCATCCAGGAAACAGTACCACAGCAAAAGGACCAATAGGCCCCGGGACATCACCTTCCACCAGGTCATCAGACTGAATAATTGATTTCTGTTTTCCTGACTGTCCTATATACAAACTAATTATTATAAGTTAATTTAAATTACACATTGCACATTTAGACAGTAACATAAATATTTCTACTCCTCATCTGTATGAAGGATATTTGTAATAAAGTCAATTCAATTCACCCTCTCCACTATCGGTTCTGTCAATCTAGCTCCCATTCCCCCTACAACTTATTTAAACCACATCAACCCCCCCCCCCCAACACTACCTCCAGCAAGCCTTATCACTGGGATATTAGTTGCCTGTTGGTCTGTTCCCCTAACTAACAAATCTCCTATCACCCCTTTGACTTTCCTCTGTCAGGTAATCCCCCCCCAACAGTGTCTAAAGTGGTCCACCTGCTGTTGTGCGGGATAGCAACAAAGTACTCTGCGATGGCTATTTAACCTCATTCACCTGCCTGACTCTCACACAGTTTCCTGTGTCCTGCACCTTGGGTGTAACTCACCTCTCTTCATGTCATATCTATCACCCCCTCCAACTGCTGGATGATCCAAAATTCATCCATTTCAAGATCCAACTCGTTAAAGTGCCGGGTTACAAGCTGCAGCTGGATGCACATCTTGTAGGTGAGGGCATCAGGGACACTGGAGGTCTCACCTCCTTCCCTCCAATATCCCCTCTAATTTGTAATATCCAGTGTGCAGATAAATCTTGTACTGTGCATTTTTTACCCAGTGACAAGATGTGCACAATGAATTTTATATAGAGAGGTATTCATTTTCACAGCTAGCAAATCACTGTCAATAGGAACTTTGATCTCCTCTGGGTTCATAACGGGTAATGAAGGATTTTCTCACCAAACCTTTTGCACATTGTCCATATGTGATTTGCTTGCTAAACTATGCTTTAAAAAGTCAGATTTCCAAATGTCACTTCACTTCTTCCCACTTGCAAATTCTCCAGCAACTCTTGCATCACCACAATACACACAGGTAACACCAGTTTCTATATTGGACATAAATATTCCCCCTGAACCCTCCCCCAATGACTGATGGTGGTGAACTCAGTGATGACAATGCCAATGGATATGAAGGGAAGGGCAGTAGTCTGTCTCATTGGAGTCTGGCACATTTGTGATCTGAAAGCTACTTGTTGCCCAGGGCAAAAGTGATTGATATCACTAGGTACCTAGACAGAATTGGACAAAACATGTTCTCACCGCTAGAAAAGTCCATTACAAGAACACACACAAAATGCTGGAGGAACTCAGCAGGCCAGGCATCAGCTATGGAAAAGAGTACTAATGCTAAGTTCCGCCGGCATTTTGTGTATGTTGCTTGGATTTCCAGCATCTGCAGATTTTCTCTTGTTTGTGATTGGAGGTAGAACAAAGCTGATTTTCTCAACTGGTGATATAAACGATTTTGTTCCCTTTCTCCGAGTTCCTAATACTTGCATTTAGATAGCTGGAGCTCAGCTCTGTCTGAGAGATCCATCGGTTCCCATTCCCTCATCAGCCGGAAGCTCCCCGGGGCTCGTGTACGGATCGCGGGGCTGAGAGAGAGGGGAGAGAGCAGGACGGTCCCGGGATTGCAGACTACGGTGCCCGCAGTTCACAGGAATCGTCCCTGAGTCGGTGTTTAAGATAAAAACACAGAGAATCGATTTTACCTGCAGACGCTATTACAAAGGCCTTCTGTGTACCGTGCGCATGCGTGATACCTGGGGACGTCATCAGCCCTGACGCCTGCGCATCTGTTCGGTGCTTCAGCGCCAGCGAAATTTTAAACGCACGGCCTTATGGGTAATCACGTTGCCATTAAATATTTCTTCAGGCTCTGTTTCAATATTCATACCTCATTTTTTTCGTGCGTGTATAGAAAAATCTGCAGCTGTTTTAACGCTGAAAGCTCCCATAAACAATATACTCGATATCAACGTGTATCCAATGCCAAAGTAAAATGCAGATATAAAACACAGGAGATTCCGCAGTTGCTGGAAATACAGAGACACACACACTGAAAATGCTACATTTTCGAGTGGATTTACAAATTTCTCCTCTCACTCACTTATTCCGTGGATTACTGAACTTTTCCACTTTACCATCTTACGACTTTAAGCATTGTTTCCCAAGCTTGATAACAACACTGTAAACTTCTGTTTATTTCGTTTAATCTTTTATATTTGGAGTAGATACAGATAAAGCTAGTGGTTTTCTCATCGAAACCAGACTCCATTAGTGATCTATTGCTGCTGGTACGTAACAATTCTGCTGTCTGAGGCACAGTCCTTTAAAATTGGTGAAAATGAGCTAAAACATTGAAAAGAGCAGGGAAGGAGTTTAACCATCTTCGTCCGGAGCCCTGAAGAACGTCACAACTACAGTGAGCTCATCGTCTTATTCAGCCCGGAGAAAATCATGCAGGGAATTCATGCAGGTGTATAAGATGATGAGAGGCATTGGTCGTGTGGATAGCCAGAGGCTTTTTCCCAGGGCTGAAACGGCTAACACGAGGGGGATTAGGTTTAAGCTGTTTGAGAGTAGGTACAGAGGAGATGTCAGAGCTAAGGTTTTTAAGCAAAGAGTGGTATGTGTGTGGAACGCACTGCCAGCGACGGTGGTAGAGGCGGATACAATAGAGTCTTTTACGAGACTCTTAGATAGGTACATGGAGCTTAGGAAAATAGGTGGCTATGCGGTAGGGTAATTCTAAGCAATTTCTAGAGTAAGTTACATGGTCGGCACAACATTGTGGGCCAAAGCGTTTGTAATGTGTTGTAGATTTCTATGATTCTATGAAATTCAAGGGAAATCTCCTATCCCACGGAGTGGTGACTCGTTGCAACCTGTCATCACAGGGAGAGTGATACGGGAATGGCAGGAATAGATTTTGATATTCTGATATGGAACAGAAACATGGGCCAGGACAAGATGGGCCGAGTGGCCTCTCTAGTGTACACAGTGAGTGTGGTAGAGACTGTAAGTACCTGACACACGGGATTTGATACAGAAGTGATTTATATATCACAGATCCACAATATTAAGCACCAGTCTAGTTTAAGGCAAACATCAGCAGAACGGACTCCTCCAATGCTCAGTGACCAGGGTTCAGTCCTGGGTGCGATGAGCAGCCGCAAGAACTGCAGAATCTGACAGTGACAGTCCCTCATGAACCTGCAGCTGCCTCCAGTCACCGTGATGGTTAAACATTTAACACGGAGCTGATTTGAACTTCCTCCCTGATGTGAAGTTGCTGGTGTTGCAGCAGCTGGGATGATTGAGTAAAACTCTTTGCTCACTCCGGACAGAAATGTGGCCTCTATTTATTGTGAACTAACCGGAGCATCACAAGATGGGTTAACTGAATGAGTCTCTCCGCACACACGGAGCAGGTGAACGGCCGCTTCCCAGTGCGAAGCTGTTGGTGCATCTGCGATGGCCGACTGAATCCCTTCCAAAATGAGAGCCAGTGAATGACATTTCACTGCTGTAACGTCATGGCAGTGTATCTAATCAGATCACGGGCATGGACACATGTTCGGGCTCTCCTTGTCGCAAGAGGGAGCGTTGTCTTCTCCGCCATCTCCGCCTCCACTTTCAAGGATCGGCGACATTCAAGCGCTGGTGAACTGACAGATACAGCGGAACTAACGTGCTGTTGAGTTTGTGATTCCCGGACACAAATCCTTCGAGTTTTCTAAACTGTTAAAAGTTTACAAACCACGTCAGTGGGTGAAGGACAACATTTCCACTCAGATTATTTAGTTTCCACGGTGCCTTCTGAGAAAAACACGGTCACAACTCAAAACAATTTGGGGAGACAAGACTTCATCTTCTAATTGGCCACAGTTCCGGAATCAGGAACAATATCAAACTCTCCGCTTCCCTCTCTGTATAAAAATGGATCACTCCTCCCCTTCATCAGTCTGTGACTTGGTTCAGTTTGTCTGTCTCCTTCGCATTTTGAGCATGCGCCATACTCCGACTGAGATCACATTTTATTTACACGGCTGTGACTAGAGACTTTCTGATTATTATGTCCCTCCCGGCATTTGACGGTGGTAAACTCAGAGTCAGCAATGGTATTGAACCACAGGAGTAGCTGATTAGGCTTTTTCGTTGGAGATCGATAAACTGCGGGTAGTGTGTGGCTGGATGAGTGGGTCGTTTTCAGACTGGAAGGAGGTAGCGTTTGGAGTACCCCAGAGATCAGTCCCTGACCACAGTTGTTCACAGTTTAATGTCCTGGCGGAGGCAGCGAGATGTGAGATGTCCCAGTCTGCTGGTGAGGCAGAAAGAGTGGAGTTGGGGGAGGGGAGGCAATTCACATGCAATTTCGTAGCTTTGCAATCAGTACATAGTGCACTGTGGGGCTGCAGTGGCGGGTTCCAATCTGCTAATTGGATTTGCTGACGGCACTGCATTGATCGGCCGAATCCCAAACAATAACGAGGCATCGTATAGAGAAGAGCATCGTATAACTTGTGTTCCGTGCGTTATCTGAATGTACTTGCCCGTGATGCTGCCACAAGTCAGTGTTTCTCTGTACCTGTACCTTCCCGTACTTGTGCACTTGGCAATAAATTCAACAGGACCTGAGAAACCTCAGTGAGATTTGATTAGCGATGATCACCTTGGCAGCTCGGTAGGTCGAATGTATGAGACAGTACACTGTTAAATGCAAAACCCTGAACAGTGTTGATGATCAGAGGGATCTTAGACTCCAAGTTCATCGCTCCCTGAAAGAGACTGCACAGATTGATCGGGTGGTTAAGAAGGCAAATGGCATGGTTGTCTTTATTAGTTAAAGCATTGAGTTCAAAAGTCGGGAAGTTGTGTTGCGGCTGTTACGAGCCTGCGGTCGTATTGTGACTGTTTCTTTAAGAGCGCCGGCGTGAGGAGGCGGGACTATGACGTCAGTCACAGGCTGACAGCGCTGACTGTGGACTGAACCATAAGAGAGAGAGAGCGATCTGCAGACAGGCAGTCGGCCAGTCTAAAGAGAGAGAGGGAGACTGGAAAAGCTGATAGCTTCAGTTAGTCGCAGCTGAGGCTTGGAACACTCCTCTGCCCACAAGAGTGGGTTGATCATCGGTACACGGAACCACAACGAACGTGTGTGGCTGTCACTTCGTATAATCCATTGGAGTGGATTTTGGAATATCTTGTATTAACCCTTGCCTGGGTATGTTGTGTGGTAACCCCTGGAAGACAGTATTCCTGTGACAGATCACTTTCGCTGAGAACTCGTCTGTGACGGATTCAACGGATAAGAACTTCGTCAGCGGTTATTTTGAAGTAACGGCCTTTTCTCTACGTTTCACCCTGGATTACAACTATCTCACTCCCATAATTTATTCCGTGGATTACTGAACTTTCCTAATTTACCATCTCAAGACTCTAAGCTTTGTTCCCTCAGTCTCGATAGTCGGGGAGTTATATTTACACATATACACACATAACACTGTTAACTTTCCTTTATTTCGTTAAGTTACTATATTATAAGTAGATACTAATAAAGAGAGTGGTTTTAACATCTAAACCAGACTCCAGTGTGAACTCGATTATTGTTGTTGGTTCGTTTCTAAAACGTTACGGTTCGTGACACAGTTTTATAAAACTAGTTAGACCACATCTGGAGTGTTTCATACAGTTCTGGTCGCCCCCATTCTCGGAAGGATGTCGGGGCTTTGGACAGGGCGCAGAAGTGGTTTACCAGGATACTGCCTGTATTAGAGCGCATGAGCTATAACGAGAGGCTGGTCAAACTTGTGTTGTTTTCTCCAGAGCGGCGCAGGCTGGGGTGAGACTGGATGGACGTTTATAAGATTACGAGAGGACAGACGATATATTTTCCCGGGGTTGAAATGTCTAATACATTTGAGGTGAGAGGAGATATGAGCGACAAGTTTGCTTCTTTCCACAGAGTAGTGGGCAGCTGGAGTCACTGCCTGGGGTGGGAGACCCTCCACCGTCACGTGATCCCGTTTCCTGTTCACGTTTTTCTGCAGATCTGCAGCATCTGCGGGTCACTGCTCTACGTGTACGTGTAGCTTCACCTTTCCCCGTTCAGACAAGGCAGTGAGATCCGGATCTGTCACGTCCTCTCGTTGTGGTGGACAATTTTTTTTTCCTGCAATATTTTCACCATGTTTCATTCCACTGTTTTTACCTGCTGAAGTGCAGCCAATGTTTCTGGGTTTCTGACCCATTTATGTGAGAATTCAGCCTTTTCTATTTCTCTGCGCTTCTCATAAATGTGTACAGTTCAGTTAAGCTTCACTCCACAATTTCCAAAGCATCAACCCAGTCAGTCAAATAGTTCTACACAATTAAAATAGTTTGTTACATTTTTAAAAAAAATATTTTTGTACTATTTATATCATTTAACTACATAATATGTATATTCTTATTTTAATCCACAATTGTTAAAATCTATTGTTATTGATTAGGTTCTACTGCTGCCGCAGAGACAATGAATTTCATGACATATGCCGGTGCTATTAAACCTGATTCTGATATTGATATGGGAGACCCACCACCGGTCACCTGATCCCAGTTACCGCAGATCGTAATGTGAGATTGAAGCTTTTTCCATTTATTTGCTTTCCACAGAAATGACAACAGTTCAGTTTCCTTCTGTGGTTCAAAAGCAGAAGCTCAGTCTGTCTAATATTTCCACGTAATTAAGATGGAAAATTTGTTTATTCTCTTAATGTACTGAGCTACAGTGAAAATCTTGCCTGACGTACCATCCACACAGATCGATACATTACAACAGTACATTGAGCTGATATACGACAGAACAATAACTGTAACAAAGCATTATGGCTGCAGAGAAAGTGCAGTGCAGATAGACATATGGTGCAGGGTCACGTCGAGTTACATTGTGAGGCCGAGTCCATTTTATCATTCATTTGGCTTATAACCACAGACAGGAAGCCACCCTTGAGCTTGTTATTACTAAGTGATTTAGATGCATATCATATTTTTACTGAGTTAAGTATTGTATGTAACTAGTTTTGCTACAACAAGTGTATGGGACATTGGAAAAAAATGTTGAATTTCCCCATGGGGATGAATAAAGTATCTATCTATCTATCTATCTATCTATCTATCTATCTATCTATCTATCTATCTATCTATCTATCTATCTATCTATCTATCTATCCATCTATCTATCTATCTATCTAACTATCTATCTATCTAAGAACTGCAGGTCTTCTTTTTTTCTCACTTTCTCGTGGAACTAGACAGGGATGTCCATTAAGCCCTTTATTATTTAATCTTGTATTGGAACCTTTTGCTATAACACTAAGTGAAGCTAAAAATATTCTTGGTATCTCTATGAATGGAACCATACATAAGATTTCTCTTTATGCAGATGATCTTTTGGTTTTTATTTCAAATTTTGAGGAATCAATTCCTAATCTTTTGGAAACACTTAAAGATTTCGCTAAATTTTCTGGATATAAACTTAACTTGAATAAAAGTGAATTGTTTCCATTAAATGTCCCTGTTAGTATATATAATGATATTCCTTTTAGAACTGTTAATACATTTAGATATTTGGGTATTATAATTACTAAAAAATATAAAGATCTCAAAAAACGAATATAGTTCCTTTAATGGACTCCATGAAACAACAATTTTCTAGATGGAATCCACTTACTTTTTCTTTAATAGGTCGTATTCATGCTGTGAAAATGATTTTACCTAGATTTTTATATATTTTCCAAAATATACCTATCTTTTTAACTAAAAAAATTTCGATCAAATTGACTCACTTATTTCTTCCTTTATTTGGAACCATAAGAGTCCAAGAATTAATAAGTATCATTTACAAAAATCTGAAAAAGATGGTGGACTTGCACTTCCTGCTTTAAGACTGTATTATTGGGCTGAGAACATTAGACAATTCTGTTTTGGTTATATTGTCTTAATAAGAACCAAAATCCATTCTGGGTTGATTTGGAATTAAAAGCAGTTAAACAATTTCATTTAACTTCAATATTAGGAGCTCCATTACTTTTACAGCTCTCTAAAATTCCAAATTTAAATCTTTACCCGGTTATTAAACAATCCCTACGGATTTGGGTTCAGTTTCGTTTTTTAAAAAATTTTAAACAATTTCAGATGACTAGTTTTTTACATCGAAACTTCTCATTTATACCTTCAACAACTGACCCCATTTTTCTCCTATGGAAAAATAATGGGATCCATTCTTTTACAGATTTATTTTGTGATGGTCCATTATGATCTTTGAAGAGTTAATTAACACATCTTCTCTCGCCCGTACACATTTTTTTGCAATATGTTCAGTTTAGACATTTTTTTACAATATTTACCTAAGATTCCATGTTTACAAGAATCTGATTTGTTGGATACCATTTTGAAATTGAATCCCTTAGTGAAAGGTTCCATTGGCAGAATTTATAATTTATTTTTGTTACAAAACGAGAACCTATCACTAAAGATTAAACAAGAATGGGAGAGAGAACTTAATATAATATATTTAATAGTAATTAGATATTATCTCGCGGGCAAAGATAATTCCACCGCGGGTTGGATTTGGCCTGCGGGCCTTGAGTTTGACATATATGCTGTAGAGAAAACAATTGTTAATGAAGATTGGCTTCGAGTTTTGAAAAATGTAAATTCTTCTTCTGTATGTGCCAACAATTGTTTAATTCAATTTAAAACTGTTCACCGTTATTATTTAACAAAGGAGAGACTATCTAAAATATTTCCTAGTATAGACAAATGCTGTGATAGATGTAAAACTGAAGTAGCTACTTTGTCACATATGTTCTGTTCATGTTTTTCATTAAAATCGTTTTGGAAATCTTTATTTTCAGCAATTTCTAAAGCTCTGAAAATTAATTTACAACCTAATAGATTGACTGTTCTATATGGAATATCTCCGCATCATATTCAGGGTATTTCATCTTCAGATCAACATGTAATTGCATTTGTTACACTACTGACAAGATTGGCTATTTTATTAAAATGGAAAAATATTTCTTCCCCTACATTAATTGAATCGTTTTCTCAAGGAATGTTATGTCTTAGTTTGGAAAAAATAGAAGTAGAACTTTTGATCCTCGATTCGATTTTGAGAGAAGATGGGGTTCTTTTGCCAAATATTATCATTTAATTTGAATTATGCTATATGGTTTCCATCCAATTTTATTTTTATAAATATGAAATGGCGGTTGATGATTCTTTTTTAAAAACATTAGATGATGGTCAAACGTATTGCTCCGGAGGGTTCATTCCAAATGGGTTCCCCCCCCCTCCCTTTTTTGTGGTTACTGGGTTCTTTTCCGAGTTAGATGGTGTATTTTTTTCCCTTTTTGTATATATATATTTCCATTGTTATATTTTACGATCAGTTTTTTCAGCTTTATTAATTGTATACATATTAATCTATTGACGTTTTGTATCAATTTATAGCTGTAGAACAGGGGTGTCAAACTCATTTTAGGTGACGGGACGGATTGAGCAAAATGCAGCTTCATGCGGGCCGGATCAGTCAGACGCGTGCGAACGCAGCTTTCGTTGCCTCCGTTTTTTCAGCCTGCTCTCATGTGTCTCAGTCTCTGCTATAACTACAAAGTGTTTCACTTTACAAATTCCGTTTCTTATGAAGAAGACTGCCGTGCAAGACTGCCGAATAAACACAAAAAACCCTGAAAACCTGGTACCTGAATAAACTCAGCATTAGCCATATCATACGCCATAGGCGCTTCGATTACTGGGGCCAGCTTTAATAGTAATTAGATATTATCTCGCGGGCAAAGATAATTCCACCGCGGGTTGGATTTGGCCTGCGGGCCTTGAGTTTGACATATATGCTGTAGAAGATTATGTATCAATAAAAAAGATTCTAAAAATTAAAAATGAAACTGGCAAAACAATCACTAGACATATGGTGCAGTCACGTCGAGTTACATTGTGAGGTCGAGTCCATTTTATCATTCATTTGGCTTGTAACTGTAGACAGGAAACGGTCCTTGAGTCTGGTATTACGCGCTTTAAGGCTTTTGTATCTCTTCCCCGATGGGGGAGCGGGTTTGCAGCAAGAATGTCCAGGTTGTGAGGGTCTTTGAGTACATGGCCTGCTTTTCCGAGGCAGGGGAAGTGTAGGAAGAGTCCATGGAGGGGAGGCTTGTTTCCCTGATGTTCTCTGCTCTCCAAAGTTCTCTGCAGTTCCTTGCAGTCATGGGCAGAGCAGTAGCCGTACGAAGGAGTGAAGTATCGACATGAAGCTCAGAGACCTCGGCCTTCACCCTGCCTTGTGTAGCTGGATCATGGACTTCCTGTCAGATCCCCGGCAGGTGGTAAGAGTGGGCTCCCTCACCTCTGTCTCTCTGACCCTCAGCACACATACCCCACAGGGGTGACTCCTTGCCCCCTCCTTTACTCTCTGTATTCCCATGACGTGTCGCCACCCACAGCTCCAATCTGCTAATTAAATTTGCTGACGACACGACACTGACTGGCCTAATCTTAAATAATAACGAGGCAGCCGACAGAGAAGAAGTCATCACCCCGACACAGTGGTGTCAAGAAAACAACCTCTCCCTCATTGTGACAAAAACAAAGGAGCTGTTTGTGGATTACAGGAGGAATGGAGACAGGAACCAAATTCAACATTTCCAACTCTGTTATTGACACAAAATGCACATTTTAATATTGATCATGACACAATGTATTTTATATATCGTTATTAACATAAAACATATCTATAGATTGTTACTGACAGAGAATCGTATAATTTATGTTCCGTGTGTTATCTGAATGTACTTGCCTGTGATGCCGCCAAAAGCCAGTGTTTCTCTGTACCTGTACCTTCCCGTACTTGTGCACTTGGCAATAAATTCAACAGGACCTGAGAAATCTCAGTGAGATTTGATTAGCGATGATCACCTTGGCAGCTCGGTAGGTCGAATGTATGAGACAGTACACTGTTAAATGCAAAACCCTGAACAGTGTTGATGATCAGAGGGATCTTAAACTCCAAGTTCATCGCTCCCTGAAAGAGACTGCACAGATTGATCGGGTGGTTAAGAAGGCAAAGGGCATGGTTGTCTTTATTAGTTGAAGCATTGAGTTCAAAAGTCGGGAAGTTGTGTTGCGTCTGTTACGAGCCTGCGGTCGTACTGTGACTGTTTCTTTAAGAGCGCCGGCGTGAGGAGGCGGGACTATGACGTCAGTCACAGGCTGACAGCGCTGACTGTGGACTGAACCATAAGAGAGAGAGAGCGATCTGCAGACAGGCAGTCGGCCAGTCTAAAGAGAGAGAGAGAGAGACTGGAAAAGCTGATCGCTTCAGTTATTCGCAGCTGAGGCTTGGAACTCTCCGCTGCCCACAAGAGTGGGTTAATCATCGGTACACGGAACCACAACGAATGTGTGTGGCTGTCACTTCGTATAATCCATAGGAGTGGAATGTGGAATATCTTGTGTTAACCCTTGCCTGGGTATGTTGTGTGGTAACCCCTGGAAGACGGTATTCCTGTGACAGGTCACTTTCGCTGATAACTCGTATGTGGATAGATTCAACGGATAAGAACTTCGTCGACGGTTATTTTGAAGTAACGGCCTTTTCTCTACGTTCCACCCTGGATCACAAATATCTCCCGACGATCATTTTTTCCGTGGATTACTGAACATTCGTACTTTACCATCTCAAGACTCTGAGCTTTGTTCCCTCACGATCGATAGTCTGGGAGTTATATTTACACATATATACACTTAACACTGTTAACTTTATTTCGTTTAAGTTTCTATATTATAAGTAGATACTAATAAAGAGAGTGGTTTTAACATTAAAACCAGAGTCTACTGTGAACTCTATTGCTGCTGGTTCGTTTCTAAACTTTACAGTTCGTAACACAGTTTTATAAAACTAGTTAGACCACATCTGGAGTGTTTCATATAGTTCTGGTCGCCCCCATTCTCGGAGTGCTGTCGGGGCTTTGGAGAGGGCGCAGAAGAGGTTTACCAGATACTGCCTGTATTAGAGGGCATGAGCTATAACGAGAGGCTGGACAATCTTGTGTTGTTTTCTCCAGAGCGGCGCAGGCTGGGGTGAGACTGGATGGACGTTTATAAGATTACGGGAGGAATAGATAGAGTGGACAGACGATATATTTTTCCTGGGGTTTGAAATGTCTAATACATTTAAGGTGAGAGGAGATCTGAGAGCCAAGTTTGCTTCTTTCCACAGAGTAGTGGGTAGCTCGAGTCACTGCCTGGAGTGGGGGGTGGGGGGGGGGACACCAATCCTGTCACGTGATCCCGTGCCCTGTTCACGTTTTCCGCAGATCTGCAGCATCTGCGGGTCACTGCTCTACGTGTACGTGTAGCTTCATCTTTCCCCGTTCAGACAAGGCAGTGAGATCCGGATCTGTCACGTCCTCTCGTTGTGGTGGATAATATGGATTTTCGGCAATATTTTCAGCATGTTTCATTTCACTGTTTTTATCTGCTGAAGTGCTGCCAATGTTTCTGGGTGTCTGACCCATTTATGTGAGAATTTAGCCTTTTCTATTTTTCTGAGCTTCTCATAAATGTGTACAGTTTAGTGAAGCTTCACTCCACTACTTCCAAAGCAACAACCCAGTCAGTCAAATAGTTCCACACAATTAAAATAGTTTATTACATCGTTTTTTTTTCATTTCGTACTATTTATATAATTTAACTATGTAATATTTATATTATTATATTAAATCACAATTGTTAAAATCTATGGTTATGAATTAGGTTCTACTGCTGCCGCAGAGACAACGAATTTCATGACATATGCCGGTGCTATTAAACCTGATTCTGATATTGATATGCGAGACCCACCACCGGTCACCTGATCCCAGTTACCGCAGATCGTAATGAGAGATTGAAGCATTTTCCATATATTTGCTTTCCACAGAAATGACAACAGTTCAGTTTCCTTCTGAGATTCCAGAGCAGAAGCTCAGTGTGTCTAATATTTCCACACAATTAAAATGGGGTACTTGTTTATTCTTATTACGTACTGAGATACAGTGAAAATCTTGCCTGACGTACCATCCACACAGATCGATACATTACAACAGTACTGTGAGCTGATATACGACAAAACACTCACTGTAACAAAGCATTATGGCTGCAGAGAAAGTGCAGTGCAGATAGACATATGGTGCAGGGTCACGTCGAGTTACATTGTGAGGCCGAGTCCATTTTATCATTCATTTGGCTTATAACTGCAGACAGGAAGCCGTCCTTCAGCCTGGTGTTACGCACTTTAAGGCTTTTGTATCTCTCCGCCAATGTGGGAGCGGGTTTGCTGCAAAAATGTCCTGGTTATGAGGTTACTTGAGTACATGGCCTGCTTTTCCGAGGGAGGGGAAGTATAGGAAGAGTCCACGGACTGGAGACTTGCTTCTCTGATGTTCTCTGCCCTGCAAAGTTCTCTGCAGTTCCTTGCAGTCATGGGCAGAGCAGTAGCCGTACGAAGGAGTAAAGTATCGACAAGAAGCTCAGAGACCTCGGCCTTCACCCTGCCTTGTGTAGCTGGATCCTGTCAGATCGCCGGCAGGTGGTAAGAGTGGGCTCCATCTCCTCTGTCTCTCTGACCCTCAGCACACATACCCCACAGGGTTGTCTCTTTGGCCCCCTCCTTTACTCTCTGTGCACCCATGACATGTGTCGCCACCCGCAGCTCCAATCTGCTAATTAAATTTGCTGACAGCACTACATTGATTGGCCTAATCTGAAATACTGATAACAATCGATCAAATGCCTCCTGACAAGGCTCGGTCCAAACAAAGTTTTCACCCTTCTTCAGGAGATTAGTCAGAGGAAGAGCGATAGCATCAAAGTTCTTACAGAACTTACGATAATATCCATCCATTCCCAGAAACCTTCTAAGAGCCTTCTTAGCAGTCATAATAGGAACTTGAGAAATTGCCTCGACTTTTGCCCGAACAGGAGCCAACTTGCTTTGACCTACAACATAGCCAAGACAGGTCACCGTGTCATGGCCAAATTCACTCTCAGCCAAATTAACTGTAAGGCTGGCCTGGGAAAACCTGTCAAACAGCTTTTCTACTGCAGAGATATGCTCTTCCCAAGTGTCACTCCCTGTGACTAAGTCATCAATATAGGCATCTGTGTGTTCTAACCCTCGAATTACAAAATCAATCATTCTTTGGAATGTTCCTGGAGCATTTTTGTATTAAGATATTGTATTCACACAAACCAGATAGTGTCACAAATGCAGAAATTTCTCTACCTCTGTCCGTCAATGGAACACACCAATACCCTATCAACAGATCAATCTTTGTAAGAAATTAGCTATTCCAACCTTATCGTTGTTTTTGTTACTGCATTTTCCTTCCTATAATCAGTGCAACATCTAACACTACCATTAGGTTTGGGCACAATAACGCATGGTGACTCCAATCTGATGCTGAAGGACTAATAATACCATTTTCCAGCATATATTCAATTTCTTCCTCAGTCAATTTACACTTTTCTACGTTCATGCGATATAGGTGTTGTTAAATAGGTTTCGCTTGACCAATATCTACATCATGTACTGCGACCGTGGTTTGCTTGGGAATATCCGGAAATAAATCTTTAAACATTAGAATTAATTCCTTCAGCTGTTGTTGTTGCTTTGGCTGCAGATGAGCAAACTTGTTATCAATGTTTTCTGGAACAACCGAGTTCATTAGCCTAACTGGGACCACGTTTGACTTGTGAAAAGTCTCAGACCAGTCAATTGTTTCATTCTCAGGGTTGCCAGATTCATATGTTTTAACAACAACACTCACAGATGGTGCCTGCTTGTCAAATTAAGGCTTTATTATATTTATGTGCACCACCTGTGTTAGTTTACGTTGGTCGGGTGTTTTAATAACATAATTCAGATTATTAATTTGAGAGATTATTTCATGCGGTCTATTGAATTTCACCTTAAGTGGATTTGTCAACATTGGAGATAAGGCTAGCACCTTATCTCCCACCTGGTATTTTCTTTCGCGAGCCTGCTTATCAAAGCAACACTTCATTTTGTCTTGAGAAATCATTAAGTTTTCTCTACAGGATTGGTGTAATATATTTTTGAAATTCAAAACATAGCCTAACAAGTTAATATGTACATCTCCATCAATCCACTGTTCCTTTAACAAGGTCAAAGGTCCTCTCACTCTATGACCAAATGCCAGTTCAAATGGTCTAAAGTCCAATGATTCCTGGACCAACTCTCTGACTGCAAACAAAAACAAATGTATTCCTTCATCCCAGTCTTTTCCATTTTCAACACAATATGTCCTAATCATTGTTTTGTGGGTAGAATGAAAATTTTCTACAGCACCCTGTGATTCCGGATGGTATGCAGACAATATAACTTGTTTAGCTCCCAGTTCATAAACTACCTGCTGGAATAATCCAGATGTAAAGTTACTTCCTTGTTCAGACTGGATTTCTTTAGGTAAACCAAATAAAGTAAAAAGCTTGGTAAGAGCCTTCGCCACAGTTTTAGCTTTAATATTGCTGAAAGGTATTGCCTCTGGGAATCTGGATGCAGTACACATAATAGTTAGCAAATACTGATGGCCAGCTTTAGTCTTTGGCAATGGGCCAACACAATCCACTATAAATGTTAAAAAGGGTTCACCGAATGTAGGTATAGACCGCAGTGGGGCCACTGGGGTGACCTGATTAGGTTTACCCACAACTTGACAAATGTGACAGGTTCTGCAAAGGGTCACAACATCTTTCCTCAAATTCGGCCAGTAAAATTATTTCATAATCCTGTTTACAGTTTTATTCACTCCAAAATGTCGTTATAGGTCAGTTGTTGAGAGCGCCCTCTTCTTTGTGGTGGCGTGTTGGGGAGGAAGCATTAAGAAGAAGGACGCCTCACGTCTTAATAAGCTGGTAAGGAGGGCGGGCTCTGTCGTGGGCAAAGTACTGGAGAGTTTAACATCGGTAGCTGAGCGAAGGGCGCTGAGTAGGCTACGGTCAATTATGGAAAACCCTGAACATCCTCTACATAGCACCATCCAGAGACAGAGAAGCAGTTTCAGTGACAGGTTACTGTCGATGCAATGCTCCTCAGACAGGATGAAGAGGTCAATACTCCCCAATGCCATTCGGCTTTACAATTCAACTGCCAGGACTTAAGAACTTTTTTTAAAGCTATTATTAATGCTTTTTTTGAGTTAGTGATTTAGATGCATATCATATTATTACTGAGTTAAGTATTGTATGTAATGAGTTTTTGCTACAACAAGTGTATGGGACATTGGAAAAAAATGTTGAATTTCCCCATGGGGATGAATAAAGTATCTATCTATCTATCTATCTATCTATCTATCTATCTACCTAAAGCCATACTGTGGGCCATGGTTAAAATTTCAGTCCTATAAACTGTAGGAACTACAACTTGGTGAACAATTGCCCATGCCTCACTCACTTCTATAGCAGGTGGCCTCCACTTCCTCATTAACACTCCATCCTTGAGATAATACCCTACTGGCATTTTCTTAAACTCATCATCTGAGAGAGCTGATTTTCAAAGCTTCAATCTCAGGGTCTGGGTTCTGTTCTGCTATAAACTCCTTCCTTGACAGGGATAAATCTTTCTCATCAGACTTACTAACGGAATCCTGTTGAAACAATGAAGGCAGTAAAGTCCCTGACAATGCATCATAACCGGAATCCTGATTTTGGCCATCATGGGTATCAGAATCATGCTGCACAGACCGTCTGCGTCGGCAGACTTTTTAGCCATACTTCGAGATACTGGGCAGGAAAGATAAATGTTAAAATCCATCTGTGGGTCGTCAGTGGTTGGCTTAGTTGTCAACAGCACTGCAGGAACAACTTCACCATCTGCCAGGTCATCCCCTAACAGCAAAGTAACATCTTCCACCGGTAAACTGGAGCACAATCCGATTTTAACAGGTCCCGAAACCAACCCTGACTGTAAAGTTACCTTGTACAACGGCACAGAAACCATGCTGCATCAATGCATCACCAAACTTTAGAACACTGTCTAATATAAGTGACTGAGAAGCCCAATGCATCACCAAACTTTAGAACACTGTCTAATATAAGTGACTGAGAAGCCCCAGTAACTCGAAGAATTTTCACTGGTACCGGGGTTGACCCCTCCTTTACTAATACAAATCCATCTGACATAAAATGATCGAATCGCTTCTTAACTCGGTCAGACCTCTCAGTCCTTATCTGAGCCTTAACAGAATGTTCAAAACACTATGGGTTTATAGGTGCTTCAACATACTGAACACCGGCATTTGGGACTGCCTTCTTTTCGTTTTTTCTCTTCAGGATGGAACTAATAGCCATCTTATGACCAGCTTTCTGGCAATAGTAACAAGTAAGATTAGAATATTTCTCCTTCAACTGTTTCCCTTCATCCTTACTCTTGTCACTAGTCCCAGCTTTAATTTCTGGTTTACCCTGATGATCCCTGCTACTCTTTTGGAAGCTCTTATTCGGGGTGTTAGGGGTAACCCTACTTTGTAACGGGGTCCAAAATAGACCCCATGAACTCTGCTGCTATTAAGAGAGAGAGGGGGAGGCGTCCAGAGCGATGAGAGAGTGGGACAGAAACTTCTCGAAACAATGATGCTGGAAGTATTTATCAGCCTCTGCCTCGTCAAATGGAGGTACCAATTTAACTTCCCGGCTGGCCTCAAACTTATCACCAGAGTCTAACACTCGACCCCTTTGCTGCAATCCCTCTATCTTTTCCAGCTCGAACAGCCTCTGTCTTTCTGCTTCCTCCCTCTGTTTTTCTGCCTCTCTAGCCTCAAACTGCCTCTGCCTTTCCGCAGCCTCCATCTTTAATTTTTCTCACTTGTACTGGAGCTCAAGCTCACTAGGTTTACTTTCAGGAAACACCTCCAATTCCTCCACTTTAACACACATCTGTGCCCTCCTGATTGTCAATTTCACCTTATCAAGTTTTAACCTTTTGGCAATACTCAACAACTCAAAAGTTCTGACGTCCTCTAATGCCTCAGAGGTTGGTGCTTCCAGACATCTATCAGCATCCATTGCTGCTGATTTTCCACACACAAATCAATCAAAAGGGATTTCCCCAATGAAATCGATAATAAATCAATACGTCCCCAAATCTGTTCATATCTCGGACGCAGGCCCCAATTGTGTTATGAATCGCAACGCTTTAGACACGAACCAGCAGCAATAAACTACACTTGGAGTCTGTTTTTGATGTTTAAACTACCTTTATTAGGATCTACTTATAATATAGTGTTACGTACCCCGTAACTGGGTGTCTTACCAGCAAAGATAGAAGTATCCATTGGAGTCTGGTACTATTATCAAAACAGTGTTTATTAGTAAAATATACAAATCAATATCAACAATGCAAATATACGGATAATACACGTTAGCAATACTAAACCTAAAAGTGTGGGTATAATAATAATCAATAATAAACAAGCTCTATCGATGTCTACGGGATAATGAATTGTCATATGTGAATATAATGTTCAGTTCTGTTCATACAGGCTGAGGTAGTTGTTGGTCGATGTGTTGTAATTGTTGGAGAGAGAGAGAAAGAGAGCGAGCAAACAGTGACAGCCAGTCAAACATTCCTTTACGTTCTTGATCCATCGATGTGTTGTTGTGGCCATTCAGGTATGACCCCTCTGTCCTTTTGCTAGACCGTTCTTCTATGGTGGACTCGTCAGCCAGGCAAGGGTGGACACACACACAAGCCCCCACCGGCCTCGCTATAAACACTGTGAGTTAAAATTGACCGATCCTTCGTTCGGTCTCTGATGCCCCACACTTTCTCGTGGGTTCCAACACTTAAGCAGTGCTCACTAGTGTGTCTCTTGGTGCGTCTGAGGGGTGTTCCCCCAGACCTCACTTTTATCCCTACTGACGGGGTCTCAGGTGTCAATCAGTTTTGAATGGCTTAGCCCATCAAACCAGCCCACTCCGGTTGTCCACTGAGGAGTTTTAATGAACAGAATGGTACCAAGTAAACAGCCCTCTCCGGAGCCATAGGTCTTACAGGAGTCATAATATGGTGGAACAACAAGTCTCTTCCTCCCTGTGTTAGCTCTCCCTTATCTGAAGCAAATGTTCCAGTCCAAGTATGTTTTTGTTCCATTTCTTTCTCTCTCATTAGCAGCCTGGCAGCAGTAACGGTTTGTAATTCTCCCAAGGGAGGGGGACATGGGCAACCCTGCACCCTTCTGCCCATCAGAGCTGTTCATCCTTTGTAACAATAGTAACTTAAACAAGATATACAGAAGTTAACAGTGTTATGTGTATATATGTGTGTAAATAAAACTCCCAAAGTATTGAGCTCGGGGGAAACAAGGCTTGGAGTCTTGAGATGGTAAAGTATGAAAGTACAGTTCAACCACAGAATAGGTGATGAGAGAGATATTTGTAATCCAGGGTAAATGTCAAGAGAAGGCAATTATGTCGAATTCCACAGGTTCCATGGTCGTAAAACAAGAGAACAGTCACGGTAGATTTTATCTGTCATCCTTCCAAATCCACATACAAATGATCACCGAAAGTGACTTGTCACAAGGGGTATCGTCTTCAAATGAATTACCACACCACACCCAGGCAAGGGTTTACACAACAGTGGTCTTCACAGGATACCCCAAATCAGATCCACTCCTATAGCTCAAACAAAGTAACAACCACACATTTGATTTATGCTGAATCGATAATTAACCCACCATTCTGGGCAGAGGAAAATTCCAACAGTGACCCTTGGCCACTCGTTCCCTGGTTTCGATCCTTCCATTTTTCCTCCTTCGTCTATGTCTGACTCAGAGTGTCTGTGTCCTCGGTTAAAACTAAACAAACTGCGAACAATGTAAACAAGCTGCAAGTCAGAGTGATTCACATTCTTAATCTCTCTCCCTCTCTCTCTCAAAATAACAGTCCACAGCAAACGAAACCTAGGGATTCAAAACAACGGCCACTCCCCATTGTGAACTGACTGGTGTGCCAGTAGTTGGGATGACTGAGCGAATCCTTTCCCACATTCTGAGCAGGTGAACGGCCTCTCCCCAGTGTGAACTCGCTGATGACTCTGTAGGGTGGATGACCGAGTGAATCTCTTCCCACATTCTGAGCAGGTGAATAGCTTCTCCCCAGTGTGAACTCGCTGGTGTCTCTGTAGGTTGCATGACAGAGTGAATCTCTTCCCACAGACTGAGCAGGTGAACGGCCTTTCCCCAGTGTGAACTCGCTGACGTCTCTGTAGTTGGGATGACTGAGTAAATCTCTTCCCACATTCTGAACAGGTGACTGGCTTCTCCCCAGTGTGAACTCGCTGATGACTCTGTAGGTTGGATGAATCAGTGAATCCCTTCCCACATTCTGAGCAGATGAACGGCTTCTCCCCAGTGTGAACTCGCTGGTGTCTCTGTCGGCTGGATAACTGAGTGAATCTGCTCCCACAGTCAGAGCAGGTGAATGGCCTCTCCCCAGTGTGAACTCGCTGATGACTCTGTAGGTTGGATGGATCAGTGAATCTCTTCCCACAGACTGAGCAGGTGAACAGCTTCTCCCCAGTGTGAACACGCTGGTGTCTCTGTAGTTGGGATGACTGAGTGAATCTCTTCCCACAGACGGAGCAGGTGAATGGCCTCTCCCCAGTGTGAACTCGCTGATGACTCTGTAGTTGGGATGACTGAGTAAATCTCTTCCCACATTCTGAACAGGTGAACGGCTTCTCCCCAGTGTGAACTCGCTGATGACTCTGTAGGTTGGATGAGTGAGTGAATCCCTTCCCACAGACTGAGCAGGTGAATAGCTTCTCCCCAGTGTGAACTCGCTGATGACTCTGTAGGTTGGATGGATCAGTGAATCCCTTCCCACATTCTGAGCAGATGAACGGCTTCTCCCCAGTGTGAACTCGCTGATGACTCTGTAGTTGGGATGACTGAGTGAATTCCTTCCCACATTCTGAGCAGATGAACGGCTTCTCCCCAGTGTGAATTCGCTGATGTCTCTGTAGGCTGTATAACTGAGTGAATCTGCTCCCACAGTCTGAGCAGGTAAATGGCCTCTCCCCAGTGTGAACTCGCAGATGACTCTGTACTTGGTATAACTGAGTGAATCTCTTTCCACAGACTGAGCAGGTGAACGGCTTCTGCCCAGTGTGAACTCGCTGATGTCTCTGTAGGGTGGATGAATGAGTAAATCTCTTCCCACAGACTGAGCAGGTGAACGGCCTCTCCCCAGTGTGATCTCGCTGATGACTGTGAAGTTGGGATGACTGAGTGAATCCCTTGCCACATTCTGAGCAGATGAACGGCTTCTCCCCAGTGTGAACTCGCTGATGACTCTGTAGGCTGGATAAATGAGTGAATCTCTTCCCACAGACTGAGCAGGTGAATGGCTTCTCCCCAGTGTGAACTCGCTGATGTCTCTGTAGGCTGGATAACTGAGTGAATCTCTTCCCACATTCTGAGCAGGTGAACGGCTTCTCCCCAGTGTGAACTCGCTGATGACTCTGCAGGTTGGATGACTGAGTGAATCCCTTCCCACAGACTGAGCAGGTGAATGGCTTCTCCCCTGTGTGAACTCGCTGGTGTTTCCATAGGGTGGAAGAGTGAGTGAATCTCTTCTCACAGAATGTGCAGGTGAACGGCCGCTCCCTGGTGTGAACTCGCTGGTGAGCCATTAGGTCAGATGACTGAGTGAATCCTTTCCCAGAAATTCAACAGATGACCAGCCTCTGCCCAGTGTGGTGTGAACTGACTGGTGTGTCCACAGGTGGGAAGAACAACTGAATCCTTTCTCACAGACAGAACAGATGAATGGCCTTGCCCAGTGTGAACGTGCTGATGTACCTTCAATTGTGATGACCGAGTGAATCCATTCCCACTGTCTGAGCAGGTGAACGGCCTTTCTCATGTGTAAAATGATGGGTGTGCCAGTTGGTCAAATGACCGAGTGAATCTCTCCCCACAGTCTGAGCAGGAAGGATGGTCGATAGGATCCCTTGTTCCACTTCTTAAACATCTAGACAGAGACAACAAAACTGGTGTGCCGTGTTTGAGCTTCCGGAGACAAATTCCTTCTTGTTTTTAACCTGTAAAAGATTTACAAAATCCATCAATGGGTGTAGGACAACATTTCAGATGAGATTACATGAGTTGCCAAGGTTTGATCTGGTATCACACTGTTACAGTGAGGTTAAACCCAAGTTGGACAGAGAAATCATCTCCTGACTGGGCAGAGTGCTGATATCTGGAATGACCACCAATTCCCTGATGCTCTTCCTGTCCCTGTAAGAATGGGGCATTTCTGCCATCTCCAATTTGAGCGTTGGCTCAGTTTGATTCTCTCCATTGGTATTACTCCCTGTTTTTGCTGAGCAACATGGGTTCCTGGCCGCACAGTAACTGAAACAGTCTCACGCAAATAGTTTTTCTTGATGTGCGTCTGGGATTTTCTTTAATGTATTATGAACTTAAAGTGCTACAGTTTTAACGCCATATAAAAAATTCCTGCTGAGATGAATGGTTGGTCCGCACAGCTGTTAAAAGGACTTAGAATGAATTTTTGTATTATTGTCACAGTCATAGAAAATTACAACACAGAAACAGGCACTTTGGGCCATCTAGTCTGTGATGAACTATTTAATCTGCCCACTCCCATACCCCTACCATCCAGGTACCTACACGAACCTCTTAAATGTTGAAATCGAGCTCGCATGCACCACTTGTGCTGGCTGCTCATTCCACAGCCGGATAACCGTCTGTGTGAAGAAGTTTCCCCTCATGTTACCCTTAACATTTCACCTTTCACCTTAACACATGGCCTCTGGTTGTAGTCCCACCCCATCTCAGTGGTAAAAGCCAGCTTGCATTTACACTATCTATGCCCCTCTATCACAATCAAATCTCCCGTCAATCTCCTACATTCCAAGGAATAAAGTCCTGACCTGTTCAATCTTTCCTTATAACCCAAGTCCTCTAGACCTGGCAACATCCTTGTGAATTTTCTCTGAACTCTTTCAAAGTCTTTACATCTTTCCTGTAGGTTGGTGATCAAAACTGCACTCAATACTCCAAATTAGGCCTCACCAATGTCTTCTACAAGTCAACATAACATCCATCTATTGTTGTCAGTACTTTTGTTCATGAAGGCCATTGGGCTAAAATCTTCCCTTCCATCTCTATCTAACTGTGAAACCACTTTCAGTGAATTAAGGACTTTCTTCTACAACAGGTCTCTTTCTTCTACAAGACTCCTCCATGCCCAACCAGTCACTGTGAAAGGTAGGTCATACCAAAGTGCAACAACTCACACGTGTCTGCATTAAATTCCATTTTCGATTTCTCAAACCGTTTTGCCAGCTGGTCCAGATCGCACTGCAGGTTTAAATGCTTTTTTGACATTGACTAGGTGGGCCAAAGAGCCTGTTTCTTTACTGAACTTCTCCATGTTTCTATGACAGAGAAGCTGGCCAAACTTGTTTGGAAGGGAAAGGGTAGGAGTGACAATTGAGCAGCAGTGGCTGGGGTTTCTAGAGCAATTCGGGAGTTGAGTGGTTCCACAGAAGTGGAAGCATTAGAAAGACAGGAGGACACAACTGTGGCTAAAATGAGAAGCCAAAGCCAACATAAATGTCAAAGAGAGGGCAAACAAAAGAACAAAAACTATTCAGAAGCTTTGAGAAACCAAAAGAAGACAACAAAAAAAGTCAGCTGAGCTCAGTGCGTGGAATCATGATTTGTAGTCATTAATGGGTCTCGGTAGCGCCCAACAGTCTGAGGCATTTAGAGGAACAAAATATACGAGGCTTCAATTTCTCTTCAAAAGCAAGGTTCCCTGGACCAGTTACCTTTCAACTTTCATTTTGGCAGCCACATACAAACACCGCATCCTCAAAAATTCACATCTGAAGGCCTCCCACTTACAGGTACTCCTTTGCCAGGAAACAACCTGTCCCAAACCACACTTGTCAGATCCTTTCTGATACCTTCAAAATTGACCTTTCTGCAATTTAGTACCTCAACCCGTGGTCCAGACCTCTGTTTTTCCATATTTACTTTGAATATCATGGCATTCTGTCACCACCCTGGATCATTTCCTAACAGTTTCTACATCGGGAATTCTACATACTGATTAAGGGCACATTTGACAAACTTTACCCGATCTAATCCTTTTACAGTATGGGAGTCCCAGTCAATATATGGAAAGTTAAAATCACTTACTGGAACAACCTTTGGTTCTTGGCATGGTCTGCAATCTCTCTACAAATATCTCTAAATCCCTCAGACTGTTGGGTGTAAACAAGCCCCTAAAATGGCTACAATATCATAATTCCCTGTCCTGAGCTCATCGGGCTTTCCTACGATGCTGCTTGCATTGTGATATACACAGCTCAGCACATTCATCGCACCATGCTCAACCATTTGATTGCTGACTCTGTCTGAAGTCTGAACAACATCTGACTTGTGTCAAGAAAACAAACTCCCCCTCATTGTCACAAAAACAGAGGAGCTGATTGTGGATTGCAGGAGGAATGGAGACACTCTAACCCCTGTTGACATCAAAGGATCTGGGGCTGAGAGGGTGAACAGCTTTAAGATCCTCGGCATAAACATCACCAAGCATCTCACATGGTCTGTACATACCGGCTGTGTTGTGAAAAGAGCACAGCAGCACCTCTTTCACCTCAGATAGTTGAAGAAGTTGTGAATGGGGCCCGAAATCCTGAGGACTTTCTACAGGGACACAATTGAGAGCATCCTGACTGGCTGCATCACTGCCTGGTATGGGAACTGTACTTCCCTTAATCTCATAAACCTGCAGAGAGTGGTGCGGACAGCCCAGCGCATCTGTAGATGTGAACTTCCCACTATTCAGGACATTTACAGAGACAGGTGTGGAAAAAGGGCCCAAAAGATATTGGGGACCCAATTCACCACAACCACAAACTGTTCCTGCTGCTACCATCTAGGAAACGGTACCACAGCAAAAGGACCAACAGGCTCCCGGACATCATCTTCTACCAGGCCATCAGACTGATTAATTCATGCTAATACAATTGCATATCTATGTTATACTGACTATTCTATGCACAAACTATTTATTATAAATTACTATAAATTACACATTGCACATTTAGATGGAGATGTAACGTAAAGACTTCTACTCCTCATGTATATGTATGTAAGAAAGTCAATTCAATTCAAATCACCCTCTCCACTATCTGTCCTGTCATTCTGGCTCCCATTCCCCCTACAAATTATTTTAACCACATCAGCAGCCCCCTCCACCACACTTGCTCTCGCACCCTTACCACTAGGATATTAGTCCCCTTCCTGTTCTGTTCCCCTAACTAATGAATCCCCTATCACTCCTTTGACTTTCCTCTGCCAGGTAATCCACCCCAATACTTTCTAAAGTGTTCCACCTGTTGTTGTGTGGGATGGCCACAAGAGTGTTCTGCGATGGGTATGTAACCTCATTCCCCTTCCTGACTCTCACCCAGTTTCCTGTGTCCCGCACCTTGGGTGTAACTCACCTCTCTTCCTGTCATATCTATCACCCCCTCCAACTCCTGGATGATCCGGAATTCATCCATTTCCAGTTCCAACTCCTTAAAGTGCCGGGTTACAAGCTGCAGCTGGATGCACATCTTGTAGGTGAGGGCATCAGGGACACTGGAGGTCTCCCCACCTTCCCACCAATGTCCCCTCTAATTTGTAATGACAGGTGTGCACATAAACCATGTACTGTGTATTTTTTTACCCAGTGACAACATGTGCACAGTGAATTTTATATAGAGAGGTATTCAAGTTCACAGCTAGCAAATCACTGTCAATAAAAACTTTGATCTCCTCTGGGTTCGATTGAGTTCATCTGCACTCTCACACAACCTACCTAGCAGGCCTATAGTGGGTTATGAAGGATATTCTCGCCAGAGCTTTTGCACACTGTCCATATGTGACTTGTTTGCTAAATGACGCTTTAAAAAGTCAGATTTCCAAATTTCACGCCACTTCTTCCCATTTGCAAATTCTCCAGCAACTTTTGCATCACCACAATACAGACAGGTAACAGCAGTTTCTGTGTTGTAGATAAATATTCCCCCTGAACCCTCTCCAGGTGACGGACGGTGATGAACTCGGTGATGGCAATACCAATGAATGTGAAGGGAAGGGCAGTAGTCTGTCTCACTGGAGTTTGGCACATTTGTGATGTGAAAGCTACTTGTTGCCCAGGGCAAAGGTGTTTGATATTATCATGTACCCAGAGAGAATGGGTCAAAACATGTTCTCACCTGTAGAAAAGTTCAAAACAGGATGAGGTAGAACAAACAACACAGACACAAAATGCTGGAGGAACTCAGCAGGTCGGGCAGCATCAATGGAAAAGAGTACTAATGCTGAGTTCCTCCGGCATTTTGTGTGTGTCGCTTGGATTTCCAGCATCTGCAGATTTCCTCTTCTTTGTGATTGGAGGTAGAACAAAGGTAATTTTCTCTACTGTTGATGCAAAAGATTTTGTTCCCTTTCTCTGAGTTCCTAATCCTTGCCTTTATTATAGCCGGAGCTCAGCTCTGTCTGAGAGATCCATCGGTTCCCATTCCCTCAGCAGCCGGAAGCTCCCCGGGGCCCGTGTACGGATCGTGGGGCTGAGAGAGAGGGAAGAGAGCAGGACTGTCCCGGGATTGTTGGCCACGGTGTCCGGATTTCACAGGAATTGTCCCGAAGTTGCTGTATAATATAAAAACACGGAGAATCGTTCTTACCTGCACCCAACATTTTCAAGGCCTTCTGTGTACTGCGCGCATGCGTGATACTCGGGGACGTCCTCAGCCTGACGCCTGTGCATTTCATTGGTGCTTCAGCGCCGGCGAAATTCTTAACGCATGGCCCTATGGGTAATCACGGTGCCATTAAACATTTCTGCAAGCACCGGCTCAATGTCCATACCTCATTCTTTTTCCCTGTGAAAAATCTGCAGCTGTTTTAACGCAGAAAGTGGCTCCCATAAACAATATACTCAATACCAACGTGTATCTAACGCCAAAGTAAAATGCAGATATAAAACACAGGAGATTCTGCAGTTGCTGGAAATACAGAGACACACACACACAAAAGCTGGAGGAACTCTGGAATTCAGAGAGCAACTAAGCAGAGGAGTACACAGGCTAGGCATGCTGAAGGGGCTCGGCCTAAACGTTGTCTTTTTATTCCTCTCCACATTTGCTGCCTGAAATTAACCACCTTTTTATCAGTCAACCAGTTTACAAATGTTTCTGACCTTTCTTTTGTAGCCACGTCCTGCTGGTCTGATTCCTCCTCCTCCTGGTAAACTCTAGACCCCATCTCTCTCTGGAGCCCCAAAGCCCTGACTCAGGCTGGCAACACTTTGGTTTTTGACTCTGCACCATCGAAGATTTACTCGCTGGTCTGCTGTCAGACATTAGAGGTGAATTGTGTTACGAGACCGCAGGTTCATTTACTGTGAGTGTCGCTTTAAGTGCCTGAGTGAGGCGGGGCTGTGACGTCAGACACAAGGAGAGAGAGAGAGAGAACATCAAAACCACAGTGAGCTCATCGTCTTATTCAGCCTGGACAAAATCATGCGGGTGTCTAAGATGATGAGAGGCATTGGTCGTGTGGATAGCCAGAGGCTTTTTCCCAGGGCTGAAATGGCTAACATGAGGGGAATAGGTTTAAGCTGCCTGGAAGTAGGTACAGAGGAGATGTCAGAGCTAACTTTTTTAAGCAAAGAGTGGTGTGTGTGTGGAATGCACCACCAGCAACAGTGGTAGAGGTGGATACAATAGGGTCTTTTAAGAGACTCTTAGATAGGTACATGGAGCTTAGGAAAATAGGTGGCTATGTGGTAGAGTAATTCTAAGCAGCTTCTAGAGTAAGATACATGGTCGGCACAGCAATGTGGGACAAAGCATCTGTAATATGTTGTGCATTTATATGTTTCCATGAAATTCACGGGAAATCTCCTATCCCACGGAGTGGTGACTAGTTGCAACCTGTCATCTCAGGAAGAGTGAGAGGGGAATGGCAGGGAGAGATTTTGATATACGGATATGGAACAGAAACATGGGCAGGAACCAGATGGGCTGAGTGGCCTTTCTCGTGTACATTGTGAGTGTGGTAGAGACAGTGAGTACCTGAGACACGGGATTTGATACAGAACTGATTTATCGTTCACAGATCCACAATATTAAACACCAGTCTAGTTTAAGACTAACATCAGCAGAACGGACTCCTCCAATACTCAGTGACCAGGGTTCAGTCCCGGGTGCGATGAGCAGCCGCAAGAACTGCAGAATCTGACAGTAACAGTCCCTCATGAACCTGCAGCTGCCTTCAGTCACCGTGATGGTTAAACATTTAACACGGAGCTGATTTGAACTTCCTCCCTGATGTAGGAGCGCTCAGACCGAAGAAGTAGGGGAGAAGGGGAAGAAAAGAGATAATAAATTTGTTTGCACCGTTAGGGATAAACAGAAAGGAAGAGCGGGAAAGTTTCTTGAATGCATCTGTTTTAATGCTAGGAGCATTGTAAGAATGGTGGATGAGCTTAGAGTATGGATTGACAACTGGAAATATGATGTTGTATCTATTAGTGAAACATGGTTGCAGGAGGCGTGTGATTGACAACTAAATATTCCTGGGTTTCATTGCTTCTGGTGTGATAGAATCAGAAGGGCAAGAGGGGGAGGTATTGCAATGCTTGTCCAAGAAAATATTACAGCAGTGCTTTGACAGGATAGATTACAGGGCTCATTTAGGGAGCCTATTTGGGTGGAATTGAGGAATGGTAAAGGTATAGTAACACTTATTGGGGTGCATTATAAACCACCTAATTGGGAGTGAGAATTGGAGGAGCAAATTTGTAAGGAGATAGCAGATATTTGTAGTAAGCACAAGGTTGTGATTGTGGGAGATTTTAATTTTCCACACATAGAAACATAGAAAATAGGTGCAGGAGTAGGCCATTCGGCCCTTCAAGCCTGCACCGCCATTCAGTATGATAATGCCTGATCATCCAACTCAGAACCCTGTACCTGCTTTCTCTCCATACCCCGATCCCTTTAGCCACAAGGGCCATATCTAACTCCCTCTTAAATATAGCCAATGAACTGGCCTCAACTGTTTCCTGTGGCAGAGAATTCCACAGATTCTCCACTCTCTGTCCGATGTTGGAGAAGTCCAGAATGAGGGATCACAGTTTAAGGATAAAGGGGAAGACTTTTAGGACCTAGATGAGGAAAATCTTCTTCACACAGAGAGTGGCTAAAGGGATCGGGGTATGGAGAGAAAGCAGGTACAGGGTTCTGAGTTAGATGATCAGCCATGATCATACTGAATGGCGGTGCAGGCTCAAAGGGCCGAATGGCCTACTCCTGCACCTATTTTCTGTTTCTATGCTTCTATCCACCGTCAACCCTTTAAATATCATTTGCCAGTCTGTCTTAGCTAATTCACGTCTCATATCTTCAAAGTTGTCCTTCTTTAAGTTCAGAACATTTGATTCTGAATTAACTATGTCACTCTCCATCTTAATGAAAAAATCCACCATATTATGGTCACTCTTACACAAGGGGCCTCGCATGACAAGATTGCTAATTAACCCTTCCTCATTGCTCAATACCCAGTCTAGAATGGCCTGCTCTCTAGTTGGTTCCTCGACATGTTGATTCAGAAAACCATCCCGCACACATTCTAAGAAATTCTCTTCCTCAGCACCCTTACCAATTTGGTTCACCCAATGTATATGTAGATTGAAGTCACCCATTATAACTGATGTTCCTTTTTTGCACGCATTTCTAATTTCCTGTTTAATGCCATCCTCAACTTCACTACTACTGTTAGGTGGCCTGTACACAAATCCCACCAGCGTTTTATGCCCCTTAGTGTTACACAGCTCTACCCATATCGATTCTACATCCTCCAGGCTAATGTCCTTCCTTTCTATTGCGTTAATCTCTTCCCTAACCAGCAACACTATCCTACCTCCTTTTCTTTCCTGTCTATCCCTCCTGAATATTGAATATCCCTGGATGTTGAGCTCCCATCCTTGGTCACCCTGGAGCCATGTCTCTGTGATTCCAACTATATCATATTCATTAATAACTATCTGCACATTCAATTCATCCACCTTATTACAAATGCTCCTTGCATTGACACACAAAGCCTTCAGGCTTGTTTTTACAACACTCTTAGCCCTTATACAATTATGTTGAAAAGTGGCCCTTTTTGATTTTTGCCCTGGATTTGACTGCCTGCCACTTTTACTTTTCACCTTACTACTTTTTGCTTCTACTCTCATTTTGCACCCCTCTGTCTCTCTGCACTTGTTCCTATCCCCCTGCCACATTAGTTTAAATCCTCCTGAACAGTAGTAGCAAATGCTCCCCCTAGGACTAAGAGGAGGGACAGCCCTCAGTGATTCCTGTGTATGCTCCCTGGAAGCCTCAAGAAATGATAATGATCATGAATCAGGCCCCAGATAGAAAAGAAAAACCAGCACAGTTTGCTCAGTATGTCCACAGTACTACACAAATGTTTAATGCGACTCTGCAAGATTTATTCGGTCTCTGCTGTGTGATTCTCTCAGCTGATGAGGGGCGGAAATGGAAGGCAGAATTGAGATACCAAACCTATCAGGAGTTACAGGCGAGAAACCATAATGACAATGAACAGACAGAACCACTTCTGCCAGCAGCCGACTCTCATGTGACTCTGTGCTATGACCCTGCGGGGTGCGTCACTGAGGAAAGCCAATATTATGCACCCCTCGAGGGACAGTCACGGTGATTGGATGTGGATGAAGGAAGAGAGGGCAGTGCATTACTGGCTGAAGTTCCACATTTCCTTTGGCGACAGAGAGGACTGGTGGTTCCCCATACCACTGTTTGGGTTAAAGCCAAAGAGCTCAGAGTTCTGTTCAAAAGGTTCAAAGGAACATCTAAACAAGCCGGATGCATTTTGGAAACAAGTCCTCTGGACTGATGAAGTTAAAATAGAACTTTTTGGCCACAATGAGCAAAGGTATGTTTGGAGAAAAAAGGGTGCAGAATTTCATGAGAAGAACCCCTCTCCAACTGTTAAGCACGGGGGTGGAGCGATCATGCTTTGGGCCTGTGTTACAGCCAGTGGCACGGGGAACATTTGCTGGTAGAGGGAAGAAAGAATTCAATTAAATATTCAATTTAATTAAATTGAATTAAATTAAATTTAAGAATTCAATTCAATTAAATACCAGAAAATTCTGGAAGCAAATATCACACCATCTGTAAAAAAGCCGAACATGAAAAAAGGATGGCTTCTACAACAAGATAATGAACCTAAACACACCTCAAAATCCACAATGGACTACCTCAAGAGGCGAAAGCTGAAGGTTTTGCCATGGCCCTCACAGTCCCCTGACCTAAACATTATTGAGAATCTGCGGATAGACCTCAAAAGAGCAGTGCATGCAAGATGGCCCAAGAATCTCACAGAACTAGAAACCTTTTGCAAGGAAGAATGGGCGAAAATCCCCCAAACAAGAATTGAAAGACTCTTAGCTGGCTACGAAAAGTGCTTACAAGCTGTCATGTGATACTTGCCAAAGGAGTTGTTACTAAGTACTGACCATGCAGGGTGCCCAAACTTTTGCTTTGGGCCCTTTCCCTTTTTTTGTTATTTTGAAACTGTAAAATATGGAAATAAAAAAGTTCTCTTGCTTAGAATATTAAAGAAATGTGTCATCTTGAACTGTATGCCGTTTGGAAAACAGTTCCACTTTCACTTGTTTAACTATTCACAGTAACAGAAGTTTTGACCGGGGTGCCCAAACTTTTGCATGCCATTGTACTTGAGCAGGCATCTTTTGAAGCGGCTGTCTCTGCCCAGAAGGCTGAGCTGTTTGCTCTGACTCGTGCCTGTATCCCAGCAACAGACTAAAGTGCAAACATTTACACAGACTCCCGTTATGCATTTGGAATTGTACATGACTACGGGGCTCTCTGGGAACATGGGGATTCCTGACTTCCTCTGGCCACCCCATTAGTAATGCTACCTTTGTAGACAACTTACTCACCGCTCTACAGCTACCTCGAGTTTTGACCATTATTCAATGTGCAGCCGACACTGGGGAATCTGATGAGATATTTAAGGGTAATGCTCGGGCTGATGCAGTGGCCGAACAGACAGCCTTGAATCCCACACTTTTAGTCCCCTCGGGAACCCAGCAAGCTCCTATTAGACAAAATCTATGGACGGGTATGCCGGACATGGGGGAAATACTTAACTTCCAGGGGGACGCCCCTGAAGGAGAGAGCAAACTACGGTCCCAAATGGGTTGCCACCTTGAACCTCAGACCAACTTATGGGTGACCCCTGCGAGACAGGTCTGTGTTCCCTCCGTGTTCTTACCTATTTTGATAGATTATGTACAGAACTGTACACACCTGGGCAAGGAGGGAATGGTTAATATATTATTACAATCTTGGTGGCACCCTGATTTCCAGAAAGCAGCTGAAAAACGAGCCACAGCATGTTTAACTTGTAGAGCAAAATGAATGGTGGTAAGGGGATGCTTTGTGTTTCCGGAACTACCCTCTTGCCTGGTGGACCTGTTTCTTGTTTGCAAATTGATTTTATAGAATCACATTGTTATAAGTATCGCTCAGTGACAGTAAATCTGTTTAGCAGATGGATTGTAGCTGTTCCTACAATTAATAATACCGCAGTGACTGTTGTGATAAGCTCGGACAATGGGCCACATTTTGTCGCCAAAATAACTGAGGAAGTCTGTAAACAACTTGCTATAAAACAGCAGTTCCACGGCACCCGTCACCCAAAAGCAGCCGGCACAGTGGAACGAGCCGACGGCACTTTGAAAGACAAGTTGGCCAAACTGACACAAGAAACTGGATTGACCTGGTGGAAGTCTTTACCCTTAGCCCTATTCCATATGAGAATCACGCCATCAAGTAAGATGGGGTTGTCACCTGCAGAAATTATCTACGGGAAGCCCACGGGGACCCCGACCCTCTTTGCCAATTCTCCCCGCAAGCTCACCTGCAACATTGGATCTGCATACCCTGGGGGAGGAGATGGGAAAATACTTACGCAAATTAACTAAGACTCTCCAGAACTTGCATTCACAGGTACGACAGGCCTATCGAGAGGACGACACCCAGCCTACTCCACCATGGAGCCTGGAGATTTTGTCCTGCTCAAGAACTGGGATGGTAAGGAGCTGGGACCGAAGTGGAAAGGACCGTACCAAGTGCTACTGACAACACCTCCTGCAGAGACGGTGGAAGGGCAGCTCCGGTGGATATGTCGAACGGACTGTAAACACCTTACTGGCCGAACTGATAAGGACTGAAAAATGTACTGGTTCATGCTGATTTTAATGACCCTAAGGGAACCTGCCCCTGTCTCGGGAGGCCCCCAGGTTAACACTTTTCTGTCCCTCTGCCACACCTACGCTAAGCAAGTAGAGCAGGGAGCATGTTGGGTATGTGATGAACTTCCCCAAGATAGTCAGACTGTGATCCCCATGTCAGTAGTGCCCCTGAATACTAGCGAAGTAAATTCAGTTCTGGTGTTTTCTGATAGCCGTAATGGTAGCATTGTCAATTGCACCATATCCAGGTCTAGAAGGCGAGACTGGGGATGGTGTTGCTTTGAGGGTTGGAGTCGTAGATCTCCTCCACAAGACCCCTCCAAGCTATGGCCGGGGATAAGAGTTACATCTCCAGCAGTGGTTAGTACTACTTGTTGGTGTAACCAGAATGAGAGTGCACCCTATCAAGCGGGAAGTTGTAACTGTACCGAGAATCAAACTTATGATACCGCTGGACCACGAAACTGAACTTATTGGGTTTGTGGAAATGGGGCCTACCCCTGGCTGCCGGGAGACAGAACAGGGCAGCGACATGGAACCACACGGGACCAGACGGGTTCTCGAGGGCGGGACGAGGGTTGGAGTGGCTGTTGCTACTTGGCCGACCTTGTGCCATACTTGGGGATCCTGGCTCAGCCTCAGGATCACCCCCATTGGAATAGCCAACGAAGGGGTATAACGCAATCTGAGAGATTTTCTGTTCTGAAAGGTTATCATGTAATAATAAAAAAGAGGAATGATGAAGTTTTAAGGGTTATTGGGGACATAAGAAATGATTCTTGGACTCTTGTAAATAACGGGTTAAAATTAAGTGCAAACGTATGTGTGCTCTGTTCCGGCTAGTGTGCAAATTTCTGTTTTGTCCTTCACTGAGGAATCTGCTTGAAACTTGTTTAGATTAACGACTCACAGATGTCTCTTGGGAATGTAATGTAGAGTTGAGTTCTCATGAGACACGAATTGAACTAAGTTCCATCCTTTCTCTAACAAAGGAGAATAACTGTTAAGAATTGGACAGAACATTCGTTTGTAATTAAAACCCTGATTCAGTGGACTCTCTTATCTAAGAAATTAAGTTTTGCTCCAACAGACTTGCTGGGAATACCAGTTGAACTAAAGTGCTCTTTGTTTCGCTAGTTCTATAACTTGTACCTTTGTTAGACAAAGGTTCGTCACGAGCCACCGGAAGGAGAGGAATTCTGTCTCTCTGATGCTTGGCTCCGAGCTTCTCACCGGCTGACTTCAAACAAATAAACTGGTCATAAGGATAAAGTAAAGAACTGTTTGTGATGTGGTTATTGGTCCAGCGAATTTAAGTTTACACCATAAAGAGTATCCCATCCGGATATATCACACCTTTGTACGGCTACTCTCTTCTTTTGAATTGAAGAAATAGCAGAGAACTGCGGACACAGCTGAGCACGTCATGGAAACAAGCCTCCCCTCCATGGACTCGCTCTATACTTCCTGCTGCCTCAGTAAATCAGGCAACGTAATTAAAGATTCACAGAACTCCAGACCAGACATTCTCAATTCTCAACCACCAATCGAGTCCAAGATCAATGAAAACATAAAAACAGAAAATGTACCACCAGGCCTAGGGACATTTTGCATTCTGCTGTTACAAGCAAACTGAATATTCCTCAGCGTTATAAGACGGACGCTTGACTTCACAATGTAACTCGATGTGACCTTGCACCATATGTCTACCTGCAGTGGATTTTCTCTGTAACCATAATACTCTGTTACACTCTGTTAATGTTTTACCATAATTGTTACGAAGGATGAACAACTCTGATGGGCAGAAGGGTGCAGAGTTGCCCATGTCCCCCCACCCCCGGGAGAATCACAAACCGTTACTGTTGCTATGGTGATCATGAGAGAGAAAAGGAGACCAAGGAAAACAGACTAGGACTGGAACATTTGTTACAGATAAGAGAGAGATAACACCGGGAGAGGGAGACTTGTTGACCCACCACATTATGACTCCTGACAGACTTATGGCTCCGGAGAAGGCTCTTTACGTGGTACCATTCTGTTCATTAAAATTCCTCAGTGGACAGCCGGAGTGGGCTGGTTTGATGGGCTAAACCATTCAAAACTGATTGACAACTGATACCCCGTGAGTAGGGATAAAAGTGAGGACTGGGGAGACACCCCTCAGACACACCAGGAGACATACTAGTGAGCACTGTTTGAGTGTTGGAACCAACGTGAAGGTGTGGGGCATCGGAGACAGAACAAAGGATCGGTCAGTAAAGCTCACAGTGTTACAGCAGGGCCGGTGGGGGCTTGTGTGTGTGTCCACTCATGCCAGAGTGACGGGTCCGCCACAGAAGAACAGTCTAGCAGAAGAACAGAGGAGGTCATAACCGAATGACCAACGCAACAACGGAACGACGGATCAAGAACGTGTGAAGGAAGGTTTGCCAGACAATAGCTGTCACTGTTTGTTCGCTCTCTCTCTCCCTCCAACGATTAAAACACAGGAACCAACAACTACCTCAGCCCGTGTGAACTGAACTGAACTTTATACTTTTCCATGACAATTCATTATACCCTAGACAATGATAGAGCTTGTTTATTATTGATTATTATTATACACACAGTTTTTAGGTTTATTATTGCTAACTTGTATTATCTATATATTTGCATTATTGGTTTTGATTTGCTTATTTTATTAATAAACACTTTTGATAATAGTACCAACAGACTCCAACGGATACTTCTATCTTTGCTGGTCAGACACCCAGTTACGGGGTACGTAACATAATCTGCTGTTGTAATGTGTTGATCTGAAAGGATAGTATGCAAGACAAGATTTTCACTAAACCTCGGTGCGTGACAATAATAAACGATTCCCCACATTAATTGTGTGGAAATATTAGAAAGACTGAGCTTCTCAGCTGTAACTTCTGGAGGGAGATTTCACTGAAGAGTACAAATGTTTGAGAAGCCTGGAAAAACAGAAAAGGCTTCCTTCTTGCATTAATCGGGCTATATACCTCGAAACATTGGTTGCACTTTGGCAATTTGTAACACTGGAATAGAGTCAATGATAAAAGATGCCCACCCACAATGAGAGGACGTGACAGATCTGGATCTCACTCCCTTGCCTGAACGGAAGAAAGGCTTTCCTAAGATGCTTCTTGCATTGTGATATACACAGCTCAGCACATACATCGCATCATGCTCAACCATTTGATTGCTGACTCTATCTGAGGTCTGAACAACATCTGACTGGTGTCAAGAAAACAAACTCTCCCTCACTGTCACAAAAATAAAGGAGCTGATTTTGGACAACAGAAGGAATGGAGACAGGCTAACCCCTATTGACATTAATCAGTCTGTGGTTAAGAAGGTGAGGAGCTTTAAGTTCCTTGGCATAAACACCACCGAGGATATCACATGGTGCCCTGACGAAGGGTCTCGGCCAGAAACGTCGACAGTGCTTCTCCCTATAGATGCTGCCTGACCTGCTGTGTTCCACCAGCATTTTGTGTGTGTTGCTTGAATTCCCAGCATCTGCAGATTTCCTCATGTGTACGTACCAGCTGTGTTGTGAAAAAAGCACAACAGCACCTCTTTCACCTCAGATGGCTGAAGAAGTTTGGGATGGGGTCCCAAATACTAAGAACTTTCTACAGGAACACAATTGATAGCACCCTGACTGGCTGCATCACTGCCTGGTATGGGAACTGTACTTCCCTTAATTGCAGGAACCTGCAGAGAGTGGTGAGGACAGCCCAGCACATAACTTCCCATTATTCAGGACATTTACAGAGACAGGTGTGTAAAAAGGGCACAAAGGATATCGGGGACCAAATTCACCACAACCACAAACTGTTCCTACTGCTACCATCCAGGAAACGGTACTACAGCAAAAGGACCAACAGGCTCCGGGACATCATCTTCTACCAGGTCATCAGACTGATTAATTCATGCTGATTTAGGATCCTCTTCAGTTTGCGTATAAGGAGAAGGTGGGAGTTGAGGATGCTATCACGTATTTGCTGCACAAATCACTCTCTCACCTAGAGGGGGTCAGTTGTGCTGTGAGGATTACATTCCTTGACTTCTCTAGTGCCTTTAACACCATCCAGCCCAATGATCTTAAGGCACAAACTAACGGAGATGGGAGTAGACTCTCACATGGTGGATTGGATAGTGGACTACTTGACAGATAGACCTCAGTATGTGCGGTTGGGAGACTGTAGGTCTGACACGGTGGTCAGCAGCACAGGGGCGCCGCAGGGAACCGTACTCTCTCCGGTCCTGTTCACCCTGTACACATCAGACTTCCAATATAACTTGGAGTCCTGCCATGTGCAGAAGTTCGCTGATGACACGGCCATAGTGGGGTGTGTCAGGAATGGACAGGTGGAGGAGTATAGGAAACTGATACAGGACTTTGTGCTATGGTGCAACTCAAACTACCTGCGTCTCAATATCACCAAGACCAAGGAGATGGTGGTGGACTTTAGGAGATCTAGGCCTCATATGGAGCCAGTGATCATTAATGGAGAATGTGTGGAGCAGGTTAAGACCTACAAGTATCTGGGAGTACAGTTAGACGAGAAGCTAGACTGGACTGCCAACACAGATGCCTTGTGCAGGAAGGCACAGAGTCGACTGTACTTCCTAAGAAGGTTGGCGTCATTCAATGTCTGTAGTGAGATGCTGAATATGTTCTATAGGTCAGTTGTGGAGAGCGCCCTCTTCTTTGTGGTGGCGTGTTGGGGAGGAAGCATTAAGAAGAGGGACGCTTCACGTCTTAATAAGCTGGTAAGGAAGGCGGGCTCTGTCGTGGGCAAAGTACTGGAGAGTTTAACATCGGTAGCTGAGCGAAGGGCGCTGAGTAGGCTACGGTCAATTATGGATTACTCTGAGCATCCTCTACATAGCACCATCCAGAGACAGAGAACCAGTTTCAGCGACAGGTTACTATCGATGCAATGCTCCTCAGACAGGATGAAGAGGTCAATACTCCCCAATGCCATTAGGCTTTACAATTCTACCGCCAGGACTTAAGAACTTTTTAAAAGCTATTATTAATGCTTTTTGAGATAGTGATTTAGATGCATATCATATTTTTTACTGAGTTAAGTATTGTATGTAATTAGTTTTGCTACAACAAGTGTATGGGACATTGGAAAAAAAGTTGAATTTCCCCATGGGGATGAATAAAGTATCTATCTATCTATCTGATACAATTGCATTTGTATATTATATTAACTGTCCTATGTACAAACTATTTATCATAAATGACTATATATTACACATTGCACATTTAGATGGAGACGTAAAGTAAACGTTTCTACTCGATGTAATAAAGTCAATTCAATTCAATTCACCCTCTCCACCATCTGTTCGGTCATTCTGGCTCCCATTCCCCCTACAACTTATTTTAACCACATTACCCCTCACCCCCCACCCTACCACTAGCAACCCTTACCACTAGGATATTAATCCCCTCTTCTTCTGTTCCCCTAACAAATCCCCTATCACCCCTTTCCTCTACCAGGTAATCCCCCCCAACAGCTTCTAAAATGGTCCACCTGTTGTTTTGGGGGGATGGGCACCAGAGTACTCTGCGATGCCAAGTCACCCCAACCACACAGTGTTCCAGCTTCTACCAACCGGGAAACGGTACTGCAGCATAAAAGCCAGACACTCAGGCTCCTGGACAGCTCCTTCCACCAGGCCAACAAGTTAATTTATGCTGATACAGTTGTGTTTCTGTCATAATGACTGTCCTATGTACAAACAATTTATTGTAAATTACACATTGCACATTTAGATGGAGAAGTAATATCAAGCTTTCTACTCCTCGTGTATATGAATGATATAAGTCAATTCATTTCACCCACTTCACTATCCGTTCTGGCATTCTGACTCCCATTCCCCCCTGCAAATTTAGTTTCATCACACACTAGCAACAGCAAGCCTTACCACTAGGATATTAGATCTCTGCTAGTCTTAATTCCCAAACTAACAAATCCCCTATCAACCATTTGACATTCCTCTGCCAGGTAATCCCCCCAATAGTTTCTAAAGTGGTCTATCTGTTGTTGTATGAGATGGCAACAAGAGTACTCTGGAATGGCTATTTAACTTTATTCCCCTTCATGTCTCTCAACCTGTTTCCTGTGTCCTGCACCTTGGGTGTAACTCACCTCTCTTCATGTCATAACTATCACCCCCTCCAACTCCCAGATGATCCAGAATTCATCAATTTCTAGCTCCAACTCCTTAAATTGCAGCTGGACACACATCTTGTAGGTGAGGGCATCAGGGACACTGGAGGTCGCCCCACCTTCCCAACAATGTCCCCTCTAATTTGTAATGACCAGTGTGCACATAAATCTTGTACTGTGCATTCTTTTACCCAGTGACAACATGTGCACAGTGAATTTTATCTGGAGAGGTAAGAACTTGGATCTCCTCTGGGTTCGATGGAGTTCATCTGCCCTCTCACAGAACCTACGTAGCAGGCCTGTAATGGGTAATGAAGGATTTGCACATTGTCTATACGTGGTTTGCTTGCTAAGTTACGCTTTAAAAAGTTGCATTTTCCAAATATCACTCCACTTCTTCACACCTGAAAATTCTCCAGCAACATTTTGCATCTCCACAACAAACACAGGTAACACAAGTTTCCGTATTCTACATACATATATCCCCTGAACCCTCCCCCAAGTGACAGATGGTGGTGAACTCAGTGATGGGAATGCCAATGAATATGAAGGGAAGGGCAGTAGTCTGCCTCATTGGAGTCTGGCACATTTGTGATGTGAAAGCTACTTGTTGCCCAGGGCAAAGGTTTTTGATATCATTAACTTCCCAGAGAGAATGAGTCAAAACATGTCGTCACGGGTAGAAAAGTCGAGAACAAAAGGAGGTAGCTCAAGCAACACACACAAAATGCTGGAGGAACTCAGCAAGCCAGGCAGCATCTATGGAAAAGAGTACTATTACTGAGTTCCTCCGGTATTTTGTGTGTGTTGCTTGCATTTCCAGCATCTGCAGATTTTCTCGTTTGTGATTGGAAGTGGAACAAAGGTGATTTTCTCAACTGCTGATGTAAAAGACCCGATTTTGTTCCCTTTCTCCGAGTTCCTAATCCTTGCATTTGGATAGCTGGAGCTCAGCTCTGTCTGAGAGATCCATCGGTTCCCATTCCCTCATCAGCCGGAAGCTCCCCGGGACCCGTGTACGGATCGCGGGGCTGAGAGAGCGAGAGGTGAGCAGGGCTGTCCCGGGATTGCGGGGTACGGTGTGGGAAACTCACAGCAGTTGCCCCTCTGTCGGTGTTTAGGATAGTCGCCCGCAGATAACCGCTTACCTGCGTCCGATCCAGCAGCCTTTTGTGAACTGCGCGCATGCGTTAAATTCGCCACCGTCACAACCTTCACGCCAGCGCATATGATCGATGCTTCAGCGCAGGCGAAATTTTTAATGCAGAGCATTATGGGTAATCACGGTGCCATTAAAAGTTTCTGCAAGCGCCAGTTCCATGTCCAAAACTCAATTTATTTTTGTATATAGAAAACTCAGCAGCTGCTTCAACGCAGAAAGCGGTTCCCATACTCAATATACTCAATATCAAAGTGTATCTAATGCCAACGTTCAATCCTCTTACAAAGGCAGATATAAAACACAAAAGATTCTGCAGTTGATGGAAATACAGAGACACACACATACACAAAATACTGGAGGAACTCTGCAGTTCTGGCAGCAACTAAGCAGAGGATTACAAAAACAGCAAAGGGAAAAACAGAGAGCTGAGAATACTCTACCGCCGACCCGAGGGTGCGGCAAATCCCGTCCCACCATGGCCGGCATCTGACGGCCAAGTACTGTCCGAAATGTCATTTGGAATTCTGAATAAAGGAGAGGATCGAAAATATCCCTGGTTCCTCCGGACCATATCCCTCCCATACTAGTAAAATGATTCTCGATGGTGAGGGGCGGAGGGAGAGGCATGTGTGGCTTCCGATTCGGGGCCAAGTAGTGACTTGTACTTTAAATCCCCATACATGTAAGGCGGGATGAATTTTTAGAGAACGGGGAAGATGTGATGTGTATGTTGCCGGGGCAGTTTCCCTCATGACTTTAGAGAGACGGATAAAGAGAGGAGCTAGATTCCGCCATTCCAGATTGAGTGGACGATCTTTACTTGAACAGAGACCCGCTTGTCAATATTGAAAGAGGGGCCGAGCCGCCTGTGTCTGTTGGCCTTGGCCTGCAGCCCGGCTGAACTTTCTTTCCGAGTCTTTGTCCTTGAGACACCTTTGAACAAATTACTCTGCGGAGGGGACCCCGACATCTAATTCCTGATCAGGAGACTGAGCGGGCAGAAACTCAATTTGACATTCGAATGGGGTCGTACCCAGCGGTGAATGCTGTAGGGTATTGTGGGCGAACTCGGCCCGGATTAAATGGTCACTCCAAAAGGGCAGATTCCCGGACAAAGGCAGAGAAGGGCTCGCTCCAGGTCCGGGTCCGTCCTCTCAGCCTGCCCATTAGTCTGAGGGTGGAACACCCACTGGCACAAGCTGATGGGGAGGATCGGAAACATTGCCGGGTGTCGGTGGCGAAGAGGAAGATTCAGACGGAGGGTTCAGTGAGGTGGTGTGTGGTCTTTGGATGTGTGTAAAACGTGTGGGGTGGGTGTCGGTGATTTCAATGCGAAGGGCCTGTGCTGATGGAATGAACTCGGGGGCTTTCCGTGTAGGAGGACCGGGCTCATTCGGACAGGTTATTGGAGGAGACGTGTGTTTACTGGGAGGTGTGTTTAATGAGCAGGCGAGCTGAGGGGGAACGGTCTCTGGTGGAGTGATGCGGCTACAGCCCGTACGGAAGGCGCTGGGTGATTGGAAGAGGTTAGAGGAGGAGTTGTGGTGTCTGTGGGGGCTGAGAGATTCCGAAGGTCAGTATCTGTAGCTACCTGGAGACACGCGTAGTCAGTGCGACAGTGTCATGCAAGAGGCGATTTTTATTACCGGGAGCCACGAACTTCAGTATTTTATTTCACCTGCTATATTTCCCATTAACCTTCCTCTATATCACGGTTTTGTTTTCCCAGAGTTTTTCCGCTCTCCTTTAATGATTATAACAATTTGCAAATGTTACTGACATCTGAGGAAGTCCAGTGTGAATCCTTCACCGGTCCGGAGAAGCAGCAACATTTCAGGGCTTGATTCTGCAGAGTCGCGCTCCCCGTTATTGCACGATATCAAATCTCCATGGCAACCCGATTATCCAGCAGCTTTTGGAAGTCAGTAACTGCCTCATTGCATTAGCTTACGCATCTTTTGCTTCACTGAAGAGTCCTCCCGTGTTACTAAGAAGCGATTTTTTTAAACAATCTTGTTCTAATATATCGCAATTGTCCCAGTGAATGCAAATTGAGCCCCTTCCCCGCATCTCCATCCTCTGTGTGGAATGTGTTTTGATTCTCGGTCAGATTCTTCGAGACACATTCACTGTATTCTTCCGGTACCGACCGTTCACAGTCCTTACACCTACTCTGACACTGCCTTCAAAATTCTCATATCATCCCGGCAGATTCCACACATCTTCTCTCTTCTAGGCATAATTTAAGTACCTTCTCCGAATCTTTCATATAACTGAAAGCCAACGTTCTTAGCATTAGACTGTCCTACAAAACTTCTATATCATCCTGGCAGATTCCATCACAGCCTCCCGTCTTCCAAGGATAATCTAACCCCTCTCACAAAATCACCCGTATCACTGATAGGAAACGCTCTTAGTAATAATGTTGCAAGTTTATCGTTGGATTGTCACGAGAAGAAGACAACAGAAATAATAAAAATTAATACTGCGATTGATCTTTCTGAAGCAAAATTGCCGGACGCACATTAGTCCTACCGAAGAAAATGTCAAAGGTGAAAACTAGGCAGCTTCATAACAATAAATGACCCATGACTGCCACCTTCCGGAAACGTTGGGGTAACGCATGCCCTTTCATACAATGTGATCACAGGTTTTATCACATCCGTTTAATGTCTTATTCCTCAGCAGACCAGCAAGAGCTCCCCGCCCGGAACGTCGACTCTACTCTTTCCCATAGATGCTGACCGGACTGCTGAGTTCCTCCAGAATTCTGTGTGTGGAACCTGTAATTCGACAAGAAGTGCATCAGCTGCACGAACTTCCTTCTAAAACAGGGGTGGGCAAACGTTTTGACTTGTGGGCCACAAAGGGTTCTAAAATTTGACAGGGTGGCCAGACCAGGAGCAGATGGACGGAGTGGTTTGGTAATACACCTCATAAGAGAAAATAAAATATCATGGGATATGTAGAAAACATGTGCTTTAATTTCAATTGAAAATGAACAAATGCATTACAACAAAATATCTGTCTTTGAAGTCCCATGGTATTTAGCTATTTATTGAAATGACTTTTAAAACACTGAAAATTAAATGAATAAAATACAGCTTTTTTTAATAGTAAGTTATTATTTTAAAGCACTGAAAATTCTGTTATCCTTCAAGATATTATCATCATCACTCTCCTCCGGACTGTCTTTATTTTAAAAACGGTAGGAGATGCAGGTCTACTTGTCCTGCTCCTTCTTATTCAATTGTCCCCTGTGCCAAAACTCAACAACGACCAGCACAAGGACAGAACAGTGACAGCGCGCCAGTATGCGGTGCGCGTTATTTGATCTGGAGCGCATTTTTTATTTTGAGAACGTACGCACACCTGTGCACTACTCATGTCCATCACTTAACAGAAATGACATGTAACATGTAAGGCTTATTGAAAAAAATATCTTCAAATGCATTTTTTACATAACACAACGAAGAAACTTATTTTTAATTTCAGTGAGAACAGTGTTGTTGGTCTCCCTTTTTAGCCAGCGCATCAAAGTCTGGATTTAGTTTTGTTGTGGCGAAAACGTCAGAATTGCGGGGAAAAAAACGTTAACAAGGTTTATCAATATAATTTCATCAAGTTCTGCGGGCCGGATTAAAAAGCTTAACGGGCCGCATATGGCCCCCGGGCCCTAGTTTGCCCATGCCTGTTCTAAAACCTTCACTCCACGGAATATAAGCATCGATAAATCCCCATTGACCGCGGTATTCATGAAATATGGTGGAAATGATTTCCCGTCATATAGTCAGCATTGAGCGTGGGGAATGCTTTCATAGCCTAAGAACGTTGCTGGATATTTGAACTCGGTTAAACTAATCAATAGAATAAAGTCCCGCCTCCCATTTTGTCTGGAAAGTTTGTTCCGTAGCAACACGTGGTTGTACATTTCATTTGGTTCACGTTTGTAAAACTACCGTCCGGCCTGTTCCTGACCAACAACAACGAGACCGCTCTCACTGCCGACTGACATGTACAAGCAATTTATTCCGTTCATTTATAACTGATATTTATGGTTGTCAGCGATCCTGCACCAGGTGATGGGAGAAGTATGAAGGGGTTAAACAAGGGACGGAGTAGCGGGAGACTGTGGGAGAAAGTGATAGTGGGGTGGTGGACTAGGGAGATAGGCTGAGGGGACAGAGTGACTGGGGGATAGACACGGATGTAGAGTGTATGGTAAGGATAGAGAAGCTGCGGGGTAAGAGGTGTACGAGGGAGACTGTTGTGTGATAAGAGAAAGGCCGGCAGAAGCGATATTGGGACAGAGAGAGGCCGGGGAAGGTGAACGTGACTGGGGTAGAGAAAAGGAGTGTAGGAAGGAGAGATTAGGGTGAAGGACGGGGTAGCAGGGGTCCCGGAAGAGAGGGAAAGAGGGGTGAGAGAGCTGGGGATGAGAAAGACAAGAACTGAAACAAGTTATGAGACAGATAGTGGAAAGGGAGACTGGGCTACGGAAATCGGGGAGAGTGTGACGGGGGAAGAAGAATGCAGGAAGGGAGATTGATGAGGGAGCGAGACGAGGGGAAGGCAAGAGAAGACGGAGAGAGAGACGAAACCGAGAGGACGACTGGGAGAGATACATCAATGGGAGCGACACTGGGAGAGAGAGAAGAGGGAGATCGCGAGAAACGGGGAAGAGAGTGGTCGGGCAGTGAGGCTGGGGGAGAGAGAGAGACTGGGTAGAAAGCGAAAGTGGAAAGAGGGAGATTTGGGCGAAGAAAGCTTAAGCTTTGTGACGTTGAAGACATCTGCGTTTTCCACTGAAGAATACCGTGCCTGTCACTGCGACTCATTAGAACGATAACACGGCTGCGCAAATGAGATGAGCGTAAACGGATGAACACAAGTCAAGAAAATAAACATTATGAACAAATTCCATTGTTCTGCTGAAGTTTCACACACTTCTCTGCTGCTAGGTATAAAGACAATCTTTTTCCCTGTACCTCAGAGTTCCACAATGCGGACTCTCCATCACATCATGCTGAAATAAAAGATTCTCCAGTTGAACTTTATTTTTTAACATTTATTTTCAATTTGCCTTAGTCGAACAGGATCCCGTCAAAACGGGGTCGTACGATGGAGTAACTGAGCGTCGCAAAGGCGACCTCGAGTTCGCCACCCGTTGCGTGATCAGCTTAGAGCCTCCCTGATCCTGGCCCATGACCGGGTAGGAAGGACGGGATCGGCAAGAACAAATAGGAAAGACCGGGGCATTGTGGGAAGCATTGTGGGAAGTCAGGAAATCTGGATCCGGACCCTAGTCCCACCCAAGATGTTCTCCGATTAGTAAATAAATCCTGTAGGCATAAATAAGTCTTCAAGAGGCGAACGGAACGAGATTTCGTTCACGCTTGTGCTTGTGACTGATTGTCTTTCCTTTGCAGGAGCAGGTAAGTAGATTGAAGGCGGATGGGAAGCAGTGACAGTAAAGTTGATCAAGAATGCGGGGGAAACAGTTCCCTGTAAAGACAAAGATGAAAACCAGGTAAGTAGATTGAAGGACGATGGTAAGTAATGACAGTAAAGTTGATGACAGAAATGCGGGGAGAGTTTTCTCTGTAAAGGTAAAGAGAAACACGAGAAAGTAGCAACAACAGATTGAACGAGTAGCGAAATCCCGGGGAGATCCGCTGGTGCCGCCAGTCTCCCTGCTGATGAGGTCTGGTTGGAAAGTGGATATACTAGATATGTGATTCCTTTTACCAGTGACTTGTGTGGTTGGACACAAGGACGGTGGCTCAATGGGAGGCTTTGGAGATAAAGAAAATTAAATATTTTAAACAAGATACTGGTAGAGGAGACGGAGACACCACGCGGCATTTAATAAAGAGTTTTGATTTATGCAATTTACTTTGTTATTTTGTGCCTGGTCAACGCAGCATGTTATCCTTGCTTTCCTAAGTATCTGTGTGTTGTATGAGCCCTGGGTCGGGGAAACGAAACGTTGTTTCCTTAAATGACGATAACCTTGACTTGACTTGAGAAAAGGCTGGAGGTAGCTCAGCGACATCAGTCTCCGAAACCAATACGTTTACTGTTACGTATAATAAAGTGTTGAGTTACTAATGACTGGCGCAGGGCGCATAAATCTATCCTGCGCTTGGAAAGTTACCTGTCGGGTCAACTCTTACTGCCGTCAAACCCCAGGCGTGTAGAATCACCGAAGTTGGAGAAACGCTGATCAGTTGCAAGTCAGACATCAGTGCGACGGAACTGGAAATGCAACAGAGTGTTTAATGTTCGATCAGAGAGCGGTACTACATCATTTAAAGTAATTCTGCGATATTTCTATGTGTGGTTTGCCGCCTTAGATAATCAATTTAAAATATACAGTGTCCGAATCCTCAGACACGAGATATTTGACATTTTTTTAACATAGTGATGAACGGTAAGCACAGATGACTGAAATATTATTGAATATTTAACCGAATGTACCTTACAAGCTGAGCCTGTCCATTAATTTATGTCTGAATTCGGATCTCCAGTATCACACTTTATTTTTCCCAAAATTCGATTGCACTTTCAGCTGGAGATCAGTTCGTTCAGAGAGAGAGAGAGAGCGAGAGGGAGAGACAGAGAGAAATCAAATAACATTTTCCTATGGCTTTGGTAGCTCCCTAAAGTTTAACATAGATTTATTATCAGCGTAAATGCATTGGCCAACATACTGCAATGAGATTTAATTTGTTCTGTAGGGGAGCGGACGTGTGGTCGGCGAGAAACATAGCACAGAGGGAGAAGGAAGGAAACAGACTGTAATGGGGCCACGGGATGTGAATAGAGAGAAAGACGGAGATATGAAAGGACAAAGAGAGAGCAGTCTGGAGATGGAGACGGAGTTGAAAAAAAAAACACATTGACCCCGTTATATGTTTCCCAACCGATCATGTTTCCGTCATGGTGAAACTCGCCAATCTAAACCGGTGTACAGGCGTTGGGGAAGAAATAACCGAGGAAGTTTCTGGTGAAATCGAGGGCACCCTGAGAAAGGTTTTGGAGTAAATACCGTGAATGTCACTAAAAGGAAGAATGGGATGCAGCGGAGAGGCTGAAGAAAAGGGAGTTGATCCATCCTGACTGAACAAACCCGGGGAAAAGCACAGAGGGCATCACCAGAACGAAGAATGAGATGTCACGGAGAGAATGAAAATAAAACGGACGGGACCTGACTGGACCGTCCCGGACAGTTCCCGAGTTCTACAGAGCGGCCACCGGGTGAATTACCACTGAGGCGAGTCTCACATATTTGGCAGGAGTCCAATGAAGGACAATTTTCATATTTACGGGGTAGACAGCGAGTGAAATATATCACCATTAAACGCATGCGTATTTCAGAGCGCTCAGTTGTTAGTCGTGGTTCTACATATCGGCAAGCGGATAGCTAATGGAGGAAAATGGCGATAGATTTAACTTCCCTGCAGAAACCAACTGGTCGCTCTACAATTTAAGGAATTTGTTTAACCGTTTCAGCGGGTATTTCACCGCGTTCTTCAGCTCCTCTCTGAACTTGCTCTGAGTCACGGCGTAAATACATGTGTTGGTGCAGGAGCTGAGGATCTGCAGCATCGTCGCCGTGGATTCTGCGATATAAATCGGATCCGCGTCCGAGTAACGAGGGATGCTTGCAATCCGTGCGAAAATATCAAATACTACCCGTGTTAACCACAGAAATATAGAACTACCGGTTATACTGAATAGTAAAACGACCAATTTCTTTCGGTTCTCCATCTCCGGGTCCTTGTCATTCTTACCGTTGCTGCGGCCCCGGAGCCCCATCCGGACATTAATGGCCGACAAAATCCGTCTGACTGTCAGAGAATTAAACAATAACATCAGAACAAACGGGAGACAAGGCAAGAAAATGCGATGTGTGTGTGTGTGTGTGTGTGTGTGTGTGTGTGTGTGTGTGTGTGTGTGTGTGTGTGTGTGTGTGTGTGTGTGTGTGTGTGTGTGTGTGTGTGTGTGTGTGTGTGTGTGTGTGTGTGTGGATGTGTGTATAGGTGTGTTTGTGTGTGTTTTTATTGTGTATGCGCATGTGTATGGATGTTTGTGTGCAACTCTTATATATCACAAAATCTATATGCATAAAATTTGTAAGTCGTGCTGTGGATTTTGAACAGTAAAGTGACGGACAAAACCGCTGTTGAATCCGCCTGAGGAACAGTTAGATGCTGAAACACTGTGGCGTTCATTTTGCTGTAGGAATATAATGAGATGATAAGGCTCACATTCACTGCCCTGCGGGTTACGAACACAACCATTAACAAGTTTCTCCATGGTGTAAATACCGGCACGTTTTAACAAAATACTTTCTGCCATGTATAGATTCCATTCCGATAAGATCTCATGGTTTAAAATAATACCCGTGTCTTTGGCATTTCCTTTACAGTGTCCTTCGCAGGACCGTCAAATAAAGCCAAGTCATCAAATAAAGGCATATTGAAAAGTATTATGTACACACACACACACACACACACACACACACACACACACAACACACACACACACACACACACACACACACACACAAACACACACCTCCGCTATGTTTCAGTCTGATCACGTTCCCCTCACCGGCGTGGGGGAAGGAGTGAGCGAGGACAACGTGAGAGATATTGGGAGTAAAACACCTTGAGCGTCACTGAAATGGATGAATCAGAAACAACGGAGAGAATGGAAAAAACTGAGAGGATTTTAACTGGACCAACCCAGAGTAAAACGCTGTCAGATGTAAGGGAGATTATTAAAGTAAAACGGGCGGGACCTGACTATAGACCCTCCATCGGGGTGAATTACAGCTGAGCTGACCGCTACATATTACATATTTGATGAAGGACACATTTCACCTGTACGGTGTAAACAGCGAGTGAAATATATCATCACAAAACGCATGCGTATTTCAGAGCGCTCAGTTGTTACCTGTGGTTCTACATATCGGCAAGTGGATAGATTATGGAGGAAACATGGTGTTTGAGTGAAATCTCCCTCAGAAAGAAACAAGTCGCTCTAGGATTTAACGAATTTGGTTAACAGTTCCAGCGGGTATTTCACCGCGTTCTTCAGCTCCTCTCTGAACTTGCTCTGAGTCACGGCGTAAATACATGTGTTGGTGCAGGAGCTGAGGATCTGCAGCATCGCCGCCGTGGAGTCTGCGATATAAATCGGATCCGAGGCCGAGTAACAAGGGATGTTTGCAATCAGAACGTAGATATCAGAAACCAGCAGTGTTAACCACAGAAATATAAAACTACCGGTTATACTAAATAGTAAAACGACCGATTTCCTTCGGTTCTCCATCTCCGGGTCCTTGTCATTCTTTCCGTTGCTGCGGCCCCGGAGCCCCATCCGGACATTATTAGCGGACAAAATCCGTCTGACTGTCTGAGCATTGAACAATAAAATCAGAACAAACGGGAGACAAGGCATGAAAATACGATGAATCATACGAAGTGCGGCCCACCAGGGGGACGTATAGAAATTCTCTTTGCTGACACAGCCATAGAAAACTCCATCAATTATCATCGAAGGCTCCAATGTAAAGTAGAAAGGGATACTTTCTAAACAGCCCAGAACACTCACTGTCCCGATAACCACAGACGCCGTTCTTTCGGTGCAATATTTTGTTTTCAGCTTTTCACAACAAATGGCCACAAATCTGTCACAGGTGAACGCGACTGTCAGCCAGACAGAGACCCCGGTGCTTCCTATGAGCAGGCAACGAACAACCCTGCAAACGGGAGTCCAATAGAGGAAGGAAGACCAAAAGTACATGAGAACAGTCCAGTTCAACAGAGGGTCAGAGATAACGACCAGGAGATCGGCCGCCGCCATTCCCAGCAGGTAGCGAGTGATGCATTTGGAGAGACCGCACTTTCCTCGGGACAAGATAACAATCGCCACCAGGTTAACTGCAAGAGGGAGGGAAAGAAGCAGAGAAACTACTGACCTGTCAGGGCAATATGGAGCGCTGCCTGCTGCGAAAACAATGGGATTAATATTGTCAGCGCCTTCCGCCCATGACTGAAATGCGGGACTGGGCGGGTGGCTGTGGAAACAAGTAGCGAGAGAAACACTTCAGAACATCGGAATTAACTCTCAGTTTCTGCCGTTTGCAGATGTGACAGCGGCTTACCGGGAATTCCAACGGCTGAAATAACAGGGTAGTAAATCTCTTCTATCCGCCAGATTACTGGATATCCCATTTGAGTGATGCAGTGAACGCTATTGCTCTGAATTCCACAGCTCGGTAAGACACTCTGGGCTGACGTACTGCAACAGGCTCTGATTTATACAGGGGATCAATCTCCAGTGAGAAGGTCCCACCTCCCACCATTGTTATTGAACAAACAAATTACATCACCGGTAGTGTCTCAGGTGTAAATTCTGTGGGGATGTGACATTAAAAAGTCAATACCATTGGAATTACAACATTCAGATCCCTCTGTGTAATTCGACCAAAATGTGCAATGAGACCAGTAAGTGAGCAATGAGCGGCTTCATTTACAACATTCCACAGTTGTATTGGCAGCGGTCACTACTGTTCCCATTTTCCAAGCTGAAACTTTCACCGTGATTCTCTTTCCACAAGCATTCCGGAATCGATTTTCCCAGCATTTTCAGCAATTTTCACTGTCACGCCTGCTGTTTCATCTACAGATAGATCCGGTTTCCCCTCAGTGTGCTCTGGATCCAGGGGCACATGAAAACCCCTCCCAGTCTCCTCCTGCAGACTTCAGTTTAATATCTTTCACTTTTTCTTGTTTCAGCTGTCCACTCTGGTTGCTCAGACACAAAACCTATCCCACCCCGTCCGACTACGTGTCACCATATACAAAACATACTCGTTGCGTACACAGACACTCGGTCCAGTTCTCCTTCAGACACCAAACCCATCCCACCCCGTCCGACTATGTGTCACCATATACAAAACATAGTCGTTGTGTACACAGACACTCGGTCCATTTCCCCATCAGACACCAAACCCATCCCACACCGTCCGACGATGTGTCACCATATACAAAACATAGTCGTTGTGTACACAGACAGTCGGTCCAGTTCCCCATCAGACACCAAACCCATCCCACACCGTCCGACGATGTGTCACCATATACAAAACATAGTCGTTGTGTACACAGACACTCTGTCCAGTTCCCCATCAGACACCAAACCCATCCCACCCAGTCCGACTATGTGTCACGATATACAAAACACACTCGTAGTGTACACAGACACTCGGTCCTGTATAATGTTTATTTTCGACAACTTCGATAAGTCCAGAACAGTCCACGGCTCCCTCCGTCTCTTAAACTATCTTCTCCACATCTTTAGAATCTGTGTGTCTCTATGTTTGTGTGTGTGTGTGTGTGTGTGTGTGTGTGTGTGTGTGTGTGTGTGTGTGTGTGTGTGTGTGTGTGTGTGTGTGTTTGTGCGTATGAGCGCACGTGTGTGTATTTATGTGTATATGTGTGTGCCTGTGTGTATGCGCATGTGTGTATATGTATGTGTGTGTATGCGTGTGTGTGTGTGTGTGTGTGTGTGTGTGTTTGTGTGTGTGTGTATGTGTGTGTGTGTGTGTGTGTGTGTGTATGTGTGTTTTATATTGTGTGTGTGCATGTGTATGGATATTTGTGGGCAACTCTTATATATCACAAAATGTACATGGATAAAATTTGTTATTCGCACTGTGGATTTTGAAACGGAAAAGTGACGGACAAAGCCTCTGTTAATCCACCTGAGCAACAGTTTGATGCTGAGATACTGTGGCGTTCGATTAGCTGTAGAAATATAATGGGCGCATAAGACCATTCACTGTCCTGTGGGTTACAAGCACAACCACAACACGTCTCTCCCTGGTGCAAATGCCGGCATGATTTAACAAAATACTTTCTGACTTGTACAGATTACGTTCCGATATGATCTCATGGTGTCTTTGGCATTTCCTTACAGTGCCCTTCGCAGGAACGTCAAATAAAGCCACGACATCAAATAAAGGTATATTGAAAAGTATTATCAACACACACACATACACACAAACACTCTTTTATACACACGCGCACACAGATACACTCTCTCACACGCAAACACATATATACTCACACACAGTCCCTCTCTCTCCCGTAGAGTGTGCGTCTGTGCATTTCATACTGTATATACCAGTTTCCACTGCAGTGTGAGAGTGTGGGTTTCATTCTGTATCTGTCAGTCTCTGTTACAGTGTGAGAGTGTGGGTTTCATTCTGTATCTGTCAGTCTCGGTTACAGTGTGAGAGTGTGGGTTTCATTCTGTATCTGTCAGTCTCTGCTACAGTGTGAGAGTGCGTGTTTCATTCTGTATCTGTCAGTCTCTGTTACAGTGTGAGAGTGTGGGTTTCATTCTGTATCTGTCAGTCTCGGTTACAGTGTGAGAGTGTGGGTTTCATTCTGTATCTGTCAGTCTCTGCTACAGTGTGAGAGTGCGTGTTTCATTCTGTATCTGTCAATCTCTGTTACAGTGTGAGAGTATGGGTTTCATTCTGTATCTGTCAGTCTCTGCTACAGTGTGAGAGTGTGGGATCCATTCTGTATCTGTCAGTCTCTGTTACAGTGTGAGAGTGTGGGTTCCATTCTGTATCGGTCAGTCTCTGTTACAGTGTGAGAGTGTGGGTTTTATTCTGTATCGGTCAGTCTCTGTTTCAGTGTGAGAGTGTGGGTTTCATTCTGTATCTGTCAGTCTCCGTTACAGTGTGAGAGTGTGGGTTTCATTCTGTATCTGTCAGTCTTTGTTACAGTGTGAGTGTGTGGGTTTCATTCTGTATCTGTCAGTCTCTGTTACAGTGTGAGAGTGTGGGGTTCATTCTGTATCTGTCAGTCTCTGTTACAGTGTGAGAGTGTGGGTTCCATTCTGCATCTGTCAGTCTGTGTTACAGTGTGAGAGTGTGGGTTTCATTCTGTATCTGTCAGTCTCTGCTCCAGCTTTAAGCGTGTCGTCTCAGTCCTGTACCTCTGAGCCGCGGATGCAGTGTGAGCGGGATTATTTTTTCCCTTCTTTGCCGCTGTTCCTCAAATCTAGCAAATACTCTTAAAATAGATACTGTATTCCCTGAGCTGTTTTTAGAACAAGAGTCTCCTGCAGTACATTTATATTACAATTTTGAGATAGACACTGCACTGATGAATGCTGACGGTTGTATTGATTGCTACATTCGGCGTAACAGATTCACATAGCAAAGGGACCATTCGGCCCGGCGTCATTGAGCACGCCAATTGAGCAGCACTTGATCTGTAACTTTCTGTGGCTTCACAACTCAACATTTCAAATTTTGAATGAAAAAAAACAAATTAAATAAACATTAATTGAAATAAATATATATATATATATATATATATATAAATAGAAAAATAAATAAATAAGATTAATTAAGTTAATCAATTAACCGAAACAAATGCATCGCCTTTCGTGTTCTAGCAGCATTTATATGAATACATTCCCTCAGCCATTTTAAATTGCTCCATTCACCGTGTATCTCTGCACTGTTATTATTGCCGATTCTGTCACGTATTCCTAAATGTGCACCAGAGTATGAAATGATTCAAGTGATGTCCCACTCAGAAATCATATCATATTAATTTCGATTTTCTTATAACAACTTCTGACGTGTCTTTTTTTTCGCCATCTGTATTTTTCATTAATATGATATGGACTACCTTGTTTTGTGCAACACTTTGAGATCTTGTGAGTAGGAATGTGAGGAAAGCTCAAGTTTCACATTTGGGAGGCTGGAGGTTACACCTCAACAGATGACAAACCTGTACCATCAGTTCCCTTGGTGAGCTAAATATCTGAGAAGACAAGATAAAAGTTATGGATTTAAAAATGATGAATGCCCAGTTTAGGACTTCCCGGGAAAGCAGCGGTGAGGCTGGTGAGTTATGGAAACTAGAATCAAGTTGGGTGGTGAAATGGAATCCCAGATGACAGGGCTGACAGAGAAACCACCAAACTGTACACATATAGACTTAGTCACGACACAGCAACAGGATCGGGAGTTAGCAAAGGTACAAAGAGGAGAGAATTCTGATGACTTTGGGAAATATCGAGGGGTACAGGCACGGAATGGAATTATAATTAATAATGGTGAATTTGTTGTGCCAGAATGTGGAAGAAAGCAGGTGATATATTGGTACGATGACATTTGTAAGCATCAAGGAGCAGATAGAACTATGGAGCAGCTGAGGAATCTATCTGGTGCCCAAAATTGCGACGAGATACAGAACATTATTGTAAGAATTGTTTGATTTCTGCCCGGTGATAATCCACATAAATCGGCTGATGAGCAGTTTCAGGACACGCACTCCCGTAGAAGGACCATGTGTTAATATGCAGGTTTATGTTATTGGATCTTTATCTGCATCCGCTGGCGGAATGAAATAAATCTTCAAGTCAGTGGATGCGTTCACCAAGTGGATAGAGTTCTTCTCAACTCGATAATGAAGACGGCTGACAATCCGGACGGGATTTTGTCCGAGAGAGTTTTTTACCCGTTAGGGATTGCCAGGGACGTTGGAATCAGATGGAAGTCCCCATTTCACCACACAGGTGATACAAAATCTAATGAAACAGTTTGGGGTAAAAGAGAGGTTCCATATCCCCTATCGACCACAACGCAGTGCGATTATTGAAGAGATGAGCAGGACTTTAAAAGCAATGTTAGCTAACATGGTTAAACGGCACATGGGACACTGTCTTACCCTATGTTCGTATGATAGCTGTTGTCTGCCCCGTTCGGATATGATCGAAGTGCCGAGAGAGAGAGAGCCACTGTGATGCGGGTCAAGAGTTCTGAGCCAAACAGGGTATTAAATATTACGCTCATAATGGAAAACGAAGCCAACACTGAGCTGAAAGGAATAACTAAATGTAAAATGAGCAGCGCTCATTCTCAGAGCCAGTGGACTCGACAGCCCAATTTCTCAGGCAATGCGGGATGCAGGCAGGCAGCAGAACATTGTTGTGCTTTGCTCAAGTATCGGTAAGCACTACGACGAAAAGTAATAATTAGCTGATACATGCATATTCACTAGCCCAATTGCGGTAAATGCTGCGCTACCGTTATTGTGTTTCGGACAGGGAATGCCCTCCCTTGGTGAAGCCGCTGAGGCGTCACAGACCTGTGTCCGCTGCAAGTCCTGGATGAGCGACTTGTCAAAGATATCCTTCGTCAGGAGGCACCGCACCATATAGACCAGGAAACCAACCATCAAGCGAGGAGAAGGGTGGGGCGCGGTGATTCGGGCCAGGCTGATAACATCGTATACTGTGTATATCTTCAGTGATGCTGGTAGACATAATCTATACGACTCCTCGTTAAAAGCCGTTTCTACGACAAACGGGTCCCATATAGCGCGGTGCCAATTTGCGGCTCCGAACTTTCATTCAAAGATCCCTTGATGCCATCCAAAATCCCGCTCCTGGCTTGAATGGCCTTACCTGTCGAAGGAACGGATCAGCCTGCCGGATATGTTCTTTCTGGGCGCGCAGCAGAGAAGCCCTGGCTCATCTCCAGGAGCGTTTGTGGCACTGGGTCAACTGTTGAGCAGCAGGAACTCCTGCATCAGTCTGCTGCTCAGGGTAGAGCGGGGGCTGGAACCTCTTCTGGGATTCAAAGGACGACTGGAGGTTACTGTGGGCGATCTCTGCAGAAACCAATTGTGACCTCCAGGACTGGGGTTTGGAGGAGACTAAACAATGCATGGTTGTCTACAGCACCTGGTTCACTCTCTCAGTCTAGCCATTGGATTTGGAGTGGCCGCCTTCTGAATAGTCTGAGACTGGGTAGTAAAGTTTTGGGCTGCGCTGAGAACAGCCGGAGGCAAGGTAAGTAGGTAATTGCACCCCTTATTTTGTATTCAGATCTTGAGCGAGTATGTCCGCAAAGCCAGTGTTATGTTCTGACGTCAGATGTGGGATATTCCGTAGACTCCCAGTGTCCCGGATGCCATATCTGCGCCCGATGCACCGAGATGCAGCTCCTCAGACTGGAGCTCCAGCTCGATACCCATCTGTCAGGGCCCCGTCTTGCAACACCTCCCCCCCATCTTGCTATTATCTCCTGGACTGAGCCTTAATCTCCTCGTCTGATTCCCAATTGTTCTCAATTCCATTAATTTGAGCGCACCTTGTTTCCATTAGCAAACCTAGGAGAAAACTCGGGCGTCACAGCCATACTTTTTTCAGTTCGTTGGTCGACTCTAGTGTGAGTAAACCTCGTTTCTTGGTTCCTTAGGACTGTCAGTTCTAAGCTCCGCACTATTTCCTGGATAGTCTACATAAACCTTGTCTCCGTGTAAAGACTCTCCTGGATACTGGTTCACTGTTCGCGACTGTGCCTCCGCGCCCGTGTCCTGCATCTGGATTCGTCCCCAGCCATGTCCTTGCAGCACCATCGGCTTGTGAGGGAGAATGAGGCAGTGATAGACAGGAACTACACGGAGGTCGTCACAACAATGGTTCAGGAGACAGATAAATGGTTGACTGTCAGGTGAGGGGTGGGAGACAAGTCAGAGTGTGGAGGTCACTGTGGCCGTCCCTCTCAACGGTAAGTACCGCATTTTGAGTACTGTTGGGGGGATGAGCTACCGAATGGAAGCAAACGTTTGGCCGTGACTCTGTCACTGAGTCTGGCCCTCTGGCAAACAGGAAACACGGATTGTAGTTTGCCTCGCAGGTGCCAGGATCCAGGACATTTCTGGACGCGTCCTGAAAATGGAGTGTGAGCAAACAGAAGTCCTGGTACATATTGTAACCACCGAAATAGGAAGAAAAAGGGTGGTGGTCCTGAAAAATAAAATAGAATACAGGGAGTTAGGAAAGAAGCTGCGAAGCAGAACCTCAAGGGTAGTAATCTCGGGTTTGCAGCCTGTGACTGCGACAGTAAGGATGGGATTCAATGAAGTGGCAGATATATGCGTGGCTGAAAAATTGAAGCAGGGAGCAGGGATTTGGATTTCTGGATAATTGGGAACATTTCTGCGGCAGGTGGGACCTCCTCCATAGGGACGAGTTGCACTTGAATCTGAGAGGGGGGCATTATTCTTGCAGGCATATTTACAAGAGCTGCATGGGGTGGTTTAAACTAATATGGCAGGGGTTGTGAACCAGGCTGATAGAGCTGGGGATGAGAGAGGTTAACAACCATATGATGGGTGTTGCCTGAATATAAGAAAGGACAAACTTAGGACTTACTACATATGCAGCCAGAGCAAAGAGTTAATTTGTACCGCAGAGACAAAATTCAAAATGGCGAAAGATGCAGGACTGAGGGTGCTCTGTTTAAATGCGCGTAGCATTCAGGATAAAGTGCGCGACCTCGTTGCGCAATGACGGATTGGTGGGTATGATATTGTGGGCATCAATGAGTCGAGGCTGATGGAAGGCCATAGTTTAGAGCTTAACATCAAAGGATATACTCTGTATGGAAAGAACAGTCAGGAAGGCAAAGGCGGTGGTGTGAATCTGTTGGTAAGAGTTGTAATTACATCTTCAGAAAGAGGTGACACGGAGACAGAGAATTTTTCAACTTTTGATTGCGTGGATTTAAGAAATTACAAGGGTAAATAAACAAAAACATCATGAGAAACATATAAGGCCTCCGAATAGTAGCCGAAGTGTGGGTTGAGATTGCAGAGTTTGCTCGAAAAGGCATGCAATAGGGTAATGACACAATTGTAACGGGGGATCTCAATATGCAGGACGACTGGGAAAATCAGGTGGGTGTCGGATCGCCAGGGAGTAAAATCTTTAATTACCTACAGGATGGCTTTTTAGAGCAGCCTGTGCTTGAGCCTACTCAGTGAAAGGCTGTCTTAGATTGGGTGTTGTGTAATAACCCCGATAGTTATTAGGGAACTTAACGCAAAGGAACCGTTAGAAGGCAGGGATCATAATATGATTGAAGTCACACTGCAATTTGAGACGGAGAAGCATAAGGCACATGCATCTCTATCCCAATGAAATAAAGGCCATTGTGGGACATGAGAGACGAGGCTGCGACTCAGGTGGATTGAAAGGGAACACTAGGGATAACGTCAGTGCAGAGGAGGCTGAAGTTTCTGGGAATAGTTCACAAGGCTCAAGATAGATATACCAAACAGAAGAACAGGTTTTCAAAGGCGGTGACCGGCAACCGTGTCTGACAAAGTTAAGGGGTGCATAGAAACCGCATCTAAAGTAGGAAACTGGATAATTTCGAAACTTCTAAAATACAAACAGAAGGCAACTAAAAAGCTATAATAAAGGTAAGGATGACATATGAGGATAGACTCGTCAATAATATAAAGCAGGATACCAAGCTGTTTTCCTGTTACATAAAGAGTAAAAGGGATGTGAGAGTTGGTAGTGGGAAACGATCCTCGTGAGGGGGTAGTAGGGGACTGGGAAGTGGTAGATGAACGTAATGGGTACTTTGCATCTGTCCTCACAGTGGAATATACTAGCATTGTGCCAGAGTTCCGCGAGCGTCTGGAAGCAAGAGCGAGCGTTATTCAATTACAAAGGAGAACCTGCGAGACAAACTCAAAGGTTTGAATGTAGATAAGACACCAGGGCCAGGTGACCTCCATTCCGGAGTTCTGAGACAGGTTGCTGATAGGCTGAATCCTGAAACCAAACCGAAACATGATCTTTGAACAATCACTTGATTCTGGCACGGCTGCGGACAACTGGAAGATTGCAAATGTCACTCGACTCTTTAAGAAGGGAGGAAGAAAAAAGAAAGGAAATGACTGGCTCGATAGCCTAAACACAGAGGTGGGGAAACTGTTGGAATCTATTATTAAGTATGAGGATTAGAGGTACTTGGTGACTAATGATAAAATAAGTCAAAGACAGTATCGTTTCTCTCAAGGGAAATCTTGCCTGAGAAAACTGTTAGCCTTCTTCGAGGAAGTAACTAGCAGGGTGGACAAAGGAGAGGCGGTGGATGTCATTTCAGAACGCGTTTGATAAGCTGCCACAGATGAGGCTGCTTCAGAAAAAGAAGAAGAAGAAGAAGAAGAAGAAGAAGAAGAAGAAGAAGAAGAAGAAGAAGAAGAAGAAGAAGAAGAAGAAGAAGAAGAAGAAGAAGAAGAAGAAGAAGAAGAAGAAGAAGAAGAAGAAGAAGAAGAAGAAGAAGATATGGTGTTGCAGGAAAAGTGCCGGAGTGGATAGCGGAAAGGGTGACAGGCAGGAGGCAGCTGGTGAGAATACAAGGGCCTTTTCTGGTTGGCTGTCGGCAAGTAGAGGTGCTCTTCTGGGGGTCAGCATTGGGACCACTGTTATTCACGTTGTTTGTCAAAGATGATAGAAATGATGGCTTTGTGGTAAAGTTTGCGCATGGTATGAAAATAGGTGGAATGGTAAGTCGTGCTGAGGAAGCAATGCGATTGCAGGATTGCAGAAAAATTGGAAGAATGGGCAAACAATTGGCAGTTGGAATAGAGTGTTGGGAAATATATGAGAATGCATTTTGGTAAAAGGAACAATCGTGCAGACTATTATCTAAATGGGGAGAAAATTCAAACGTCACAAGCGCAACGGGACTTATGAGTCCTCCTGAAATCGCATTATTTCCTCTGTACGACCGACCCGTCCACCCAGCAAGACACCCACACCGTGAACTTACAGGTTGAGTCTGTGGTAAGGAAGGCAAATCCGGTCTTGTATTTATTTCCAGGAGTACATAATATGAAAGCACGGAGATCCTGATGACCACTTAGAAGACACCTGTTAGGAGGCACGTGGAGCATTGTCAACCGTTTTGGTCACCATATCTCAGAAAGGATGCCTTGTCAATGGGGAGGGTCAGGGCGAGCTTCCCGAGGAATGAAGGGGCTCGAACATGAAGAGCAGCCCGCAGATTTAGGCCCGTACTCACTGATATTTCGAAGAATGCGTGGGAATATCATTAAAACCTACCGGATGTTGAAATAACTAGATAGGGTGGATGTGGGGAAGATTTCCCTTTGATGGCCTTTTCCAAACCTAGAGGGCAAAGCCTCAGAAATGAGGGGAGACCCCCTTTAGAACAGAGGTAAGGAGGATTTATTTTAGCCACAGAGCAAAATCATCTGGGCTCCTGAGCTGCAGGCCAAGTCCGCATCTAAGGGCAGAGAGTTTTTACTGATCAGCAGTGGAGCGGTATGGAATCTGTGTAATAGAATATTTTGGTTGTTATATTTATGATCTCACAGATCCTTACTGTGAAGAGAGGATTGTTGAGGAGGAGAGTGGGCAGGGAAGATACCCGGAGATGAGCAAGTCGGACAAGGTATCGGGAAAGTGACGTTGATGTGGTTTCCTGCGTCAAGGGTACAAGCAATCTTTGCAAGTGGGAGTTTGCGTGTAGATACAGCTTCCCTGGAGGTGGAGGAAAGAGGACACACCAACAGGTGGAACCAGCGGTGGGAAGACATGGTTTGTCAGGTCTGAGAGCGACCTTAATATACCATAACCACGCAGAATCAGAAACCCATATTGAGGCGGTTTGAAATGTCAGATGCAGGGGTGATGTGATCACATGTGCAGGGGGCAGGGTTTCTGTCTCCATCAGACCGGAGTTACAAATTACAATGTGCAGGGATGAAAGCACAGCGCTGGGGGTCCCGAGTTCATCACTGATTCTGACAAAGTGAGGAGGTTAATTTTACGGGAAAGAAAAACACAGAATGTTGTGACGTTGGCAGAGATCTTTGTGCCTTCCTTATCAAAAAGTATCGAACCGAAATTCCAGGAGATAGTAAGTTGTGCGGTAATATAAGGGATGCTGAGACAAGCCAGGGATTCTCTGGGAGAATTCTCTGGGATTCTCTGGGAGATGAGATTTACACGGTGGCGAGTCAGCTAATGGATGGGAATCAGATTGGCAGAATTTACCTGCAGAGACAAATAGTATTGCCGGCAGGGTGCCAGTTTGACCGAGTGGACAAATAAGCGACAGGTGGAATACAACATGGCCGTGTGCTGTATGCAATATGGAGACATCGATTAAAATCGCGAGAAGTTGCCAACAGGGAAGAAAATTCAGAAATAAAAGATGTATATAGAGTTATGAGTCTTTGTCTGGATTCCATGAAGGCTAACTTGCAGGTGAATTCGATGGTAACGAAGGCAAATTCAATGCTGGCATTTATTTCAACGGGGGTCGAATTTAATGTGACAGAAGGTGCGGTGCACAAGCCATTGGATGTAGCGAAGCAAATGGTTGAAACGTTCTTGACTGGTGTCGGGGTTAATGGCTTCCGATAACAAGTAGGATATTGTGGTTGTGCAGGAGAACACACGACAAAGAAAGGCTGAAGAGTTCCCTGGAATTAATAGCCCAATCCCGCTCCTGTGTCCTGTCGATTTGACAGTCACCTCATGCTAAATGACCATATATCTTAACCATCGGGCCTTCGCATAAAATCTTACTAAAGTGGCGATGGACTGCCTCTACAGTCGGTGTTCGTTCAAATTCTTTGTTAGCACCTATATATATATATATATGTAAAACAACAAATAAATGAGAAATGACGGCTACCTCACAACGAGGCAGCTAGGGCTTTACTCTTTGGAGAGAAGGAGGATGACAGGAGACACGATAGAGGTGTACAAGATATTAAGAAGAATAGACAGAGTGGACAGCCAGCGCCTCTTCTCCAGGGCACCACTGCTCAGTACAAGAGGACACGGCTTTAAGTTAAGGGGAGGGAAGTTCAAGGGGGATATTAGTTAAAGGTTTTTCACTCAGAGAGTAGTTGGTGCGTGGAATGCACTGCCTGAGTCAGTGGTGGAGCCAGATACACTAGTGAAGTTTAAGAGACTACTGGATAGGCATATGGAGTAATTTAAGGTGGGGGGGGGTCATATGTGAGGCAGGGTTTGACGATCAGCACAACATTGTTGGCCGAAGGGCCTGTATTGTGCTGTACTGTTCTATGTCGTGGAAGCTACCTTGAGAAACAGACGTTCTGCAGATAATAATTGGACCTTGGGGAGGCATTCCTTGTGCAGGCCAAACTATCGGAAATTTGATACCAACTCATTGGAGTTGAAGGTAAGAGCTCTGTGACAGTGAATGCAGTCTGGTCACAGCGCGCTGAAGAACGTGCAGATAGTGGTTGTAACCAGCTAAATTAACTTGTAACGCTGCCTACTTAAACCGAGCAGGAACCAGGGATGACCTGCTCTCCGCTGCACTCAGTGTGAATTCCGCCATTTATCCATGTGATCGCAATATTTTCCCGAGGAAATTCGTTTCCTCTCTGTTACCGAGAAGCAACGGATTTCAGCTCTCCTGACCAATGAACAATCGCACTAGAGTGCGGGATTCATCGTGGAAATGGGGTGTGGCGGTAAGGAGAGAGGGCATATCGTGAGAAGGTAAACATTTGAAAGGTAGGGTGAAAGGAGATGGAGGTCGCGGGCTGCGGGTGCTGAAGGATCTGTTTCCGAGCTGTGTCTCTATCGGGCTCTAAACCAAGTTTATCCACGCCTCTCCCACGTTTCCTGATGACCGCCATTTCTGTTGTGTCCAAATGGAAAACACTGCGACGGCCTCTGAGAAGATCTCAGGTATTTAGTTTATTAATTAGTTGAATAACTGACGTGAGCGGATATTTCGCTGCGCTGATGAACTGCTCTCTGAACTTGGACTGAGTTACCCCATAAATAAACGTGTTTGTGCAGCAACTTAATATCATCAGCATGTATCCCGATTGTTCAAATATATATTCCGAATCAATGTAATTATTCTGATCCAATCCGGAAATCGTGTAATAAAGGAATTCGGCAACATACACCGACCACAGGATGATGAAGCTTCCGGAGATGGAGAGAAGCAAGATCACAGACCTCCTCCTGCTCTCCATCTCCGGATCACTGCGTTTCTCCAAGTTCCCTCGACCCCTCAACCCCTTACGGACGCGACTAGAAATTAAAATGTGTCTGACTGTCAGAGCGTTGAACAGTAGTATTAACACGAACGGGAGTAATGGCGTTAGAACGGTAGAAAGCCAGTCATAACCCACCCACCCGGGATCCGTATAGTAGCCCGGCTTTATAATACAGTCCCAGGGTATATTGTCAATCACTTTGACAGAGTGATATATGAAGAAGATGGGCACATTTTTAACACAGAACAGAACTCCAGTTATTGTCAGAACCAAAGCCGCAGTTTTCCCGGTGCAATACTTTGCTTTCCGCTTCTGACAACAGATGGCGACAAAACGATCAAAGGTGAATGTGACGGTGAACCAGACAGAACAGTCTGTTGATGCCTCTCCCAGGGCGGAGATCGCACTGCACACGGGGGTGATGTCCAGGAAAGTTCCGGGCAAGTAATAATAACTGACCCGCCACAATATGAGTTCAAAGATGATGGTAAGAAGGTCCGCCGTTGCCATGGCCACCAGGTAGCGAGTGGTGCAGGTGGAGATGCCGCATTTGCCCCGGGACAGGATCACGATTGCCACTAAATTCACTGGGGGAGCAGCAAAAAAAATGTTAATAGCTGTTTCCTCGCTCTCTATGTCGCAGGGCAGAAATAAGCGGGTAACTGAGAACAATGAAACTTTGCAGGTAACTCATTTCTGGAGGATTCAGAGTCGTAGAGCGGGAGACCCGAATGCCTCAGTCGAGTGCAATCTGTTCGATAGGGTCCGATACTAGGTTCAGGGAGAGGAGTAGTGTTTGACAGTGTTTAATAGCTGATCACCGAGGGCGGTTTGGAGAAATCAATATGAATCTCCCAGCATCGCGGTTTCGAATGAGGTGCAAAGCCTGGACGCCTCAGCAACTTTGTCACGATGGAGATCGCTGTGTTCTCGTCACCTATGTTATGTCAGTCTCCCCATACCGCGAGGCCGCGCTCCCTCCCTCCTCTGCCAATTCACAAATATCAAAGCCAATGTATTTCACCCGTTCGCATGACTTAGTCTTATTTCCCTCGGGATCAATAAAGTTTGTCTGTCTGTCCGTCTGTCCCCTCCTCGACTCTGGATGGTCAAGAGTCCACAGGGGCCCAGCATGGCTTTTCTCTTCTAAAGTCTCCAACTACTCTCGGCCACTGTTTCCTGTACGCAATGCAAGGCATACAACCAGTAAACTTCCATTTTCACTTTGAAAGATTTTGCTGACCCTCTGGATGTTCAGCTATTTTGCACGTTCCTGCTTAAGCCATCAGACTTCCAAAGTAAAGAAAATATCGACACCTATTTGCCACTTTGGGGGGTTACTCCGATTTACTGCAGCATTATTCTAAATGCTTTGACGCGTATGGTTCCAGAGCGGAGTATCGCATATCCTTAACCCGACTGACCTCTAAAGGAAACCCCTCTTCACTTCATGAATAATAAGGCGTGGAGAAAAACAAATCAGGTTGACTAAAATGCAGACAGACACTTATTCTAATGTTAGAACCTCCTCACGATGATACGGAGTCAAACTCACAAGTGATTTCTCCCGTTCTCCCCTGAATCACACCGTTGATCCGCTTCCCGCATCCCCTTCAACTCTCAGCAAATCCTTAGAAAACCGCGCAATACGTTCCAATTTGAACAAAGCGAGTTTCACTTTTAATACGGATAACAGCAAGTCGGCCGTAAAGGTGCCGAGTGCGCAGGATTGTCGGAGTTAACTTCGACAGCGGCTTTACGCTGATAAATGAAAGTTCTCTTCAGTGATTCCATCTCCCAGATCTTCCACTCCGCGTCCATTGCAACTGCCAGTTGGATTTTATCCGCGGGCACAGATTAAATTGCAAGGGAATTTCTGAGCGAACACAGAGTTTCTTCACAATGTCTGTACCGCACTCACTGATACACCGGCCTCACAACTCGGTCACTAACTGAAGGAGTTCAAAGAGCGCGCACACTGAACTGCAAACATTTGTTCACCTATGTTCTTACCAGAAACACCAATAACGGCAATGATCATGTAATATATCTTTCTCACACGGTAAAACGCTTCAAGCATGCTGCGTGAGATTCAGCCTGTCTTCCAGCTGCCCGTGATCTCGCCCGAGAAACTCTGAGCTGATGAATCTCCACGGTCATTCATTTATACTCACTCCGGCACACTGACTCTTCAATTCTACACAAGGCTGACGTGTCTTCCGACAGCTGGGGTAAAAATAAAGATGATGTCATTCAATTAAAATTCCAGTTGTGATGAGGTATGGATAGGTTGACACGAAATTGCAACATCTCAAAGATGAAGAAATGACGATTGGAGAAGTCAGTGAATGTTGTTGTGAAACACTCTCAGGCCCATCTCTCGGTTTCATGATTGTTATTGTTGATCTTGTCCATTCCGAGCATCCATGGACTTCGTCACCATAGACCAATGTTATACTGTCAATGGGCTGTTCTGTTTCACTCTGGGAATTGTCCCGGTTATAGATTTTGCAAAAGAAATATAAAATAAAGAATAAGATATCTGTACGTTCCTGTAACATAGTGAAGAACCTTAAACTAATATCATATTCAGGCTCACGGAGATAGTGAGTGCACGTAAGCGTTTAATCAAATTTACTGCAACACGCACAAAATTCTGGAGGAACTCAACAGGTTAGGCAGCATCTTTGGAAATGATTAATCTGTCGACCTTTCTGGCCAAGACCTTTCTTCAAATTAATTAACACTTCGTCGCTCCTCACCTCCATCAACAGAAACGAGATTTCCCAGTGGCAAACCATTTTCTTTCCGATCCCCTTTCACGGTCCGATATGTCGACACGTGGCTTCCTCTCGTGCCACAATGAGGCTACTCTCAGGCCGGATGTGCTACACCTCAAATTCCGTCCAGGTAGCCTGCAATCTCATGGCAAGAACATCGATTTCCGTTGAGATCCGGTATTTTCCCCTACTTTCTTTCCCCACTTCGGCTTCCTATCGCTCCGCCTGATCTGCCCATCGCCTTCCCATGACGACCCTCTTCCTTCCCTTTTCCTTGGATCCACTCTCCTCTCCGATCAGCTTCCTTCTTCTGCAGCCCTTTGCCTTGTTCACCTATCATCACCCAGACTGTTATTTCGCCAACCTGGCAACACCTATTCCCTTCTAGCTTGTCCTTCCCTCTCCCAAAGAGGTTCTTATTCTGCCATCTTCCTCCTTCCTTTCTACCCCCTGATGAACGGTCTTGGCCCGAAACGACGTCTGTTTGTTCATTTCCATAGATGCTGCCTGACCTGCGGAGATACCCCCAGCGTTTTATATGTGAATACAATTGATATACATGCAGTCTTTCGTGTCGTAAACCAGCGGCCACGAATGCTCGCACCGGTAGGAAGTAAAGTAATTCAACCGCCGTACACATGACCCTCGAATTGGTGTATATGTTTAAACCGACATAGCATCTGCATTCATTACATTCGTAATAACAATTGTTTGGCAGGTGCGCTAAATTGCTAGCGTTATTGATAGTGTTGTAGACAATGGTATTTGCCTATTTGACACTTCCAGTGTAAACACAACACAACATTGTTTATTCTGTTTTTATGTTCCTAATATCCCACCTCGATTTACTTATGTATTGAATGGTCTGAACAGAATGGCTCATGAGAAGAGCCCTTCACTCAATGGGTCGTCGGTTGTGGGATTAAATTAGTCATTTTGTCAGCTCGTCAGCGAAGGGCAGACAGGGGTCAATACTGAGGTACGAGGTTACCTTCCATGGGTGAGTATGGCTGGGATATTCACAAAGAGTGACGGGGTTTTCGGGAGCGCTGATGTGGACACGAAGAAAGCAATGGAAGTACAAACATCAATAAAGGTATGGAAGCAGATTTACAATGGGACATCCAATAGGTTCAGAACAGATGCCGTCACGGACGGGAAAAGTCATGATGCAATAATATATAATAGTAGTCTGATTTTCTGCTCCCCGGAGTGATGGACGTGATTGCTGTGGAGCCGCTGCTCAAGTGTTTCACCAGGAAATTGCCGAACATAGAACATTTCCGATATCAGCGGAGAATCTGTCATTCTATATTTGAAGCGGAGGACCAGAGGGTGTTACACACTGAAGCTAAACTATTATTAGTGACAGTCTTGTAAAAGTCTAGGGCACCACTGGTCAAAATTTATGTTATTGTGAATAGTTAAGTGAAGAAAAGTTGAAATGATCTCCAGAAGTCATAAAGTTAATGTTGCAACTTTTTTTTTACAACGTTTTAACCAAGTTTAGCATATTATTTTTGTTTTGTTCAATTTTACAGTGAAAAATAGGAAAGGAGCACCATTCAAAAGTTTGTGCTCAGCAAGAGATTTGAGCTCTGAGATAACTTTGACCAAGGTCTGGGAACTTAATTAGCTTGTTAGGGCTATGCCCTGCCGACCGAGCCTACTGCACTTTCAGGGTTCACAATGATGTCTCCACTACATTGGAAAATAAAACACAACCTGGATTTGCTCGGACTGCGAGCATGGTTGATCCTGAGCTCATCACAATTCAATGCTTAATCCACTGATATTCGGACTTCTTTCGTCTGTCTGGGGCCTTCTCCACTGCCATCGTATGCATAACATAAATGAGGAGAACGGCATCTCATCTTCCAACTAGACACCTCACAACGATAGGGAACACACTGCTATTTTATTCATATTCCGGCTGAATTACCTTTTGCTGTTACTCCGATGATGGCCATGACCCCTTGATGCCCATGACCACTTCCTGCCCCGGTACGATATAATCCTAAATAACGGCCAGTATTTCGCATAAAGTTCCATGGTCTCATTGATCTTTCACCGCTCTGTCATCTCCATGTTGAAAATTGGCACACTTGACTCAATCCCGTGGGTTAGGGTTAACGGGGATACACTTTCTACAGACTCGGCTACTTTTGAGGTATTCTAACAATTTTTCTTTTTCACAGCTTGGAATGACATTGTATCGATACACACTTTGGGGAAAAATAATGTGGTCTACATTGTCAAATGCCTGAGGCCAAAACAGGCCGTTCTATGGAAGTGGGTAAAGTGGAGGCATTGGTTGACGTGCAAACACGAGGAAATTTGTAGATGCTGGAAATTCAAACAAAATGGCACACAAAATTCAAACAAAAGGCACACAAAATGCTGGAGGAACACAGAAGGCCAGGCAGCATCTATAGTAAGAAGAGCTGTCGACGTTTCTGGCCGAGACCCTAATTGACGTGGTGTAATGACAGGTGAATAATCCTCGAGGAAGAAATGTACATTGTGGAAAGAGACTGCGTTATAAAAGAAGAGTATATACCTGTGCGTGCGCCCAGTAAGTTTACCCGCCACAAAGAGTCAACGCATGGGAAAGGTAATACTGGGGGAAAGTAATCCACGCTGGCCGGGCGCTCCTTGACATTCCTGATATAACCTTCAAGATCCCAACTTTGGGTCATTCACTTCCGCGATGGCTGGTCTCCACAGAGTTGTCGCTGCGTGTACTCCTGAAAACCTCTATTCCTCTCTTTCCCTTATCACATTAATCTAATAACTTTCAGTGTCGTTGACTCAAACTTTATGGCTCTTTCTCCCGACATGTGATCTTGGGAACTGATTTTGTCCTTCCCAACTCAGACTGGTTCAAGCCAGACACACGGCGCAGACCAACAGGTCACAGGCTGTTCCTTCTCATCTGAAGATGGTTTGCTTTCGATCATCAAAAACAGAACAACTCATTGTGTCCACCAGTAGTTGCTTTGATGAAGCCATCCCTGAGAACGGACCTCCATTCCTGCGATCACATGGCAAGAACAAAAGCATCTTCTTTGTCTATTTCCATTGCCTTTGCCTCGTTTCCGTTCACTGATTTGCAGATTATGGTTCTCAGAACAACATATATCTTCGTCTGTCGACATGCGTGTCTGCACATCTACCTATCTATCCATCTATCTCTCTAACTATCTGGCCGTCTGCCGGTGTGCCTGTCCTCTGCCTGCCTGTTTCTCTGTCTCTTTGTCTGTGTAACGATATATCGTTCATCTACTTCTTCCCAGATATTGTGACTTTGATCAAGCGCACTTCACAAGAGTGCGGACCATGAGAAGCCGTTTTGAATATTTAAATACTTCTTTTCTCAATCTTACCGGATTGATATCCACACGGTAGATACGCTGTGACATGGGAGTGATGTCAGTTCATCATTCAGTTGTCATTTCAAGGGTATTTACAAAGACCGACTGAATTCCATGATCCAGTAGACAACGAGTCGGCAGAGTGTAATCCCTCACTTGCTGTCCCAGTTTTAACTGTATTGATGATATATGGTTTGTTGGACATGGAGTACAACAATGAAGTGAAGGTTCACGTGAACTGGCTGAGAAAATGAAGCACAGTGAGTGGACAATCAACTCAAATGAAAATACAAGTTCTCACCCCCAATGTGGTGTCTGGACATACAACGTAATAATGTAAAAGAATGAATGCCGTTCTCCCTTATCAGACTGCCTATTATTGCTGTCATGTTTATTCATGGAAAGTCCCTGCATGAAGTCCTCGTACTGAGCGCTCAGGGCTCAATCGGAAGAGTTGCATTTTTCGTATTACTGTTTGGGATTTCGCCAATGGATTGTGTTTGTATCTTTTCGGTAATTTTTAGTCTGAGTCTGAGCTAAATCCAGACTTTACTCTGCGTTTGAGCCATCCTGATCCAAACCTCTCTCGTTACGTTCACAAGATCATACGGCTCCTGTGTCATCCAATCTCAAGGTCGCTGTGTCGTTCGTCCCACAACCGATATAAAATGTGACCAGGAAGTGGAGGACTTTTAAGTGGAACCTAGTCAACAAACTGCTAGTGGCCGCGAACGTAACAACCTTGAATGGCTCCCCGAAAGTCTTTTGAATTTTGGAGGAAAATAAAATGCCCGTGAGAAACACAGACTACTGCAAGTCGAATACGCTGCACAGTATAATTCTGTGGTCAAGATCTAATGTGATAGCTGAAAGTATATGGTCGTAATTTTGCAACGTTGCGACATCCCGTCTCCACTAGCAATGATTATCCTTGTTAATAGACACACACACACACACACACACACACACACACACACACACACACACACACACACACACACACACACACACACACACACAAGCTGTAGTAGAAATTTAATGCCTTTTTAGTTCCTTTTATTTGTTGGACTTGTATTATTTTTACACTTTCACCAACCATATGTTAATCGTGCGATCAAATGCACGTGTTTTTTAAATCGAATCCATAATCACGAAGACTTAACGCACAGACACGCTAAGATTCTGTTTTAGTCGGATAAGATATACAAATTTTGTTGTTCTACCCCGATGCAGCTTCATCGGGAGTAAATAAATATCCCCGAGTCTAAAAATACGTCAGACACCTTGTCAAACTGAAATGCAATATTTACATTATTAGCACCACGTTTCAATTATAAATTTATTTTTTAATGACGACATGCTTTATTGTACAGTCTATTGGAAGACAAAGCGATGTTTTGCAAACGTCTTCCCTAAATATTATTTATGTATATTTATAATCTATTGCACTTATATAATATTTATATTTATTTTAATATTTATTATAATATTATAATATCATATAATTATAATATTTATAGACCTTTAGCGGTTTTATTTAAATTATTAACGCTATTTTCTTCATCTCTGAGACGAGTGAATCCGGTAAAATCTGCAGGTGGTTGTGAATGACAGTATTATGGACACTTGGTTATGGAAATGTGTTTGACGTATGAGTACGATTGGCATCTCAGGCTGACCGGGTCCGAATGCGCTGCTAAAGAGGAAATTAAGTGAGGAAGAGAGTTGTACCACCGACTGCGGCGAACATGACAATAGTTGACAGGGAGGATTTTACTTTGAAGGCGACAATCAGCTGGTCCTCTCGGATCAATTTCAACAGTGATGACCATATTCAGAGTTCAAAGTAAATTTATTACGAAAGTAGCCACATGTCACCATATAGGTGGAAACGACTAGCCAAATGTTTGCGGGCATACTCAAATAAACCCAGTAACCATAACCGAATCAATGAATGTCCGCACCAACAACGTTAAGCGAACGAGTGCAAAATACAACAAAATGTGCAAATACAAACATAGTAAATAATAATAATAATAATATAGGCCCTCCTTGAGACCATTAATAAGAAGAGTACGCTACTAAATTTAAGTGAGAGCACATCCTAGAAAAGTCAAAAGTTTCAAAGGTTTCAAAAGCAGAGTATACTTAATGTCGGAGGAATGTGTACAATATACATCCTGAAATTGTTTTTCTTCATAAACATCCACGAAAACAGTAGAGTGTCCCAAAGAGTGAATGACAGTTAAATGTTACAACATTCTCCGCAGCTCCTCCCTCCCACGCGTAAGCAGCAGAAAAGCAAAGATCCCACCCTACACCACCAGCAAAAAAAAATGATCGCCCCACCCCCCAGCTGGCATTCAAACGTGCAGCAAAGCATCAATAACGACACAGACTTGCAGTACCCCAAAGACTATTTGTTCACCCGGTCATTCGACATACCACAGGCTCTCTCTCTCCCTAATAAGGGAAAAAGAGTTGGCCCCGAGACTCAAACACTCGCTGATTTATGGTGTTAATAATCTGTTGCTTCACTTTTTCTGCCCAAAGAACTCGGGTCTCTAGGCACACAGCCAACAGCCAACTTGCTGCTTTCGATCTTCTGCCGATCAGGAGACACCGATTTCCTGTAGAAGCACCAAACTCGAGTCCGCCCGCTTCCAGGGCCACGAAATCCGGAAGCTCCGAAGGTGCCCTGATCTTCTAAGCCGAGTGGAAGAACGGCCAGTCGTGAGACCCCGATGGCGGGTCCATTCCCGCAGATAATCGAAGTCAGCGTGTAACGCCAGGCCAGGATCTTCAAAATAAACCTAAAAGGGAACAAGAGAGTTATTAAAGACAGAAATAGAGCTGCTTCCGAAGATGCAAACAAATGAGTCGCCGTAGGACGCCATTTTCTCCTAAGCTACAGCCCCGTAATTACCACTATTAAAGATAAAGTGAACCAATGGAAGAGCATGGTTCTTCATGGAAGACATCCTCACGATCTAAAAAAGCTCGATAAATTTAAAAAATGCCAAGAAAAAAACATAGACAATCGAAAGCATTACAGGACCCTGTAACCGCTCAACACAATTTGAATAGTTACACAGCAACAATTAAATGCAAACATCATTCATCTAAATCTGGCTTTTAAAATAGAATCCTGGAAATGAAGACACACCTTACATTCATACAATTTTATCCATTTTTAGTGTCAAAATACCGCAAATTATATTACGTCAGATCAACTGATTGCAGATTGGACAATCCATAATAACAGGTCGGTGCAGTAGTACAGGATAAACAAGCAAGGGCAACTTATTTAATAGATCTAGCCATTCCAAACACACATAAAATACAGAAAGCAATAAGTGACAAATCCCAAAGAAGAGACCTCGGGGACGCGGATCCCAGTCTAATTTCACATCAGGCGAGTCTTAACAGTCTCCGAATAACCACCCTTACACATGTTATCTGTTCCTCACACCGGTTAAAAAAGATCAAACTGTCATCGAGATACCCTCACTATAGAGCATTGTCATGGCACCGATGGGGCGGTAGTGTGGTTGCCATCTATTTACTAAACACCTCAAGGAAGTCGGAACACTCGGGGGTGGGGACGTATTTGACATCAGCAGACGTCACAGACTCGGTAAATTAATGGAAAGTATTCTTAGAGATGGTATATATGATTTTCTGGACAGACACGGTCTGATTAGGAACAGTCAACATAGAATTGTGCGTGGAAGGTCATGTTTGACAAATCTAATGGATTTTTTGCCACATTTCTTCATAGGCTTTCTACAAATTGTGTCAAGAATCCTTCCTGAACACACCAAACGTTGAAGCATTGTAAAGGGTACAGAGGAAATTTACCAGAATGCTGCCTGGTTTAGAGAGTATGGATTCTGATCAGAGATTAAGGGAGCTAGGGATTTACTCTTTGGAGAGAAGGAGGATGAGAGGATAGAGCTGTACAAGATATCAAGAGGAATAGACAGAGTGAAGAGCCAGCACTCTTCCCTAGGGCACCACTGCTCAGTACAAGAGGACATGGCTTTAAGGTAATGGGAAGGAAGTTTAAGGGGGATATTAGAGGAAGGTTGTTCACACAGAGAGTGGTTGGTGTGTGGAATGCACTGCCTGAGTCAGTGGTGGAGGCAGATACACTACTGAAGTTTAAGAGTCTACTGGACAGGTACATGGAGGAATTTAAGGTGGGGGGTTATATGGGAGGCAGTGTTTGAGGGTCGGCACAAAATTGTGGGCCGAAGGGCCTGTAATGTCCTGTATCATTCTATGTTCTATGTTCTAACAAACTCCACTCCATCTAAACCCCTAGTTCTAAGCAGATGCCAATCGATATTTGGGAAGTTAACATCTCCCATCACGACAACTCTGTTCTTCTTACACCTTTCCAGGATCGGTGTCCCTATCTGCTCCTCGATGTCCCTGTTACTATTGGGCCTCCTATAAAAAACACCCAGTAAAGTTTATGACCCGGTTCAGTATCTACAGAATGGAGTAACTAGCGGCGTCACGGGGAATGACTAGCTTCATGAAGATTTTGCACATTTTCTTGCACACGCAATCTGGACTGAGTCTGTCACTTTAACGTTTATACAACCTGAGGGTGTTGGGACGTTACGTTGACAGATATTACTGATACCCGTCTCAGAGTCGGCGTATAATTAATGAACACATCCGTAGCCTTCAAATAGAACACAACCCAGAGGTGTTGCTGTTTATATTGGATGGTTTTGATGAATTCAATGACAAAATTGATTTTGCTGACAGCCGAAGGGACAGAGAACCCCAATACACATGCACAGATCCTGAATTCCGGTGCAAGATGTCTGACATTGTGTACTGTATAATCCAGGGCATGCTGCTCCCAGGGTGTTCAGTGCTAGTGACCACCTGTCCCGCTGGGTTACTGACGACGCTGAACCTGAGTGAAAGGAAACTGGGAGATTCAGGATTGAAACTGGTGTCTGCGTCTCTGAGGAACCCAGAGTGTGAAATGCAGAATCTGTGATAAGCACCAGACTTTGGGATATCGTGTTTACAGTCACTTGGTGTCTGGCACTGAATATTTATGTGATCAGTAATTGTGCTACCGATAACCTCTGGGAATTTGTACCGTCTCCTGTCTCTCTGTATCCTTCACCCTCACTCCCTCTCATCTCAAGGTTGTTCAAAGTCGGTCTCATTGATTCTGGTGCCGAGGTTCTTGGCTACGGTCTCAGTACAATAGGATCACTAACGGACCTGAACCTGAGTGATAATAACATGGGAGATTCAGGAGTGAAACTGGTGTCTGCGGCTCTGAGTAACCCTGTGTGTAAAATACAGAAACTGTGGTAAGTACCAGAATGTGGGAGATTTTGTTTACAGTCACTGCGTGTCTGACATTGAATATTAATGTGATCAGTAATTGTGTTACTGATAAACAATGGGGATTTGTACCGTCTCCTGTCTCTCTGAATCTTTCACCCTCACTCTCTCTCATCTCCAGGCTGAACGATGTCCGTCTCACAGATTCTGGTGCCGAGGATCTCGTCTCTGCTCCCAGTACAAACCCATCACTGACGGTGCTGGATCTGGTATCAAACTGGCTGACAGTTCGATATGTCCCCGCTCTCCACCGCCTCATACTGACCCTCCCGATCGGATGAGTATTTGTGTTAATAATGTCATAAAATTTCAGCCGGTCCGTGGGTTTTCTGGCAATATTTGTCAATGACTGTTATTGAAACATTAACCCACTGTCCTGTTACTGACACCGTTGTGTAATATGTTTATTTCATCTGTATCGCTCCATCTGTTTCAGTCTGCAGTACAGTCAGTTCAGTCAGAAATGGAAGAAGGAACTGAGATCTCCGCAGGAACCCACACCCGGACTGAGAGTGAGATTGTTAACATCTGAATGTGTGAACCGTGGTTTGGGATTGGGACATTTTGGCCGCTTCCGCGCCGTCCCCTTTAAAACCATCCTCCCCTTTAACGGCCGCGCTCCGGGTTTCATTCCCAACTGTTCCTTCGGACCCGGCTCCAGCCGAACGCTGTGACATTGATGCAGCCCCGCAGAGAGGCTCATTCCTCATCCTCGCATCACTCACCGGGTCAGACACACAGTGAAGCTCATTCGGCCTCGTCTCCTCAGACACTGAGTGAAACTCCCTGCACGTTCTATTAAGCATTCCGGGGATCACAAACACAATGGAACTCGGTCCGCATCATCCTATCAAAGCCGCCCGGGGCCAGACAGAGAGTGAAGCTCCCTCCGCACCATCCATCACACATTCCTCGGGGTCAGACGCAGAGTGAAATTCCGTATACACCGTCCAATCACTCACACCCGGGGTCAAACACTAAGTAACGCTCTTTCCGCATCCTCGCTTCAAACAATCCCGGGGTCAGACACAGGGTGAAGCTCCCTCCCCACCGTCCCATCACACACACCCGTGGTCAGATACAGAGTACATCTCACTCCACACTGTCCCATCACACTCTCCACATGTCAGAAACAGTGAAGCTACTTCTACAGCATCGCCATGGATAAATTGATTAACCAATGGATGAACATGACCTTCTATCGACAACACCTCAATCGGAGCAGAGTAGATGTCGACAGGAAGCGTCCAACACCTGTTTCAATGTTGGAAACTTCCTTCCAGAAACGGAGTGGTTGCTTGTGGTAAAAGGATGTCAGGTGGTTAGCACAAAAATATCAAAATTACACAATAAATGTCCAACACATTCAAGACGATAAAAGCAGAAAATGCCGAGGAAAACACAGAAGCTATCCAACACATTACAGCATCCTGCAACAGTTTAATTCAGTCTGATTTCGTACACAGGCAGAAAGCAACGATAAGAGTCATTCACCAAAACCGTGCTTTACAATACAAACGCCTGATACTGAAGGTACCATACATTAGTATTAATACAGTTTCAGCGGCCGAGTCCTACCGAGTCCGAACCCTGGGAGTGTGAGATGGGACAGTAAAGAGCGAGCTTTACTCTGTGCCGAACCCTGGGAGTGTGAGATGGGACAGTAAAGAGCGAGCTTTACTCTGTGCCGAACCCTGGGAGTGTGAGATGGGACAGTAAAGAGCGAGCTTTACTCTGTGCCGAACCCTGTGAGTGTGAGATGGGACGGTAAAGAGCGAGCTTTGCTCTGTGCCGAACCCTGGGAGTGTGAGATGGGACAGTAAAGAGCGAGCTTTACTCTGTGCCGAACCCTGGGAGTGTGAGATGGGACAGTAAAGAGCGAGTTTTACTCTGTGCCGAACCCTGGGAGTGTGAGATGGGACAGTAAAGAGCGAGCTTTACTCTGTGCCGAACCCTGGGAGTGTGAGATGGGACAGTAAAGAGCGAGTTTTACTCTGTGCCGAACCCTGTGAGTGTGAGATGGGGCAGTAAATCAGTAATCGGCAAATTTTCATCTTTAACTTTATGACTTCTGGAGATCATTTCAACTTTTCTTCACTTAACTATTCACAATAACATAAATTTTGATCAGGTGTGCCCCCCAAACTTTTGCAAGGCTCTGTATGTCGCTAATAATTGTTTAGCTTCTGTGTGAATCACCTACTGGTCCTCCGGTTCAAGGAGAGAATGACAGATTCTCCGCCGATATCGGAAATGTTCCATGTTCGGCAATTTCCTGGTGAAACACTTGTGCAGCGGCTCCATAGCAATTACGTCCATCACTCACGGGGAGCAGAAAATCAGACTACTATTATATATTATTGCATCATGACTTTTCCCGTCCGTGACGGCATCTGTTCAGAACTTATAGGATGCCCCATTGTAAATCTGCTTCCATACCTTTATTGATGTTTGGACTTCTATTTCTTTCTTCGTGTCCAAATCAGCACTCCCGAGAACCCCGTCACTCTTTGTGAATATCCCAGCCATACCCACCCATGGAATGTAATCTCGTACCTCAATATTGACCCCTGTCTGCCCTTCGCTGACTAGCTGACAAAATGACTAATTTAATACCACAATGGATGACCCATTGGATATTTATTGCAACGAGTATCTAGAGAGAGTGAAGGACTCTTCTCATGAACCATTCTGTTCAGACCATTCAATACATAAGGAAATCGTTGTGGCATATTAGGAACATTGGAATAGAATAAACAATGTTGTGTTGTGTTTACAATGGAAGATTCAAATAGGCAAATACCATTGTCTACAACACTATCAACAACGCTGACAATTTAGCGCATCTTCCAAACAATTGTTATTACGAATGTAATGAATGCAGATGCTATGTCGGTTTAAACATATACACCAATTCGAGGGTCATGTGTACGGTGGTTGAATTACTTTGCTTCATACCGGTGCGAGCATTGGTGGCCGCTGGTTTACTACACGAAAGACTGCATGTATATCAATTGTATTCACATACAAAACGCTGGTGAATCTCCGCAGGTCAGGCAGTATCTATGGAAATGAACGAACAGACGTCGTTTCGGGCCAAGACCCTTCATCAGGGGGTAGAAAGGAAGGAGGAAGATGGCAGATTAAGAACCTCTTGGGGAGAGGGAAGGACAAGCTAGAACGGCATGGGTGTTGCCAGGTTGGCGAAATAACAGTCTGGGTGATGATAGGTGAACAAGGCAAAGGGCGGCAGAAGAAGGAAGCTAATAGGAGAGGAGAGTGGATCCAAGGAAAAGGGAAGGAAGAGGGGCGTCATGGGAAGGCGATAGGCAGATCAGGCGGAGAGATAAGTGGCCGAAGTGGGGAAAGGAAGGAGGGGAAAATACCGGAATTCAACGGAAATCGATGTTCTTGCCATGAGATTACAGGCTACATGGACGGAATTTGAGGTGTAGCACATCCGGCCTGAGAGTAGCCTCATTCAGGCACGAGTGGAAGCCACGGGTCGACATATCGGACCGTGAACGGGGATCGGAAAGAAAATGGTTTGCCATTGGGAAATCTCGCTTCTGTTGATGGAGGTGAGGAGAGACGAAGTGTTAATTAATTTGAAGAAAGGTCTTGGCCAGAAAGGTCGACAGATTAATCATTTCCAAAGATGCTGCCTAACCTGTTGAGTTCCTCCAGCATTTTGTGCGTGTTGCAGTGAATTTGATTAAACGTTTACGTGCATTCAATATCTGCGTGAGCCTGAATATGATATTAGTTTAAGGTTCTTCATTATGTTACAAGAACGTACAAATATCTTATTCTTTATTTTATATTTCCTTTTCAAGATCTATAACCGAGACAATTCCCAGAGTGAAACAGAACAGCCCATTGACAGTATAACATTGGTCTATGGTGACAAAGTCCATGGATCCTCGGAATGGACAAGAACAACAATAACAATCATAGAACCGAGAGGCGAGCCTGAGATTTCACAACAACACTCACTGACTTCTCCAATCGTCATTTCTTCATCTTTGAGATGTTGCAATTTCGTGCCAACCTATCCACACCTCATCACAACTGGGATTTTAATTGAATGGCATCATCTTTATTTTTACCCCAGCTGTCGGAAGACACGTCAGCCTTGTGTAGAATTGAAGAGTCAGTATGCCGGACGAGTATAAATGAATGACCGTGGAGATTCATCAGCTCAGAGTTTCTTGGGCGAGATCTCGGTCAGCTGGAAGACAGACTGAATCTCACGCAGCATGCTTGAAGCGTTTTACCGTGTGAGAAAGATATATTACATGATCATTTCCGTTATTGGTGTTCCTGGTAAGAACAGAGGTGTACAAATGTTTGCAGTTCTGTGTGCGGGCTCTTTGAACTCCTTCAGTTAGTGACCGAGTTGTGAGGCCGGTGTATCAGTGAGAGTGGTGCAGACATTGTGAAAAAAACTCTGTGCTCATTCAGAAATTCCCTTTCAGTTTAATCTGTGCCCTCGGATAAAATCCAACTGGCCGTTGCAATGGACGTGGAGTGGAAGATCTGGGAGATGCAATCATGGAAGGGAAGTTTCATTTATCAGCGTAAAGCCACTGTCGAAGTTAACTCCGACAATCCTGCGCAATCGGCACCTTTACGGCCGACTTGCTTTTCTCCGTATTAAAGTGAAACTCGCTTTAAGTTCAAATTGGAACGTATTGCGCTGTATTCTGAGGATTTGCTGAGAGTTGAAGGGGATGCGGGAAGCGAATCACCGGTGTGATTCAGGGGAGAACGGGAGAAATCACTTGTGAGTTTGACTCCGTATCATCGAGAGGAGGATCTAACATTAGAATAAGTGTCTGTCTGCATTTTAGTCAACCTGATTTGTTTATCTCCACGCCTTATTATTCATGAAGTGAAGAGGGGTTTCCTTTAGAGGTCAGTCGGGTTAAGGATATGCGATACTCCGCTCTGGAACCATACGCGTCGAAGCATTTAGAGCATATATGTCAAACTCAAGACCCGCGGGCCAAATCCGGCCCGCGGTGGAATTATCTTTGGCCCGCGAGATAATATCTAATCACTATTAAAGCTGGCCCCAGTAATTGAAGCGCCTATGGCGTATGATATGGCTAATGCTGAGTTTATTCAGGTACCAGGCTTTCAGGGTTTTTAGTGTTTATTCGGCAGTCTTGCTCGGCAGTCTTCTTCATAAGAAACGGAATTTGTAAAGTGAAACACTTTGTAGTTATAGCAGAGACTGAGACACATGAGAGCAGGCTGATAAACGGAGGCAACGAAAGCTGCGTTCGCACGCGTCCGACTGATCCGGCCAGCATGAAGCTGCATTTTGCTCAATCCGGCCCGTGACCTAAAATGAGTTTGACACCCCTGATTTAGAATAATGCTGCAGTAATTCTGAGTAACCCCTAAAAGTGGCAAATATTTTGAAGTGTCTATGTTGTCTTTCCTTTGGAAGTTGAATGGCTTAAGCACGGACGTGCGAAATAGCTGAACACTCAGAGGGTCCGCGAAATCTTTCAAAGTGAAAATTGAAGTTTTCTGGTCGTGTGCCTTGCATTGCGTACAGGAAACAGTGGCCGAGAGTAGTTGGAGACTTTAGAAGAGAAATGCCATGCTGGGCCCCTGTGGACGCTTGACGATCCAGAGTCGAGGAGGGGACAGACCGACAGACAGACCAACTCTATTGATCCCAAGGGAAATAAGACTAAGTCATGCGAACGGGTGAAATACCTTTGCTTTGATATTTGTGAATTGGCAGAGGAGGAGGGAGCGCGGCCTCGCGGTATGGGAAGACTGACATAACACGGGTGACGAGAAAACAGCGATCTCCATCGTGACAAAGTTGCTGAGGCGTTCAGGCTCTGCAACTCATTCGAAACCGCGATGCTGGGAGATTCTTATTGATTTCTCCAAACCGCCCTCGGTGATCAGCTATTAAACACTGTCAAACACTACTCCTCTCCCTGAACCGAATATCGGACCCTATCGCGCAGATTGCACTCGACTGAGGCATTCGGGTCTCCCGCACTACGACTCTGAAACCTCCAGAAATGAGTTACCTGCAAAGTTTCATTGTTCTCAGTTACCCGCTTCTTTCTGCCCTGCGACATAGAGAGCGAGGAAACAGCTATTAACTCTTTTTTTTTTTGCTGCTCCCCCAGTGATTTAGTGGCAATCGTGATCCTGTCCCGGGGCAAATGCGGCATCTCCACCTGCACCACTCGCTACCTGGTGGCCATGGCAACGGCGGATCTTCTTACCATCATCTTTGAACTCTTATTGTGGCGGGTCAGTTATTATTACTTCCCCGGGACTTTCCTGGACATCACCCCGGTGTGCAGTGCGATCTCCGCCCTGGGAGAGGCATCAACAGACTGTTCTGTCTGGTTCACCGTCACTTTCACCTTTGATCGTTTTGTCGCCATCTGTTGTCAGAAGCGGAAAGCAAAGTATTGCAACGGGAAAACTGCGGCTTTGGTTCTGACAATAACTGGAGTTCTGTTCTGTGTTAAAAATGTGCCCATCTTCTTCATATATCACTCTGTCAAAGTGATTGACAATATACCCTGGGACTGTATTATAAAGCCGGGCTACTATACGGATCCCGGGTGGGTGGGATATGACTGGCTTTCTACCGTTCTAACGCCATTACTCCCGTTCGTGTTAATATTACTGTTCAACGCTCTGACAGTCAGACACATTTTAATTACTAGTCGCGTCCGTAAGGGGTTGAGGGGTCGAGGGAACTCGGAGAACCGCAGTGATCCGGAGATGGAGAGCAGGAGGAGGTCTGTGATCTTGCTTCTCTCCATCTCCGGAAGCTTCATCATCCTGTGGTCGGTGTATGTTGCCGAATTCCTTTATTACACGATTTCCGGATTGGATCAGAATAATTACATTGATTCGGAATATATATTTGAACAATCGGGATACATGCTGATGATATTAAGTTGCTGCACAAACACGTTTATTTATGGGGTAACTCAGTCCAAGTTCAGAGAGCAGTTCATCAGCGCAGCGAAATATCCGCTCACGTCAGTTATTCAACTAATTAATAAACTAAATACCTGAGATCTTCACAGAGGCCGTCGCAGTGTTTTCCATTTGGACACAACAGAAATGGCGGTCATCAGGAAACGTGGGAGAGGCGTGGATAATCTTGGTTTAGAGCCCGATAGAGACACAGCTCGGAAACAGATCCTTCAGCACCCGCAGCCCGCGACCTCCATCTCCTTTCACCCTACCTTTCAATTGTTTACCTTCTCACGATATGCCCTCTCTCCTTACCGCCACACCCCATTTCCACGATGAATCCCGCACTCTAGTGCGATTGTTCATTGGTCAGGAGACCTGAAAGCTGTTGCTTCTCGGTAACAGAGAGGAAACGAATTTCCTCGGGAAAATATTGCGATCACATGGATAAATGGCGGAATTCACACTGAGTGCAGCGGAGAGCAGGTCGTCCCTGGTTCCTGCTCGGTTTAAGTAGGCAGCGTTACAAGTTAATTTAGCTGGTTTCAGCCACTATCTGCACGTTCTTCAGCGCGCTGTGACCAGACTGCATTCACTTTTACAGAGCTCTTAACTTCAACTCCAATGAGTTGGTATCAAATTTCCGATAGTTTGGCCTGCACAAGGAATGCCTCCCCAAGATCCAATTATTATCTGCGGAACGTCGGTTTCTCAAGGTAGATTCCACGACATAGAACATAGAACAGTACAGCACAATACAGGCCTTTCGGCCAACAATGTTGTGCTGATCGTCAAACCCTGCCTCACATATAACCCCCCACCTTAAATTACTCCATATGCCTATCTAGTAGTCTCTTAAACTTCACTAGTGTATCTGGCTCCACCACTGACTCAGGCAGTGCATTCCACGCACCAACTACTCTCTGAGTGAAAAACCTTTAACTAATATCCCCCTTGAACTTCCCTCCCCTTAACTTAAAGCCGTGTCCTCTTGTACTGAGCAGTGGTGCCCTGGAGAAGAGGCGCTGGCTGTCCACTCTGTCTATTCCTCTTAATATCTTGTACACCTCTATCATGTCTCCTGTCATCCTCCTTCTCTCCAAAGAGTAAAGCCCTAGCTCTCTCGTTGTAAGGTAGCCGTCATTTCTCATTTATTTATTGTTTTACATATATATATATATATATATATATATATATATATATATATATATATATATATATATAGGTGCTAACAAAGAATTTGAACGAACACCGACTGTAGAGGCAGTCCATCGCCACTTTAGTAAGATTTTATGCGAAGGCCCGATGGTTAAGATATATGGTCATTTAGCATGAGGTGACTGTCAAATCGACAGGACACAGGAGCGGGATTGGGCTATTAATTCCAGGGAACTCTTCAGCCTTTCTTTGTCGTGTGTTCTCCTGCACAACCACAATATCCTACTTGTTATCGGAAGCCATTAACCCCGACACCAGTCAAGAACGTTTCAACCATTTGCTTCGCTACATCCAATGGCTTGCGCACCGCACCTTCTGTCACATTAAATTCGACCCCCGTTGAAATGAATGTCAGCATTGAATTTGCCTACGTTACCATCGAATTCACCTGCAAGTTAGCCTTCATGAAATCCGGACAATGACTCATAACTCTATATACATCTTTTATTTCTGAATTTTCTTCCCTGTTGGCAACTTCTCACGATTTTAATCGATGTCTCCATATTGCATACACCACACGGCCATAAGTTGTATTCCACCTGTCGCTTATTTGTCCACTCGGTCAAACTGGCACCCTGCCGGCAACACTATTTGTCTCTGCAGGTAAATTCTGCCAATCTGAATCCCATCCATTAGCTGAATCGCCACCGTGTAAATCTCATCTCCCAGAGAATCCCAGAGAATTCTCCCAGAGAATCCCTGGCTTGTCTCAGCATCCCTTATATTACCGCACAACTTACTATCTCCTGGAATTTCGGTTCGATACTTTTTGATAAGGAAGGCACAAAGATCTCTGCCAACGTCACAACATTCTGTGTTTTTCTTTCCCGTAAAATTAACCTCCTCACTTTGTCAGAATCAGTGATGAACTCAGGACCCCCAGCGCTGTGCTTTCATCCCTGCACATTGTAATTTGTAACTCCGGTCTGATGGAGACAGAAACCCTGCCCTCTGCACATGTGATCACATCACCCCTGCATCTGACATTTCAAACCGCCTCAATATGGGTTTCTGATTCTGCGTGGTTATGGTATATTAAGGTCGCTCTCAGACCTGACAAACCATGTCTTCCCACCGCTGGTTCCACCTGTTGGTGTGCCCTCTTTCCTCCACCTCCAGGGAAGCTGTATCTACACGCAAACTCCCACTTGCAAAGATTGCTTGTACCCTTGACGCAGGAAACCACATCAACGTCACTTTCCCGATACCTTGTCCGACTTGCTCATCTCCGGGTATCTTCCCTGCCCACTCTCCTCCTCAACAATCCTCTCTTCACAGTAAGGATCTGTGAGATCATAAATATAACAATCAAAATATTCTATTACACAGATTCCATACCGCTCCACTGCTGATCAGTAAAAACTCTCTGCCCTTAGACGCGGACTTGGCCTGCAGCTCAGGAGCCCAGATGATTTTGCTCTGTGGCTAAAATAAATCCTCCTTACCTCTGTTCTAAAGGGGGTCTCCCCTAATTTCTGAGGCTTTGCCCTCTAGGTTTGGAAAAGGCCATCAAAGGGAAATCTTCCCCACATCCACCCTATCTAGTTATTTCAACATCCGGTAGGTTTTAATGATATTCCCACGCATTCTTCGAAATTTCAGTGAGTACGGGCCTAAATCTGCGGGCTGCTCTTCATGTTCGAGCCCCTTCATTCCTTGGGAAGCTCTCCCTGACACTCCCCATTGACAAGGCATCCTTTCTGAGATATGGTGACCAAAACGGTTGACAATGCTCCACGTGCCTCCTAACAGGTGTCTTCTAAGTGGTCATCAATATCTCCGTGCTTTCATATTATGTACTCCTGGAAATAAATAGAAGACCGGATTTGCCTTCCTTACCACAGACTCAACCTGTAAGTTCACGGTGTGGGAGTCTTGCTGGGTGGACGGGTCGGTCGTACAGAGGAAGCCATGCGATTGCAGGAGGACTCATAAGTCCCGTTGCGCTTATGACGTTTGAACTTTCTCCCCATTTAGATAATAGTCTGCACTATTGTTCCTTTTACCAAAATGCATTCTCATATATTTCCCAACACTGTATTCCAACTGCCAATTGTTTGCTCATTCTTCCAATTTTTTAAAGTCCTTCTGCAATCGCATTGCACGACTTACCATTCCACATATCTTCATATCATCCGCAAACTTTACCACAAAGCCATCATCTTTGAAAAACAACCTGAATAACAGTGGTCCCAATGCTGACCCCCTGAAGAGCACCTCTACTTGCCGACAGACAACCAGAAAAGGCCCTTGTATTCTCACCAGCTGCCTCCTGCCTGTCACCTTTTCCGCTATCCACACCGGCACCTTTCCTGTAACACCATATCTTCTTCTTCTTCTTCTTCTTCTTCTTCTTCTTCTTCTTCTTCTTCTTCTTCTTCTTCTTCTTCTTCTTCTTCTTCTTCTTCTTCTTCTTCTTCTTCACCCTCATCTGTGGCAGCTTATCAAACGCGTTGTGAAATGACATCCACTGCCTCTCCTTTGTCCACCCTGCTAGTTACTTCCTCGAAGAAGGCTAACAGTTTTCTCAGGCAAGATTTCCCATGAGAGAAACCATACTGCCTTTGACTTATTTTATCATTAGTCACCAAGTACCTCTAATCCTCATACTTAATAATAGATTCCAACAGTTTCCCCACCTTTGTGGCTCTCGAGCCAATAATTTCCTTTCTTTTGCCTTCCTCCCTTCATAAAGAGTCGAGTGACATTTGCAATCTTCCAGTTGTCCACAGCCGTGCCAGAATCAAGTGATTGTTCTAAGATCATGCTTCGGTTTGGTTTCAGGATTCAACCTATCAGCAACCTACCTCAGAACTCCGGAATGGAGGTCACCTGGCCCTGGTGTCTTATCTACATTCAAACCTTTGAGTTTGTCTCGCAGGTTCTCCTTTGTAATTGAATAGCGCTCGCTCTTGCTTCCAGACGCTCGCGGAACTCTGGCACACTGCTAGTATATTCCACTGTGAAGGCAGATGCAAAGTACCCATTACGTTCATCTACCACTTCCCAGTCCCCTACTACCCCCTCACGAGGATCGTTTTCCACTACCAACTCTCACATCCCTTTTACTCTTTATATAACTGGAAAAACAGCTTGGTATCCTGCTTTATATTATTGACGAGTCTATCCTCATATGTCATCTTTACCTTTATTATAGCTTTTTAGTTGCCTTCTGTTGTATTATAGAAGTTTCGAAATTATCCAGTTTCTTACTTTAGATGCGGTTTCTATGCACCCTTTAACTTTGTCAGACACGGTTGCCGGTCACCGCCTTTGAAAACCTCTTCTTCTGTTTGGTATATCTATCTTGAGCCTTGTGAACTATTCCCAGAAACTTCAGCCTCCTCTGCACTGACGTTATCCCTGCTGTTCCCTTTCAATCCACCTGAGTCGCAGCCTCGTCTCTCATGTCCCACAATGGCCTTTATTTCATTGGGATAGAGATGCATGTGCCTTATGCTTCTCCGTCTCAAATTGCAGTGTGACTTCAATCATATTATGATCCCTGCCTTCTAACGGTTTCTTTGCGTTAAGTTCCCTAATAACTATCGGGGTTATTACACAACACCCAATCTAAGACAGCCTTTCACTGAGTAGGCTCAAGCACAGGCTGCTCTAAAAAGCCATCCTGTAGGTAATTAAAGATTTTACTCCCTGGCGATCCGACACCCACCTGATTTTCCCAGTCGCCCTGCATATTGAGATCCCCCGTTACAATTGTGTCATTACCCTATTGCCTGCCTTTTCGAGCAACCTCTGCAATCTCAACCCACACTTCGGCTACTATTCGGAGGCCTTATATGTTTTTCATGCTGTTTTTTTTTTCTTTACCCTTGTAATTTCTTAACTCCACGCAATCGAAAGTTGAAAAATTCTCTCTCCCCATGTCACCTCTTTCTGAAGATGTAATTCCAACTCTTAACAACAGATTCACCCCACCGCCTATGCCTTGCTGATTGTTCTTTCCATACAGAGTATATCCTTTGATGTTAAGCTCTCAAATATGCCCTTCCATCAGCCTCGACTCATTGATGCCCACAATATCATACCCACCCATCCCTAATTGCGCTACGAGGTCGCCCACTTTATCCTGATTGCTACGCGCATTTAAACAGAGCACCCACAGTCCTCCAGCCTTCGCTATTTTGAATTTTGTCTCTTCAGTACAATTTAACTCTTTGCTCTGACTGCATATGTAGTAAGTACTTGGTCTGTGCTTTCTTACATTCAGGTAACACCCATCATCTGGTTGTTAACCTTCTCTCTCATCCCCAGCTCTATCAACCTGGTTCACACCCCCTGCCATATTAGTTTAAGCCACCCCATGCAGCTCTTGTAAATATGCCTGCAAGAATAATGCCCCCCTCTCAGATTCAAGTGCAACTCGTCCCTATGGAAGAGGTCCCACCTGCCCCAGAAATGTTCCCAATTATCCAGAAATCCGAATTCCTGCTCCCTGCTTCAATTCTTCAGCCACGCATATATCTGCCACTTCATTGAATCCCATCCTTACTGTCGCAGTCACAGGCTGTAAACCCGAGATTACTACCCTTGAGGTTCTGCTTCGCAGCTTCTTTCCTAACTTCCTATCTACTATTTTTTTTCAGGACCACCTCCCTTTTTCTTCCTATTTCGGTGGTTACAATATGTACCAGGATTTCTGTTTGTTTACACTCAATTTTCAGGACACGTCCAGAAATGCCCTGGATCCTGACACCTGCGAGGCAAACTACAATCTTTGTTTCCTGTTTGCCAGACTCAGTCACAGAGTCACGGCCAAACGTTTGCTTCCATCCGGTAGCTCACCCCCCCAGCAGTACTCAAAATGCGGTACTTATTGTTGAGAGAGACGGCCACAGTGACCTCCACACTCTGACTTGTCTCCCACCCCTCACTTGAGAGTCAACCATTTATCTGTCTCCTGAACCATTGTTGTGACGGCCTCCTTGTAGCTCCTGTCTATCACTGTCTCACTCTCCCTCACAAGCCGATGGTGCTGCAAGGACGTGGCTGGGGACGAACCCAAGTGCAGGACACGGGCGCGGAGGCAGAGTCGTGAGGCGTTAGCACAGTAGCGAACAGGGAACCGGTATCCAGGAGAGTCTTTACACGGAGACAAGGTTTACGTAGACTATCTAGGAAATGGTGCGGAGCTTAGAACTGACAGTCCTAAGGAATCCAGAAACGAGGTTTACTTACACTAGAGTCGACCAACGAACTGGAAAAGCATGGCTGTGACGCCCGAGTTTTATCCTAGGTTCGCTAAAGGAAACCAGGTGCGCTGTAATTAATGGAATTGGGAACAATTGGGAATCAGACGAGGGGATTAAGGCTCAGTCCAGGAGATAATAGCAAGATGGGGGGGGGGGGTGGTGTTGCCAGACGGGGCCATGACAGATGGGCATCGAGCTGGATTCCAGTCCCTGGCACGCTCTCTGAGGAGCTGCATCTCGGTGCATCGGGCGCCGATATGGCATCCGGGACACTGGGAGTCTACGGAATATCCCACATCTGACGTCAGAACAAGACACTGGCTCTGCAGACATACTCGCTCAAGATCTGAATACTAAATAAGGGATGAACTTACCTACTTACCTTCCCTCCGGCTGTTCTCACCGCAGCCCTGCTGAGCCAATACTTTTACTACCCTGTCTCAGACTATTCAGAAGGCGGCCACTCCCAATCCAATGGCTAGACTGAGAGAGTGAACCAGGAGTTGGAGACAACCAGGCATTGTTTTGTCTCCTCCAAACCCCCGTCCTGGAGGTCACAATTGGTTTAAGCAGAGATCGCCCACAATAACCTCCAGTCGTCCTTTGAATCTCAGAAGAGGTTCCAGCCCCCGCTCTACCCTGAGCAACAGACTGATGCAGGAGTTCCTGCTGCTCAACAGTTGACCCAGCGCTACAAGCGCTCCTGGAGATGAGCCAGGGCTTCTCTGCTGCGCGCCCAGAAAGAACAAATCCGGCAGGCTGATCCGTTCCTTCGACAGGCAAGGCCATTCAAACCAGGAGCGGGATTTTGGATGCACCAAGGGATCTTCGCATGAAAGTTCGGAGCCGCAAATTGGCACCTCGCTATATGGGACCCGTTTGTCGTGGAAACGGCTTTTAACGAGGTGTCGTATAGATTATGTCTACCAGCATCACTGAAGATATACCCAGTATACGATGTTAACAGCCTGGCCCGAGTCACCGCGCCCCACCCTCCTCCTCGCTTGATGGTTGGTTTCCTGGTCTATATGGTGCGGCGCCTCCTGACGAAGGACATCTTTGACAAGTCGCTCATCCAGGACTTCCAGCGGACACAGGTCTGTGACGCCTCAGCGGCTTGACCAAGGGAGGGCATTCCCTGTCCGAAACACAGTAACGGTAGCGCAGCAGTTACGGCAATTGGGCTAGTGAATATGCACGTATCAGCTAATTATTACTTTTCGTCGATACTTGAGCAAAGCACAGCAATGGTTTGCTGCCTGCTTGCATCCCGCATTGCCTGAGAAATTGGGCTGTCAAGTCCACTGGCTCTGAAGATGAGCTGTGTTCATTTTACATTTAATTATTCCTTTCAGCTCAGTGTTGGCTTCGTTTTCCACTATGAGCGTAATATTCAGTACCCTGTTTGGTTCAGAACTCTTGACCCACATCACAGTGGCTCTCTCTCTCGGCACTTCGATCATATCCGAACGGGGCAGACAACAGCTATCATACGAACATAGGGTAAGACAGTGTCCCATGTGTCGTTTAACCATTTTAGCTAACATGGCTTTTAAAGTCCTGCTCATCTCTTCAATAATCGCACTGCGTTGTGGTCGATAGGGGATATGGAACCTCTCTTATACCCCAAACTGTTACATTAGATTTTGTATCACCTGTGTGGTGAAGTCGGGACTTTCATCTGATTCCAACGTCCTTGGCAATCCCTAACAGGTAGAAAACTCTCTCGGACAAAATCCCGTCCGTAGCGTCAGCCGTCTTCATTATCGAGTTGAGAAGAAATCTATCCACTTGGTGAACGCATCCACTATCTTGAGGATTTATTTCAGTCCGCCAGCGGATGGAGATAAAGATCCAATAACATAAACCTGCATATTAACACATGGTCCTACTACGGGAGTGCGTGTCCTGAAACTGCTTCGCCAGCCGATTTATGTGGATTATCACCGGGCAGAAATCAAACAATTCTTACGATAATGTTCTGTATCTCGTCGCAATTTTCGCCACCGGATAGATTCTTCATCTGCTCCATAGTTCTATCTTCTCCTTGATGTCAACAAATGTCATCGTGCCAATATATCACCTGGGTCGTGACTAAGTCTATATGTGTACAGTTTGGTGGTTTCTCTGTCAGCCCTGTCATCTGGATTCCATTTCACCACCCAACTTGATTCTAGTTTCCTTAACTCACCAGCCTCACCGCTGCTTTCCTGGGAAGTCCTAAACTGAGCATTCAACATTTTTAAATCCATAACTGTTTTATCATGTCTTCGCAGATATTTACTTCACCAAGGGAACTGATGGTACAGGTTTGTCATCTGTTGGGTTATAACCTCCATCCTCCAAATGTGAAACTTGAGCTTTCCTCACATTCCTACTCACAAGCTCTCAGAGTGCAGCACAAAACAAGGTAGTCAATATCATATTAATGAAAAATACAGATGGCGAAAAAGTAGACACGTCATAAGTTGTTATAAGAAAATCGAAAATAATATTATATGATTTCTGAGTCGGACATCACTTGAATCATTTCATACTCTGGTGCACATTGAGGAATACGTGAAAAAATCGGCAAAAATAACAGTGCAGAGATACACGGTGAATGGAGCAATTTAAAATGGCTGAGGGAATGTATTCATATAAATGCTGCTAGAATATGACTCGCGATGCATTTGTTTCGGTTAATTGATTAATTTACTTAATTAATCTTATTTATTTATTTATTTATTTATTTATTTATTTATTTATTTATATGTTTACATTAATGAGTTTATTTTATTTGGTTTTTTTTTCATTCAAAAGTTGAAATGTTGAGTTGCGAAGCCACAGAAAGTTACAGATCAGGCGCTGCTCAATTGGCGCACACAATGACGCCGGGCCGAATGGTCCCTTTGCTATGTGAATATGTTACGCCGAATTTAGCAAGCAATACAACCGTCAACATTCATCAGTGCAGTATCTATCTCAAAATTGTAACATTAATGTACTGCAGGAGACTCTTGTTCTAAAAATAACTCAGGGAATACAGTATCTATTTTAAGAGTATTTGCTAGATTTGAGGAACAGCGGCAAAGAAGGGAAAAAATAATCCCGCTCACACTGAATCAACGGCTTAGAGGTACAGGACTGAGACGACACACTTAAAGCTGGAGCAGAGACTGACAAATACAGCATGAAACCCACACTCTCACACTGTAACAGAGTCTGACAGATGCAAAATGAATCCCACATTCTCACAATGTAGCAGAGACAGACAGATACAGAATGAAACACACACTCCCACACAGTAACAGAGACTGACACATACAGAATGAAACCCACACTCTCACACTGTAACAGAGACTGACAGATACAGAATGAAACCCAGACTCTCACACTGTAACAGGGACTGGCAGATACAGAATGAAACTCACACTCTCACACGGCAACAGAGACTGGCAGATACAGAATGAAACCCAGACTCTCACACTGTAACAGAGACTGACAGATACGGAATGAACCCCACACTCTCACACTGCAGTGGAAACTGGTATATACAGTATGAATTGCACAGACGCACACTCTGCGGGAGAGAGAGGGTCTGTGTGTGAGTATATATGTGTTTGAGTGTGAGAGAGTGAATCTGTGTGCGCGTTGTGTAAAAGAATGTTTGTGTGTATCAGGGTGTGTGTGTGTGTGTGTGTACGTGTGTTGATAATACTTTTCAATATAACTTTATTTGATGTCGTGGCTTTATTTCACGTTCCTGCGAAGGGCACTGTAAAGGAAATGCCAAAGTAATGGGAATCATTATGTTAAACCATGAGATCAAAACGGAATGGAATCTATACACGTCAGAAAGTATTTTGTTAAATCATGCCGGTATTTACACCATGGAGAAACGTGTTGTGGTTGTGCTTGTAACACCCAGGACAGTGAATGCTCTTATCCGCCCATTATATTCCTACAGCTAATTGAACGCCACAGTATTTCAGCATCAAACTGTTCCTCAGGTGGATTAACAGCGGCTTTGTCCGTCACTTTTCCGTTTCAAAATCCACAGCGCGAATAACAAATTTTATGCATGTACATTTTGTGATATATAAGTGTTGCCCACAAATATCCATACACATGCGCACACACAATAAAACACACACACACACACACATGCATACACACACACACGCACATCCACACACACACACACACACACACACACACACACACACACACATGTGCATACACACAGGCACACACATATACACATAAATACACACACACACACACACACACACACACACACACACACACACACACACACACACACACACACACACACACACATAAACATAGATACACACTGATTCTAAAGATGTGGAGAAGATAGCTTAAGAGATGGAGGGAACCGTGAACAGTTCCGGACTTATCGAAGGTGTCGAAAATAAACATTATACTGGGGAAAGTGATCAAAATGACGTAAACATCGATGTCGTCCAGGGCTGAAGGAGAACTGGACAGAGTGTCTGTGTACACAACGACTATGTTTTGTATATGGTGACACATAGTCGGACGGGGTGGGATGGGTTTGGTGTCTGATGGGGAACTGGACCGACTGTCTGTGTACACAACGACTATGTTCTGTATATGGTGACACACAGTCGGACGGGGTGGGATGGGTTAGTGTCTGATGGGGAACTGGACCGACTGTCTGTGTACACAACGACTATGTTTTTTATATGGTGACACATCGTCGGACGGGGTGGGATGGGTTAGTGTCTGATGGGGAACTGGACCGACTGTCTGTGTACACAACGACTATATTTTGTATATGGTGACACATCGTCGGACGCGGTGGGATGAGTTTGGTGTCTGAAGGAGAACTGGACCGTGTGTCTGTGTACACAACGACTATATTTTGTATATGGTGACACATAGTCGGATGGGGTGGGATGGGTTTGGTGTCTAAGCAGCCAGAGTGGACAGCTGAATTAAAAAGTGAAAGATATTAAACTGAAGTCTGCAGGAGGAGACTGGGAGGGGTTTTCATGTGTCCCTGGATCCAGAGCACACTGAGGGGAAACCGGATCTATCTGTAGATGAAACAGCAGGCGTGACAGTGAAAATTGCTGAAAATGCTGGGGAAATCGATTCCGGAATGCTTGTGGAAAGAGAATCATGGTGAAATTTTCTGGTTGGAAAATGGGAATAGTAGTGACCGCTGCCAATACAACTGTGGAATGTTGTAAATGAAGCCGCTCATTGCTCACTTACTGGTCTCATTGCACATTTTGGTCGAATTACACAGAGGGATCTGAATGTGGTAATTCCAATGGTATTGACTTTTTAATGTCACATCCCCACAGAATTTACACCTGAGACACTACCGGTGATGTAATTTGTTTGTTCAATAACAATGGTCAGAGGTGGGACCTTGTCACTGGAGATCGATCCCCTGTATAAATCAGAGCCTGTTGCAGTACGTCAGCCCAGAGTGTCTTGCCGAGCTGTGGAATTCAGAGCAATCGCGTTCACTGCGTCACTCAAATGGAATATCCAGTAATCTGGCGGATAGAAGACATTTACTACCCTGTTATTTCAGCCGTTGGAATTCCCGGTAAGCCGCTGTCACATCGGCAAACGGCAGAAACTGAGAGTTAATTCCGATGTTCTGAAGTGTTTCTCTGGCTACTTGTTTCCACAGCCACCCGCCCAGTCCCGCATTTCAGTCATGGGCGGAAGGCGCTGACAATATTAATCCCAATGCTTTCGCAGCAGGCAGCGCTCCATATTGCCCTGGCAAGTCAATAGTTTCTCTGCTTCTTTCCCTCCCTCTTGCAGTTAACCTGGTGGCGATTGTTATCCTGTCCCGAGGAAAGTGCGGTCTCTCCAAATGTATCACTCGCTACCTGCTGGGAATGGCGGCGGCCGATCTCCTGGTCGTTATCTCTGACCCTCTGTTGAACTGGACAGTTCTCATGTACTTTTGGTCTTCCTTCCTCTATTGGACTCCCGTTTGCAGGGTTGTTCGTTGCCTGCTCATAGGAAGCACCGGGGTCTCTGTCTGGCTGACAGTCGCGTTCACCTGTGACAGATTTGTGGCCATTTGTTGTGAAAAGCTGAAAACAAAATATTGCACCGAAAGAACGGCGTCTGTGGTTATCGGGGCAGTGAGTGTTCTGGGCTGTTTAGAAAGTATCCCTTTCTACTTTACATTGGAGCCTTTGATGATAATTGATGGAGTTTTCTATGGCTGTGTCAGCAAAGAGAATTTCTATAGGTCCCCGTGGTGGGCCGCACTTCGTATGATTCATCGTATTTTCATGCCTTGTCTCCCGTTTGTTCTGATTTTGTTGTTCAATGCTCTGACAGTCAGACGGATTTTTACCGCCAATAAAGTCCGGATGGGGATCCGGGGTCGCAGTAACGGAAAGAATGACAAGGACCCGGAGATGGAGAACCGAAGGAAATCGGTCGTTTTACTATTCAGTATAACCGGTAGTTTTATATTTCTGTGGTTAACACTGCTGGTTTTTGATATTTACGTACTGATTGCAAACATCCCTCGTTACTCGGACACGGATCCGATTTATATCGCAGACTCCACGGCGACGATGCTGCAGATCCTCAGCTCCTGCACCAACACATGTATTTACGCCGTGACTCAGAGCAAGTTCAGAGAGGAGCTGAAGAACGCGGTGAAATACCCGCTAAAACTGTTAACCAAATTCGTTAAATCCTAGAGCGACTTGTTTCTTTCTGCCGGAGATTTCAGGCAAACACCATGTTTCCTCCGTAATCTATCCACTTGCCGATATGTAGAACCACGGGTAACAACTGAGCGCTCTGAAATACGCATGCGTTTTGCGATGATATATTTCACTCGCTGTCTACCCCGTACAGGTGAAATGTGCCCTTCATCAAATATCTAATATGTAGCGGTCACCTCAGCTGTAAATCACCCCGATGGAGGGTCTATAGTCGGTCCCGCCCGTTTTATTTTAATAATCTCCATTATGTCTGACAGCGTTTTACTCTGGTTTGGTCCAGTTAGGCAGAATTGATTGTGTGTGTGTGTGTGTGTGTGTGTGTGTGTGTGTGTGTGTGTGTGTGTGTGTGTGTGTGTGTGTGTGTGTGTGTGTGTGTGTGTGTGTGTGTGTGTGTGTGTGTGTGTGTGTGTGTGTTTCTTTCCCTTTCCAACTCATATTCCATCTCCGGACTGCTCCGCTTTGTCCTTTCATATCTTCCTCTTTATCTCCGTTCAGCTCCTGAGGTCCCGTGAAAATCCGTTTCCTCTGTTCCCTTTTTCTCTCTGTCCACACGTCCGGTTCCGTTCGGAACAGGATTTAATCTCATTGCAGACGAGTGAGTTTCACCGTGAGGGAGACATGATCGGGCTGGAACATGGCGTGTGTGCGTTCTTTTCCTTCTTTTTCAACTCCATCTCCATCTCCGACCTGCTCACTCGTTGTCCCCGCATCTCTCCGGCTTTATCTCTGTTCACATCCCGAGGCCCCGTGACGGTCTGTTTCTTTCCCTCTCCGTCTGTTCTCTGTTTCTCTCTGACCACACCTTTCGTCCGGTCGCATACTACATAAATCTCATTGCTGGAACATATATTTAAGTTGGTAATAAATACGGTTTGAAATTTAATGAACTTCCAGAGGAACAGGAAATAGTTATCCGTTCTTTCTCTCTCGAACTAACTGAGCTCTACCTGGAAGGTTTATTTATTTTTTCTAAAATCAAAGAATGAGACCGAAAATCCGAATTAAAAATTCATTTAAAAGATGTACCGCTCGCTGACGGAACATTACTCACTCTGTTGTATTTCTAGCTCAGTCTCATTGGTCTGCCCTGCAACCGATCAGCGTTGTAGAACACCGGTGATTCTCCTCGCCCGTGATTGATGGAAGTTAGAGTCGACACGACAGATATCTTTTTGAGCGCACAATACATTTGTGCAACTCGCGCCAGGTATTACCAACTCAACGCTTTATCATAAATAATGTTTCCAGTGATACTTAAGGATTGTGTCCCATTTCCGGCCACCGTGAACACAAAAGCAGCCTGAATCCCAAGCGACGTCATTCTAGTCTTGTCCAATTTAATTCGCAAACAGATTGAGTGGCTTAAAGACTACAACAAAATTGCCTGGCAAGATTAAATGACAGACCATTGCATTCCGGAGTTGGTAATGAATTGAGGTTAATTTTGTCACGTGTCTGCAGCGCAGTTTCCAATGTTGTTGACTGTTGTCCAAGTCTAATCGCAAACTGGAGAACATCTGCAGACGCTGTAAATCAAAGTAATACCCACACAATCCTAAGGAGCTCAGCAAGCCGGGCAGAATCTATGCAAAAGAGTAAACAGTCAATGTTCCGGGCCGACACACTTCATCAAGGAGATCCCATTTAATAGGATCGGACGTTTCTACCATAATTATATGTATAAGGTGATGAGCGGCATTGATCGTGTGGATAACCAGAGGCTTCTTTCCCCGGGACAAAGTGGCTAAAACGCGGGGTGTACTATTAAGGTGCTTGGGAATAGGTACCGAGGGAATGTCAGAGTTCAGTTTTCACACAGGGAGTGTTGGGTGCGTGGAAAACACTGCCGGCGGCGGTGATGGAAGCGAATACAATAGGGTCTTTAAGAGCCTCTCGGACAGGTACATGGAACTTTGAGAAGTAGAGGTCTATGCACTGGGGAAATCCAAGGCAGTTTCTAGAGTGGGTTTCATGGTGGGCACAATTTTGTGGGCCGAAGGGCCTGTAATGGGCTGTAGGTTTCTGTGTTCTATGTTTTTTTAATTGTAGTATCGGCGACAGATGTTAGACACCCAGACATGCCTCTTACAACTGCTGGTAATTGTGCAGAGCACTATGCACTGGGTTGTCTGCGGCCCCGTGTCGTTCGGTTAAACTGCCATCAGTAAACCCTTGGCATGCTCTCTTGCTAATCCCCCTTAAGTATTGCAAACAAAAGTCACTCATTATCACGACCTGATTTCGGAACTGGTAAAATAAGAGAATTGCAGGGACTACAGGTTGGTACAAGCCCTTCCTGATCGAATAGTGCTTTATGACAGGTTTCATGCTTTACATTGCCTCCAGTGACAAATCATATTGCCGTATAGAGGGTAGAATAGCATCGGTCTTCGTGCGGTGGGGCGGAATGTACAAGACCCTCGTGATGTTTGTGTATCACCCACCGAGAGGGAGGTGCCTGCGAAAGCCACGCGTGTACGATATGCTCAGGCAAAGCGGGGGGAGCAAAGATGTCAAACTTTGTTTTAACGATGAAGAAGGAAATATTATACATCCAGCCTGAGCGGAATGAAGTTGTAGAGCAGCGTTAGTATTAGGCAGAGTTACACACTGTGTGCGGTATATCTCCTGTAAAGTCTGAAGCACGGGTTCGAGTAGTTGAGAAGTTGCAGTCTTTTCTGACTATAGTGACATGAGGGATTGAATATGGCAATTTAAATCGTTGATTCTGTTGTTCACTCAATAGCCCTTCTGCCACTTTGTCCATTGGACCATAATAGATGTGTTCAGTTGCATAAAGAGTTTCTGCTCTGTTAGTCACGGAAAGGAGCTTCTGGTGATCGCTCGGCTGAGATGTTTCAGTGTATCGGACGGTGCGATGGAAATGCATCAGAGGCTGACATGTCAGAATAAACTGTCGTAGATAATACGCGTCGCTGGGCAGTTTAAGAGTGTCCGTACCGTCAGTACGGTAGCGCAGATTTGTCCTGCAAGACTATTCCAGCAGAAAATTCCCATCTATCAGCGAATACATAGACACATAGAAAACCTACAGACCAATACAGGCCATTACTCCAAGCGGGGTCTGACAAGGGTGATAGATAGATAGATAGATAGATAGATAGATAGATAGATAGATAGATAGATAGATAGATAGATAGATAGATAGATAGATAGATAGATAGATAGATAGATAGATACATACTTTATTCATCCCCATGGGGAAATACAACATTTTTTCCAATGTCCCATACACTTATTGTAGCAAAACTAATTACATACAATACTTAACTCAGTAAAAATATGATATGCATCTAAAGTCACCCTCTCAAACAGCATTAATAAATAGCTTTTAAAAAGTTCTTAAATACATTGAATGGTAACTTAAGCTCAGTCCTAACCCCGACACTGTAACATATCTTACTCCTGGCGGTTGAATTGTAAAGCCGAATGGCATTGGGGAGTATTGACCTCTTCATCCTGTCTGAGGAGCATTGCATCGATAGTAACCTGTCGCTGAAACTGCTTCTCTGCCTCTGGATGGTGCTATGCAGAGGATGTTCAGGGTTTTACATGACTGACCGTAGCCTACTCAGCGCCCTTCGCTCTGCTACCGATGTTATACTCTCCAGTACTTTGCCCACGACAGAGCCCGCCTTCCTTACCAGCTTATTTAGATGTGAGGCGTCCCTCTTCTTAATGCTGCCTCCCCAACACAATGAAGAGGGCGCTCTCCACAACTGACCTATAGAACATCTTCAGCATCTCACTACAAACATTGAATGACGCCAACCTTCTAAGGAAGTACAGTCGACTCTGTGCCTTCCTGCACAAGGCATCTATGTTGGCAGTCCAGTCTAGCTTCTCGTCTAACTGCACTCCCAGATATTACCTCTCGGCTTTTAAACTCAATCCCAGGGTTGATGAAGGCCAATGCACCGTACGCTTTCTTAACCACAGAGTCAACCTGCGCAGCTGCTTTGAGGGTCCTATCGACTCGGCCCCAAGGCCCCTCGGATCCTTCACAATGCCAAGAGTCTTATCATTAATGCAGTCAGAAACGAGAAATACAGTCGGTTATGTTTCCTCCTGATTTTTGCCTGCACCTGGCAACCTGTCTAAAATAACTATGCTGATGTGATGCCTTACAGAGTCCCCTTTAATCGCTTTCCATTGATAACGTTGTCTCCGTCATTATCGTTTCTCATTCTATTCCTCTGGGGGCGTTCCTTGCACTGCAAGTCACGTGGGCTCCGCACACCACTTTCAATAACATGTGAACATATCCAGCCGAGGGGTTATAAATTTCACAAAGTTGTCCCACGGCCCGAACTTCGGCCGGATTACAGCGGAGGTGCCAATCATAATTTTTTTGGATATTGTGTAACAGGATCGACTTCTGAATTCGCTTCTTTTTATTTCCCCCCCCGGTCCCTGTTCTAATACGCAAATTATAGTCATGTCCCATTTTTCAGTCCCCTCGACCGGTGCAGAAGTGACCCTAAAAGTGGGCTCATATTTCCTTCGATATTTCTTTATCTTGCGGGTTGTTCCCCCCCCCCCCCCCACCCCGCCCCTCTGTTTAGGTTAACTGAACGTTATCAGGCGGGGTCGTGTGTTTGATTCTGTCCTATAGCTTCTGCTAGCATTAAAACTTTGTCCAGTCCTCATTCCGGCCTGGGCTCAGGCTGTCTAGGTGAGGATATAAGCACTGAGATGCCTCCCCTTTCTTTTGTTTGGACAAGGTTGTGTCAGTCAGTCTATTTTTATTTATTGCGAGGCTGATTTCGCTTAGCTACCTCCAGCACTTATTCAGGTTCAGTCAAGTTTATGATCATTTAACCACACACACGCACACCAACACACTCGACCCAGGGTGCATTTAATTGTCTATGACTCAGAAGACTCCCATAGAGCCACCGTCTTTCTGTCCAACCACACAAGCCACTAGTAAAAGGAATCACATTTCTAGTATATCCACTTTTGAACCAGACCTCATCAGCAGGGAGATTGGCGGCACCAGCGGCTCTCCCCGGGATTCCTTTACTCGTTCAACCTTCTGGTTCTTTTTTTTTTTCTCGTTTTCTTCTTTACCATTACAGATAACACTCTCTCCCACTCCCCGCATTTCACTCATCAACATGACTATCATTACTTGCCATCTTCCTTCAATCTATTTACCTGGTTTTCATCTTTATCTGTACAGGAAACTCTCTCCCCCGCATTCCTGATCAACTTTACTACTTCCCATCTGCCTTGAATCTACTTACCTGGTCCTGCAAAGGAAAGACGGTCAGTCGCAGGCAGAAGCGTGAACGGAATTTCGTTACATTCGTCTCTTCAAGTCTTATTTATATCTACTGGCTTTATTTACTAATCGGAGAACACCTGGGGTGTGGCTACGATCCAGATCCGGACTTCCTTAGTTCACACAACACTTCACATAATACTGCGGTCTTTCCTACTTGGTTCCGCCGATCGCATCCTTTCTACCCGGTCATGGGCCAGGATCAGGGAGGCTCAAAGCGGAACACCCAACGGGGGGCGAACTCGAAATTGCCTCTGCGAGTGAGTTTCACAGTGAGGGAGATATGATCGGGCTGGAACATGGCGGGTGTGCGTTCTTTTCCTTCTTTTTCAACTCCATCTTCATCTCCGACCTGCTCCCTCGTTGTCCCCGCATCTCTCCGGCTTTATCTCTGTTCACATCCCGAGGCCCCGTCACAGTCTGTTTCTTTCCCTCTGTTTCCCTCTGTTCTCTGTTTCTCTCTGACCACAACTTCTGTCCGTTCGCGTACTGAGCAAAGTATTCTCATTACAGGAACATATATTTATATTGATCATCAATGTACGCTGAAATTTCATCAACCTCCAGAGCCACGGGAAAAAGTTATTTGTTTATTCTTTCTCGCTCGAACTAACTAAGCTGTACCTGTAAGTTTTATCGATGTATGAAAAATAAAAGAATGATACTGGAAATCCGAATTAAAATTACTTTAAATGATGTTGTACCGCTTTCTGACCGAACATGACTCACTCTGTTGCATTTCCTGTTCCGTCTCACTGATGTCTGTCCTGCCACCGATCAGCGTTACACAACACCGGTGATTCTCCTCACCCGGGGTTGACGGAAGTAAGAGTCGACACGACAGATATCTTTCCGAGCGCAGAATAGATTTATGCGCCTCGCGTCAGTTATTACCAACTCAACGCTTTATCATAAATAATGTTTCCACTGATACGTAAGGATGCTGTCCCATCTCCGGCCACCGTGAACACAAAAGCAGCGTGAATTCCAAGCGACGTCATTCTAGTCTTGGCCAATTTAATCCCAATTAGATTGAGTGGCTTAAAGACTACAACATAAATGCCTGGCAAGATTAAATGACAAGGCCATCGCATTCCGGACTTGGTAATGAACTGAGGTTAATTTTGTTTCGTGTCTGCAGCGCAGCTTCTTATGTTGTTGACTGTTGTCCCAGTCTAATCGCAAACTGGAGAACATCTGCAGAAGCTGGAAATCAAAGTAATACCCACACAATCCTAAGGAGCTCAGCAAGCCGGGCAGAATCTGTGCAAAAGAGTAAACAGTCAATGTTCCGGGCCGACACACTTCATCAGGGAAATCCCATTTAATAGGATCGGACGTTTCTACCATAATTATATGTATAAGGTGATGAGTGGCATTGATCGCGTGGATAACCAGAGGCTTCTTTCCCAGGGACAAACTGGCTAAAACGCGGGGTATACTTTGAAGGTGCTTGGGAATAGGTACCGAGGGAATGTCAGAGTCCAGTTTTCACACAGAGAGTGTTGGGTGCGTGGAATACACTGCCGGCGGCGGTGATGGAAGCGAATACAATAGGGTGTTTCAGAGCCTCACGGACAGGTACATGGAACTTTGAAAAGTAGAGGTCTATGCAACAGGGAAATCCAAGGCAGTTTCTAGAGTGGGTTTCATGGTGGGCACAACATTGTTGGCCGAAGGGCCTGTAATGGGCTGTAGGTTTCTATGTTCTATATTTTTTAATTGTAGTGTCGGTGACAGATTTTAGACACCCAGGCATGCCTTTTACAAATGCTGGTAACTGTGCAGAGCACTATGCACTGGGTTGTCTGCAGCCCCGTGTCGTTCTGATAAATTGCCATTAGTAAACCCTTGACATACTGTCTTGCTAATCACCCTTAAGTATTGCAAACAAAAGTCACTCATTATCACGACCTGGTTTCGGAACTGGTGAAATAAGGGAATTACAGGGACTGCAGGTTGGTACAAGCCCTTGCTGATCGAAAAGTGTTTTTATGACAGGAATCATGCCTTCCATTGCCTCCAGTGAAAAATCATATTGCCGTATAGAGGGTAGAATAGCATCGGTCTTCGTGTGGTGGGGCGGAATGTACAAGTCCCTCGTGATGGTTGTGTATCGCCCACCGAGAGGGAGGTGCCTGCGAAAGCCACGCGTGTACGACATAGTCCGGCAAAGCAGGGGGGAGCAAAGATGACAAACTTTGTTTTAACGATGAAGAAGGAAATATTATACACCCAGCCTGAGCGGAATGAAGTTGTCGAGTAGCGTTAGTATTAGGCAGAGTTATACACTGTGTGCGGTTTAACTCCTGTAAAGTCTGAAGCACGGGTCCGAGTAGTTGAGAAGTTGCAGTCTTTTCTGACTATAGTGACATGAGGGGTTGAGTTTGGCAACTTAACTCGTTGATTCTGTTGTTCACTCAAAAACACTTTTGCCACTACTGAACCGTAATAGATGCGTCCGGTTAAAGAAAGAATCTCTGCTCTGTTACGCACGGAAAGGAGCTTCTGCTGATGTTTCAGTGTATCGGATGGTGCGATGGAAATGCATCAGAGGTCAGGATGTCGGAATAAACTGTCGTGGGCTATTAGTAAAATACGCGTCGCTAGGCTGTTTAAGAGTGACCGTACCATCAATACGGTAGCGCAGAGTTGTCCTGTAAGACTATATCAGCAGAAAATTCCCATCTATCAGCGAATACATAGTAACATAGAAAATCTACAACACAATGCAGGCCCTTCGGCCCGCAAAGTTGTGCTGAACATCTCTTTAACATAGGAATTACCTAGTGTTACACATAGCCCTCTATTCCTCTAAGATCAATGTACCTATCCAAAAGTCTCTTAAACGACCCTATCAAATCTGCCTCCACCACCGTTGGCGGCAGTCCATTCCACGCACTCACCACTTTCTGCCTAAAAAACTTATCCCTGACATCTCCTCTGTACCTACTTCCAAGCACCTTAAAACTGTGCCCTCTCGTGCTAGCCATTTCAGCTGTGGGGAAAAACCTCTGACTATCCACACGATCAATGCTTCTCATCATCTTGTACTCCTCTATCAGGTCACCTCTCATCCTCCGTCGCTCCAAAGAGAAAAGGCCGAGTTCACTCAACCTATTCTCATAAGGCATACTCCCTAATCCAGGCAACATCCTTGTATATCCCCTCTACATCCATTCTATGGTTTCCACATCCGTCCTGTAGTGAGGCGACCAGAATTTAGCAAATTACTCCAAGCGGGGTCTGACCAGCTGCAACATTACCTCTCGGCTCCTAAACTCAATCCCAGGGTTGATGAAGGCCAATGCACCGTACGCTTTCTTAACCACAGAGTCAACCTGCGCAGCAGCTTTGAGTGTCCTATTGACTCGGCCCCAAGGCCCCTCTGATCCTTCACACTGCCAAGAGTCTTATCATTAATGCAGTCAGAATCGGGAAATACAGTCAGTTATGTTTCCTCCTGATTTTTGCCTTCACCTGGTAACCTCTCGAAAATAATTATGCTAACGTGGTACCTTACAGGGTCCCCTTTAACCACTTTCCATTGATAACGTTATCTCCGTCATTATCGTACCTCCCTCTATTCCTCTGGGGACTTTCCATGCACTGCAGGTCACGTGGGCTCCGCACACCACTTTCAATAACACGTGAACCTATCCAGCCAGGGGGTTATAAATTTCACAAATTTGTCCCATAGCCCGAGCTTCGGACAGGATCCACGGCCGGACTACCGCGATGATACTAATCACCTTTATTTGGATATGGTGTAACAGGATTTATTTCTGACTTCAGTTCTTTTTTCTTTCTCCCCGTTTTCTGTTTTAATAAGCAGATTGCAGTCACGTTTTATTCTTTTCAGCCCCTTCCACCAGTGCACAAGCGACAATGAAAATGCACTCATTTTTCCTTGGATAGTTCATTGTCTTGCGGTTTGTCCCCCTTCTGCTCTTTCTCATCCCAGTCTCTCCATACAGCCCCATCTCGCACTTCCCCGAGGCTCTTTCTCACCCATCTCGCTCTTCCCCGAAGCTCTTTCTCCCCCATCCCGCCGTACATTGAGCCCTGTCTGTCTTCACTGTGTCTCTTTCCCATCTCTCTCTCATCCTCTCTATACCATTCCAGTCTCTCTACTCCACCTACCGGTCTCTCCCCCGCACTCTCTTAGCCTCCCCGACCTCGCTACCCTTCAGAAATCTCTCATCACCCCGTCCTCTCTGTCCATCCCAGTTCCTTCTCTCCCGATCACATTCTCCCCATTGCTCTCTCGTACCTCACCGGCCTCTCTCCCATTTCTCTTCTCCACTCTTCCCTCACGTCTCTCTCTCCCAGATTCTTCCTCTACCCTGTCTTTCTGTCCCAAAATCTTCCTCTCGCTTTTACCTAGTCTCTCTCTCTCCCTCCCCCGGCCTTCCTTCCCGGCCACTCTCTCGCTCTCTCCTTGGTCTCTTTCTCCCCCAGTATGGCTCCATGGCATGCCTCTCCCCCAATCTTTGTCTCGAATCCGTCTTCTCTGGCCCTCGCCCTCTCCCCTCGCCTTCTCGCCCGTCGCGCTCCCCCCTCCCCATCTCCTTCCCTGTCTATTTCGTCCAATGTCATTATCCCTAGTCCAGTCTATCTTTCCACAATCTGTCTCTTACCCTTCAGTCCCTCTCTCAACTCAATACGTTTCACTCTCTCTCTAATCGTCCACTCTCTCCCTTAGTCTCTCTGACCATGTCTCCCTCCGCGTGCCTCCCTCTCCCTCCAGTGTCACTAAATCCCCTAGCGCTCTCTACCCAGTCCTACTCTACGTCTCTCTCTCTCTCCTCCTGTCTTTCTCTCTCCGAGTCTCTCTACTGGGACCCTCACTAAACGTCTTTCACTCCAACATTGCTCACCCAGTCTCTCTCTCTCTGTCTGCTGGGATCCTCACTACCCCGTCTTTCACGCTAGTATCGCTCTGCCACACTCTCTTTCTCCTTACCCAGTCACGCTCACATTCCCCAGTTACTCACTTTGCCCCACTGTCGCATCTCCCAGCCTTACTCTTATCACCCGCACAGCAGTCTCCTTCCTCCCCCTGAGTTTTCCTCTTCATATCCCAGGCTCTCTCCCCCAGTCTCTCTCTCCGTCTCTCTCCATACCCCAGACTCTTTCCACTAGTCTCTACTCCCCAGTTTATTTGTACCCTCAGTCTATCTCCTTAGTCTACCCCTCCCCACTATCTGTTTCTCCTGTCTCCCGCCACCACGTCACTTCATCAATCGTTTCTCTTTCACCCTGCCTCTCTCCGCAATCCCGTCTTATTTTCTCGCCGGTTCTCTCTCAGTGCTGCTCCCTGTCTATTCGTTTGTTACTTTCCCGTTGCTCTCTCCCACGTTAATCTCACTTTCTGTTCGTCTCTCTCCGCCACGTTTCTCTCCTCTGGCTTTCTCCACTTCTATCGCTCCCTCGCGTCCCCCAGATGAGGTGATTCAATTCAAATTGGAATTTAACAAAGGGAAACTGAAGGCAGATATATCAGTGGAGTAATTTGAATTACAGAGTCTTGAGAGAGGAGCTGGTCAAAATTGCTTGGAAAAGAACATTGGCAGGGATGACGGCACAGCAGCAATGGCTGGGTTTTCTGGAAGCATTTGGGAACGCGAATGATATGTACATCAAAAAAGGGAAGAAGTATTCTAAAGGTAATATGACACAACCATGGCTATTATGAAAAGTCAAAGCCAACATAAAACTCAGAAGAAACTTATAGAAGAAAAGTGATAAAGTAATGGTAATCTCGTTGAAAGTAGAAGGCAACTAACGAAGTAATTAAGGTATGATGACTTCGAAATGATGGAATACGACAGTAAGCTAGCCCACAATTTGAAGGGGATACCAGAAGTTTCTTCAGCTATATGAAAGATAAACGAGACGCGATATTGGACATCAGACCGCTTGATAACGATGCTGGAGAAGTAGCAATAGCAGGACAGGAAAGAGGCGAGCGAACTGAATAAGTGTTTTGCATCTATCTTCACTGTAGAAGACACTACTAGCGGTATAGCAGCGGTATACTCTCTCCTCGCTTTTCCCAGCCCAGTTTCTCTTTCCACAATCTGCCTCTTACGCCTCAGTCCCTCTCTTACCTCAGTGCCTGTTTCACCCCCTGTCTCTTTCATTCTCCAGTCTCTCCCCCAGTCTCTCTCACTCTTTCTATCTCCCCGTGTCTCCCTCTCCCTCCAGTGTCACTAACTCTCCTGTGATCCCTAACCTGTTCTTTTCCCCGTCCCTCCTCCTGTCTTCCTCTCTCCCAGTCTCTCTTACCCTCTCTCCCTCTCTTCGGGAACCCCACTACCCCTCTTTCACCCCAGTCTCTCCCTACCACACTCTCTTTCTCCTACCCCAGTCACACTCTCGTTCCCCAGTGTCTTTCCGCCCCAATGTCGCTTCTCCCATCCCTTCTCTGATCACTTGTGCACTGGAGTCTCCCTCTTCTCCCTCTTACCCTTGAGTTCCTCTCTCCATACCTGAGTCTGGTTGATCCCAGACTTTAGTGTCCGACATGTCTTGTGGCAGCTATGGCTGAGATTTCAGGTGAGTTTTCTTTTCAACAGTGTCTTTCTCTTTGCCAATCTCCCATAAAGCTGCGACTGGTGAACCACCCAGTCAACAGTTGATGTATGGGTACCCTCTGCCATCTCAGCCATTGAAGCTTGTACGTCGTCCAGAGTTGTCAGAAGTCCCTCGCGGTCTTCCTTCAATAGTCCCGTTCTTGCACAGATCACTCAGTTTTTGAGGAATGCCTGCTCAAGGGGGTTTAGAATTGTGCCAGATTCCTTCCACTTCCTGATGATTAATTTAACTCTCCTCTAAGGGATATTCAGTGACTTGGAAGTTTTCTTATGTCCATCTCCTGACTTGTGCTGTTCAATAACCTTTCCGCGGAGGTGCTTGGAGTGTTCTTTTGGCTTCATGATGTAGTTTTATCATTACAAGTGTATCTTTACTACAATTGATTGAAACACGTTGACTGCACAGAGGCGATCGCCAGTAAACTAATTATTTCAGTTCTGAAACTAACTGGCTGCAGCAGTCATGATACGGTGTGCCGTTTTAACGGGAGCGAATACTCACGCAAACAATTATGTTGTGTTTTATATTTGTAATTAATTTAGATCACGTTGTAGAGATCTGTTTGCACTTTGACATGACAAGACTTTTTCTGTTCATCAGTGTTAAAAAGTCCAAATTAAATCCATTGCGATGTAGTGCTGTACAACACTAAAACATTGAAACTTCCAAGGGGGCGAATACTTTTCATATCTCTGTATGGATAAGTTTAAACTCTTGAGATTGATTATTCAATGATGCAATGGTGGAAAAAAAGAGCTGTTGATCTGGGTAGATACGTTGCTGCCGCGAAGCAAAAATGGATTCGTTCTGGTTTGGAAAGCTCTGGAGAGAGCCTGGGTTTATCTCTTTGCAGGATGAGAGGTGACATTACAGAGTTATGCACGATTGTACGAGGCATAGATAGACTCAACCGCTTGTGCCTTTTGTTCCCCTGATGAAATTACTAATACGAGGGGGAAAATATAGCGGGTGTGTGGTTATAGTATTTCCATACAAGGAGAGGTAGGTGGAGAGAAAGCGCTGCCGAAGATGATGATAGAAGCTGATATATTGGGTACGATTAAACAAACGTTGGCACATACATGCTCTCAGTTTTATGTATAATTTCTGTAATTGTGCTTTTCACGGTGAACTGCTGACGATTGCCTTTCTATCGCGGGGTAAGACTACACTCTCTAAAACTGTCACCCGTCATCAGTCGGCCATGTCAGTGACAGGCCGAGCGGTCATTTTCTTCAGCGTTATATTGCTGGAAATTCTGAAGGCTTCTCTGTGCAGAATACACGTCCTTTTACTGCAGGCCGCCACAGTTTATTCTGTTTGCTTCACCGTCGCTTTCACCTCTGATCGATTTGTGACCATTTGGTTTCAGGATCCAAACGTGAAGTATTGCACTAGGAGAGCGGCGACTGTGGTTCTGAACTGTGTGGCTTCACTGAGTGGTTTAAATAACGTGTTCCGGTTCTTCATGGTCCAAGATATATGTGTAACATAGTGTGGCCTTGCATGCAAAGGTAGGAATTACTGGGTTCACTATTCTGGACAGTAATCGATGCCTTTCTTTACGACTTTTGAACTGTTATTCCATTTCTCGCTGTTTAACTTGCTTAATGCCTTTACTATCACGAATAACTTAGTCGCCAGTAGAGTCCGCGGAGACATCCGAGATCCCCACAATGATCAGAGTCCAGAGACCCGGAGATGCGGAGCCCTAGGTAATCCCTCATTTTACTGCTGGTCGCCTCGGGAAATTTCATCCTGTCATGGGCCTTGTATGGGGCGATGGCTCTCTGAAACAGGGTGGTTCATGCAGCGGTCGTCCCACATTGTTTGCAGGTACCTTCATTTTCCATGAACTGTGCTACATGCTGCAACATCTGAGCTCTTTACCTCGTCATTCAGACTGAGCTCAGGGAGAAGCTGGAGGAGGTGCATGATTCTCCCCTGACACTCATGTTGAAAACTATTCGGCACTGAGGGTCCACGTGGCCAGCGAGCATCTCTTCTGCTGTCAAGAAGGAGGTCGAGCTGTTGTCCATTGATTAACTGTGTCGCTCCAAATTCTCCCTTGGTGGATGGACACAACTCTCTATTTTCAGATCTTCATGTCCCTCACTCTTCCCGAGGATCTGTACCAACCTCATCCATTGTCCTCTGCAACTTTGTTCATTTCGTTAAGGAGGCTGAAACACCAGGTAACCTCTCGACTGCATCACATAGAGTAGACTAGAACCACACACATAATCCCAAATGTTAGCGCTAGGAACGAACGAGGGTTGCGCCAGACAAACAAAATAAGTATAGAACACATTGAATATCGAGCAATGCTGCTGTTTTTTTAAAAAAACACATTATTTAGAATTTTCAGTTTTACAAAGACAAAACATATTGAAGAAACACTAAGCAATACCAAGATGATGTAGCTCCAGGTGGAGCACAGACAAAACAAATCAAAAACAAAAAAAAAAGGCTGCCAGACAATTTACAAAATTGCATAAATTGACTTTCAAAAAATGTTGACACAATAGTGGTATCACGGAAGCAATGTGAAATAAAATGAGTAAAGGAATCCGGTTCGACACCACACCCACTCATGAGACTAGACAGGTCAAGGTCACAATGTATGTGAGGTAATATGGCACTGAGCCAAGAAAGGTCCCCTTATTCTCTCAAATATATTCTATGTACTGGGTTTGAGCATGCGCAGTCTTCCCATTTGTACATTAGACAACATCTCCTTGAGCCAGTGTGCAAAGGTGGGTGGAGTAGTAGACATTGCTCTGTGACGTCACCGGTGCCAAGCTGTATGGGTCCTAATGCCCTTCCCTTCGACAACATCGGTGGCGTGAAGAGGGGAGACTTTCAGCATGAGCAACTACCGGTCTCCCATACAAGCTTGCGAAGGCCTCAGTCAACATCGAAAATCGATGGACATCTCCTTGAGCCAGTGTGCAAATGTGGGTGGAGTAGTAGACTTCCAGGTCAGAAGAATAAGTTTCTTAGCCACCACCATTCCTAGATGCAGAGCAATCCGCATGTCGTGCGGCAACTCAAGAGTCAGTGCAGAGCATCCAAAGATGGCGAGGTCGTGATTCGGCTGAATGTCTCTACAAGAGGCTTTTGAGAGCCACTCAAAAATTGCAGTGCAAAAGTTGTATAATGTAGGGCAAAACCAGAAAAGATGTGCTCGTGAGCCCTCGGCAGAGCGGCACTTGTCGCAATCAGGAGACACAGACGGGAAGATGCGATTCAGTTTCGTTTTTGAATAAAGCAATCTATGCATCACCTTGCACTGCATTAACCTGCAGCGTTAATAGAACAACAGTGAACCCGGGACATTGCCTCCTCCCAAAGTTCCGCTGATATCTCTGAGTTCAAGTCCCTAGCCCAGGCTTCCCTAATAAAATCTGTAGAAACCAAAGGAGTACAACAATTCAAAAATTTTGATATTAACTATTTGGAGTCTGGAGGGAGCAAAAGGTTTTCAAGGAAGGGATGTGTGGTGGAAATAGGTTCGAAGTGTGGGAACTATTCGTTAACGTAGTGTCTAACTTGGAGACAGCGAAAAATTGTGAATTTGGAAGATTGAACTCGTGCATCTGCACGACCCCAATACACGGAATATATTTGAGAGAATAAGGGGACCTTTCTTGGCTCAGTGTCATATTACCTCACATACATTGTGACCTTGACCTGTCTAGTCCCATGAGTGGGTGCGGTGCCGAACCGGATTCCTTTACTCATTTTATTTCACATTGCTTCCGTGATACCACTATTGTATCAACTTTTTTTTTGTAAGTATATTTATGTAATCTTGTAAATTATCTGGCAGCCTTTTTGTTCTTGTTTTTGATTTGTTTTGTCTGTGCTCCACCTGGAGCTGCATTTCCTTTGTATTGTTTTGTACGTCTTCAATATGTTTTGTCTTTGTAAAACTGAAAATTGTAAATAAAGTATTAAAAAAAGAAAATTGATGGGCAGCCGAAGAAAAGGTGTGTGTGTGTGTGTGTGTGTGTGTGTGTGTGTGTGTGTGTGTGTGTGTGTGTGTGTGTGTGTGTGTGTGTGTGTGTGTGTGTGTGTGTGTGTGTGTGTGTGTGTGTGTGTGTGTGTGTGTGTGTGTGAACTGGGAGAGCAGAGAGCAATATCCCAGGCTGCCAGAGAGCAAAGGATTCATGATTCAGTAGGTCTCAAGCTGGAAATGAAGAGATGGTTGATATGTAGTTCACCTAAGATGTAGAATTAGTGAGATAGAATGACAGCAGTGCAGAGACAATCAACAAAGGGGAGACATTCAGATGGATAATATGAGGATGTGTGTTTCATTTTCCCCTGCTAGTCGCCGGTATAAAGTGAAAAGGGTGCTTCATTCTCTACCCACCGGTCTCGGGTGCAATGTGAGAGTGGGGGGCGTATTCATTTTGTGGATAGCAGTCCCTACCACAGACTGGGAGTGTGGGGTTCTGTCATTCTCTGGTTCTCTGTGAGTGTGTGAATTTTATTCTGTACAGGCCCGTCTCTGTTACAGTCTGAGAGTGTAGGTTTCATTCTGTATCTGTCAGTCTCTGCTACAGTGTGAGAGTGTGGGTTTCATTGTGTATCTGTCAGTCTGTGCTACAGTGTGAGAGTGTGGGTTTCATTCTGTATCTGTCAGTCTGTGCTACAGTGTGGGAGTGTGGGTTTTATTCTGTATCTGTCAGTCTCTACTATCGTGTAAGTGTCGGTTTCGTTCTGTATCTGTCTGCTCCAGCGTTACGGATGTTGTCTCAGTCCCGTACCTGTGAATATCTGACTCAGTGTGAGCCGGTGGGTTTTTTTCTCCTTCTTTCCCGCTGTTCCACCAATCTAGTGAATACTCTTAAAATAGAATCTGTATTCACTGAGCTATTCTTAGAACAAGAGTCTTCTGCAGTTGGAAGATGTTAAAATTGTGAGAGGGACTGTGAACTGATGAATAATGACGGTTGTGTTGAGCAGCACATTCAGCGTCATAGGGTCATTTGGAAAACAGACCGTTCGGCCCGGCATAATTCTGCATGCTATTCGCTGCTAAACCACGCAGCGCCAAGTTAGCAGCATCTGATCCGTAAACCTCTGTGGTTCGGCAACACGACTTCTGAAACGTTGAATGAAAATAAACAAAATAAATATATTAATTATTTTAAATAAATAAGTGCGTAATTAATTTCATAAATTGATCGAAATAAAACCCACCAAAGCAGCCTGTCTCATGTACCTGCATTATTTATATGAATACATTTCCCTCAGCAATTCTAAATTGCTGCCTTCACCGTGTATCTCGGCACCCTTGCGTTTGCTGAATCTGTCACATATTCCTCAATGTGAACCGGTGCGTGAATCTAATCGAGTTATATCCCACTCATAAACAATATAAGAATCATTTTGATTTTCTGATGACAGTTTCGGACTCCTCTGCAATATGCCATGCATTTTGATTTGGAAAATTGCAACTACGTTGTTCTGTGCAGCACTGAGAGTTTGGGAGCAGGAATTCGAGGGAAGCTCCAGTTTGACATCTGGAATTATCCAAAGGTTCACATTGCAGCAGGCGGTTGACTGATGAACTCTGGGAAATTGCAGTCACTGGTACGTCACTGCACAGCCGGGAATGTTCCGCTCGTCAGGGACATGGCTGGGGGGAGACCTTGTTCCGGTGATGCAAGACACCGGGTCCTATGTTACCCCCGTCAGTGCAGAAGAACGAGTTGAAAGTAGGTGAATGGACAGCGGATGGCGAATAGATTCACATTAAAATGTGAACACATCACCTGGACATGTTGGGATCATGGAACAGCAGAGAACAGGAACAAGCCCTGTGACTCACTACTCCTGCGCTGAACAAGATACCGAATGAGACTAAACTCTGATGACTGTACATGACCCATCTCCCTTCATTCACTGGATGCTCATGTGCTTTGACTGAATATTTACCGTTATGGGAATCTAGAGGTTATATCCCAATAGAAGGCGAACCTTTGCCATCACCTCCCTTGATGAAGTAAATATTTGAGAAGGCAAGAGAAAACACTGATGGATTAAAAAGGTGGAGTTTAACTTAAAGACATCCCCAAAAAGGAACAGGAGGGCTGGTGAGCTAGTCGTAACTAGAATAAACTTGGGTGGTGAAATGGAATCCAGATATAGAGGTAGGAATGACAGAAAACCAGCCTGTACACATACTGTACATATACTTATAGACTTAGTCATGACACAGCAACAGGATCAGAAGTTAGCAAAGGTACACACAGGAGAGGATTCTGAAGATTATGGGAAATGTCGATGGATACAGGCACAGAATTGGATTATACTTGATAGTGGTAAATTTGAGGAGCGGGATTGTGAAGGAAACCAGATGATGTATTGTCACCATGATACTTGTGGGCATCAAGGATCAGACAGAGCTCTGGAATAGTTGAAGAATCTGTGTTGGTGGCCAAAACTGCGAGGAAATGTACAACATTATTGTAAGAATTGTTTGATTTGTGAACAGTGATAACACAGATAAATCAGCTAGAAAAGCAGTTTCAGGTTACGCCCCATAGAGAGACCATGTGTTAACTTGCAGGTTTGTTTTGTTTGATCTTCACCTCCATCCCCTGGAAGACTGAACTGTATCCCCGAGATAGTGGATGCGGTCACCAAGTGGAGAGAGGCTTTCCCAACTAGATAATGAAAACCGCTGACGTTACAGACAGGATTTTGTTTGGAGAGAGTTTTTACCCGTCGTGCATTGCCGAGGATTCTAGAATCGGATCATGGTCCCCGATACACCGCACAGGCGATACAAAATGTAATGAAACTGTCTGGGGAAAAACACAGGTTGGTATCCCTTATCGACCACAATACAGTGCAATTGTTGAATGGATGAGCGGGACTTTAAAGACAATGCGAAAATAAAAGGGTTAGAATCCTTGTTTGGCCTGGATTTATCATCAACCGAGTTTGGTGGCATTGGAAAGGACACATACTACCAGCAATTAATTGACTCTACTAAGTAGGCCTATTATGTAATTGCGCATAAGAGGAGACGGAAGAAACAGCAGAGCAAAGCTTACTTCAAGGTGCGAACAGAACCGCGGGAGTTGGAAATCGGACAGAAGGTTATAATGTCTTTCCATCAGCCAAGCCTCTTTACAGCTTCGCGATTTGTAGGGACATGTGATATCGCTGACAGAGCCAGTTCACCAGTATATTGAATTCAGACTGTTCCAAACAAGTTGGACTGGTATCATATTAACCCACGCAAACCCCTTGGAGATAGTCAATGTCATCTAGTAGCTCTGTTCCAGAAAGCATCTTGTCAAAGGGATGCTCTGGACCGAGATGAGATCATACTCTTCGATTCACGTTTCAGGCAATCAATGGTAATGCGGATGAAGAGCAGTTGTCCATTCAGAGAGTTGGGCAGCCACTTCCGGTTTGAACCCGGAGGAGAAGAATAGTTCACATGTTTGCATTCGGCCGAGTCAAAGCGGGGAAAATGGGAGAGAGAAACAGATGGGAGAACGTGTTTATTACGTGGTCTTCTGCAAATAATGTGGGAGTTAATGGATGCGGTGTAAATGCATTTTAATAACCCTAACCCTAACCCTATCCCTGACCCTAACCCTAGCCATGGTAGGACCATTCATGATGTCAGAAAGTTTGGTATCCACGGAACGTTGGCTGGTGTATTCAGAAATGACGCCCACAGAAGCAGAGGATAGTTGTGGATGGAGATTAAGGGAGCTTGGGCTTTACTCTCTGGTGAGAAGGAGGATGAGCGGGGACATGAAAGAGGTATACAAGATATTAAGAGGAATAGATAGAGTGGACATCCAGCACCTCTTCCCCAGGGCACCTCTGCTCAATACAAGAGGACATGGCTTTCAGGTAAGGGGTGGGAAGTTCAAGGGAGATATTAGAGGAATGTTTTTTTTTACTCAGAGAGTGGTTGGTGCGCGTACTGCACTGTCTGAGTCAGTGGTGGAGGCAGATACACTCGTGAAATTTAATAGACTACCAGGCAGGTATGTGGAGGGATTTAAGGAGAGATGTCATATGGGAGGCAGGGTTTAAGGGTCGACACAATATTGTGGGCCGTAGAGTCTGTACTGTGCAGTACTATTCTATGTTCTATGTTCCTGCTATGGGGTTAAATACCATCACAATTGAATAATAATTAGCAGGTACATTCACATTCACGAGAACAATTGCCGTGTCTGCTGCGCTGCCGAATCAGTGTTTGTGACACCCGGTCTAGGGCTCCACAGCACTCTGTGCTAGAGCATTACGCAGGTTCATTACTCTCTGGATCAATCAAGAAATAAACTCTTTACTCTGCTCTAAAACGTTGCCCTCCAATTTTGAGGCTGCGCACATCCCCCTTACACGGTCTCTCAGCATCCAGTAGGTTTCTGTGAGATCCCCCCGCTTTCTTCTAAATCGCAGTGAGAACAGGCTCAAAGCTGCCAAATGCTCCTCATAAGCTAACCCATTAATTCCCGGAATTATCATCGCCAACTTCCATTGGACTCACTCCAATGAAAACACATCCTTTCAGAGATATGGTGCCTAAAATTTTTGACAATATTCCAAGTTCAGACTCGCCAATGTCTTATAAAACCTCGGTATTATGTCCTTGTTTTTAAATTCTATTCCCCTTGAAATAAATGGAAACATTGCAATTGCCTTCTTTCCTACAGACTTAACCTGCAAATTAACCTACCGGGACTCCTTCACGAGGATTCAAATCCCTTTGCACCTCTGATGTGTAAATTGTCTTCCCATTTAGATAATAGAATGTACTTTTGTCCCTTTACCAGAATGCATGCCGATACATTTTCCGTCATTGTATTCCATCTGCCAGTCGTATGCCCATTCTTCCAGTGTTTCTGACCTTCTTGCACTTTTTCCCTTTGTAATAACAATGGCACCCATTCCTGCTTCCTGACAGTCACGGGCGTCTGGCACACTGCTAGGATATTCCACAGTGAAGACTGATGCAAAGGACCCATTAATTTATGTCATTTCGTTGTTCCCAATTAGTATTTCAGCTGCATCATTTTTCAGAGGCCGAATATCAACTCTCATGTCCCTTTTATTTTAAAAAAACTTTCAATCACCCGCTTTAAATTATTGGCGAGTTTAACCTCATATTTCATGTTTTCCCATCTTATGGCTTTTAGTTGTCGATTTGTTGAATTTTAAAAACTTCCCCATCATCCAACTTCCCACTCACTTCTGCTAAGTTATATGTTCTTTCCTTTTTTTCATGTCCTACTTAACTTCCGTTAGCCTCGGTTGCCCACACCTGCCATTTGAGAACAACTTCTGCAGTGAAGCATATTTATTCTCGGTATTGTGAGATTTTTCTAGAAACGTCAGCCATATCTGCTCTGCCGTAATGCCCGCTTGTATCCCCAGCCCCCTCCAATCTACACTGGCACCTAATCTTTCATGCTTGTGTAATTCTCCTGTCGAATTGACGAAAAAGCTTTTCTTTGATCTCTAACCGGGTAAAGGCATTGATTTTAATCGACGTTTCGCTGACAAACTCTGTCATCTACGTCAATAATGATGTCTGGACAGGCCTCCTCCGGTGGTATTCATATCCCCGGCGTCCGTCCTTGTGTATTTGTGTGTGTGTGTGTGTACATGTACCTTGGAGGAAGGATTACAGGAAGATGCACAGAAATATAGAGAGCCACATAGATGGATAGATGCAAGAGAGAGAGGGAGATGCCAATGGACAGAAAGTATTCATAATCAAGTACATACTCCCATTGTCCTATAACCTTTCTTTTCAGTATGATAATACAGAGCACCATAACAGAACCTGTCACCTCGATAGGTAGCGCAGAAATATCTGATATATGTCTTTTTCAGGATTGAAAAATGCTGAGGGTTTCATCTTGAATGATTGGAAAATTATAAGAGACAAACGATAGTCTGAATGTTTCCCAGTCGTAGGGACATAACAGGAATAAATGTATTGCTGTAATTTGAGAGAGAATTAAACAGTCCTACGTGGAAACCTGTTTATTCAGGGACTGTTTGATATTTGGAACAGTGGATGATGAGATCAGATATAATCAGGGACAGATTAATGTTGGAACAGGGGGTGAGAGAGAAACGCCAGGCGATAGGTAAAACGGAGGGAAAGGATGAAGCAAAGAGCTAAGAAGTTGGTTGGTGAAAGAGACAGAAGGCCATGGAAGAAAGGGGAGGGTGAAGCACCAGAGGAATAACACCTGGAAGTTTTGCTTACAACATTTCCTGATTGAATTCCATTCTCTTGGAGATCCACGTTGTAGACTGCAATATATTTAGAGCAATAAGCTTCAACGTCCCTGGGAGCATACGATCATCAAGGACAGGGACCACTATACCATAAGGTATTCTTACATTTGAAGAAAAGGTTTTAGCAGGTTATTGCAGCGACTTGGAGAATCACGCTCTGGAAATGTGAACGCTTCAAAAACATGAACTGATTTGCTCATTCGGAATTGTAACTCTGAGAAATTGACAGCACATTTTACACCACTACGACCATATATACTAGTTGACATTTTGGAATCAGATTCCAAATAAGATGATGTTTACCTGAAAAAAAAAATAGATTTTGTGCTTAACTTGTTATATGGGTTTTGAAAGAAAGCTTGAACTCTGAAAATTGAAAGGTGAGTGGAGTGACGGAAGAAAGTAGAGAACTTGATCCGGGTAGATAACTTTATTCCGTGAATCCAAAATACATTTATTATGGATTGGAAAGCTTGGATTGAACTGGGTTTTATCTCCTTGGTGGATGAGAGCTGACGATAGAATTGGACAAGATGGTAAGAGGCACACAGTGTCCGTGCAGTTGGCATTTGTATCCTCTCAGGTTTCCTCCAGGCACTCCAGGTCTACAAAACTGCGAGCATCAGCCGCTGCAAATAAGCAGTAGATCTCTACTGTGCTGGGAGATAGTGGCTCGGGGTTAAAATGGAAGCAATCAACTCCCGAGAGATGATGGGCCTGGACTAAGAGAGGCCAGGAGCCAGTTTCGGTGTGATAGCTCCTTGTGACTCCAATCCCGCCTATTCTCTCCCCTGAATTGGTTTAAACAGATCAGCGGCCAGTGTTCGTGCATCTGAGTTGTGAACACTTCGGCCCGTCTTCGGACTGCGCTGTTTTTTAATGTTTATTAATATATTGAATAAGTGAGTTCAACGGATATTTCGCTGCCTTCATTAACTGCTGTCTGAACTTGGACTGAGTGACGCCGTAAATAAATGTGTTTGTGCAACAACTTAAAGAGGTCATCATGATTCCGAAGTGTGCAAACAGATACTGGTAATCGTTATAGTTACTGGGATTCACTCCGCTAATTGTGTAATAAAGGAAATTGGCCACATTCACTGACCACAGGAGTACGAAATTGCCTGATATGGTGAAGAGTAAGATAGCGGACCTTCTCCTGCTCTCCATCTCGGGGTCACTGCTGTTCTCCGCCCTGCTCTGACCCCTCAGACCCTTACGAACACGACTGGTTACTAAAATGTGTCTGACTGTTATGGCGTTCAGCAACAGTATTAATACAAACGGGAGCAATGGCGTCAGAATTGCATCCAGCCAATCAAATGCCACCCACCCTGGATCCGTTACCAGGTCCGCCTTCCGAAAACAGCCCCAGGGCACGTTGTCGATCACTGCTCCGGGTTGCAATATAAAGTAGATGGGGACATTCATTGAAACGAACAGAAATCCTGTTGCCGTGAGAACCACAGCCGCAGTTCTCCCAGTGCAGTATTTTGCTTTCAGTTTCTGGCAGCAGATGGCGACAAACCTATCAAAGGTGAAAGCGATGGTAAACCAGACAGAACTGTCTATGGCTGCAGATACCAAGGCAGAGATGACACTGCACACAGGGGTGATATCCAAAAACGTCCCAGGGAAATAATAGTAACTGATTCGCCAGAGTATACCGTCAGTGATGATGTAAAGTAGATCCGCCGTTGCCATGGCCACCAGGTAGCGAGTGGTGCAGGTAGAGAGGCCGCACTTTCCCCGGGACAGGATGATAATCGCCACTAAGTTCACTGGGGAAGAAAAGTACAAATGTCTGAAGTTACTGGCTACTCGCTCCGTACCTCTAAAACAGAGAGTCTCAGACTGAATCCGACAACAATCAGACTTTGATCCTGAGTTCATTCCAGACAAAAACGATTTTAAACGGCGATGTTTCTCGGCTTTCTCCTGTAATGTTCGGAATGAAAGCACGTACCGGGTATGCAGCGGAAAAAGTGATAAAGGGAGTTGTTACGTTATGAATTGATTACAGAGAGAGCTTTGCTAGTACCAGTCCATATCAAGCTCATGTTACCTACTGTTCGGTTACGATGAACCCGGACGTTACTTCAACTGACTCGCTGGAATCTAAAGTCGTCAGTCGTTTCCACTCATACAGTATGTACCCGCGCGCTAAGTAAAATAACCGACTTTCATTTCCCCGCGCTCCCTTCCAACTCAAATGTATCCGTTTACAATGCTCCTTTCAACGTCATAGGCGGCTTGATTTCCTCGCTGAATTAAACGTACCGGAATTAACGGAAAGATATATATGCTAATGCGTAATTCCATGAAATATAAACGAAACAGAGTTAGATTACTGAGACAGAATCATTCTGTTTTCTGCAATTTCTGATCATTACCCTCCCCAAACACTGAAGCGCGTTGAAATATCTGCCTTTATTACATGGCCGGTATGATATATCTTTCAGCTCGGCTTCTTACGCAAGATTAGAGAAACTCCCACAGCAGGTGAGAGTCTTGAGAATGAAGTGATGACGCTGGACTGAAAGAATTGATATAGCTATGGTAATTTCATTCGGACTATTCCGAAAAACAAATGAAACGGCACTTGTCTTCATTAACAGTGGGGGTATCCACAACGATTTGCGCAATGGAACCCCAGTTTTCCAGCTTCGCTCCACCTGCAAGGCTTCGGTACTCGCGCTCAGCACGCATTCCAAGGGGCCGTCGCTCCAGTGGATCCACCTTGTCCTTTTGCCCGGACTTCTTCAAACACACCTCGTTCTGCTTCTCGCGCCTCCTTTATACTCACACTATTAATTGGAACCAGACTTTATTTCATTACGGAATATTTTGAAACTAATTCAAATCATTTTGAAGCATTAATATCTGAGGTCAAACATTTTAAATAGCCTGTTAGTTCCTCGCCATCAGCGCCTGGAAAGTGCCGGACTAATGATGATTTACCCTCAGGTGAATTTTGAGCCGTGGCTTAGGTTTAGCTTTCATCAATACTATGGATCGTATTCTGCCAAGTCCAGCAGTGTTTTACAATCGGATTAGCAGCTTTCATTCAGCGCAGTCTCACAGTGAAAGATATCACGTATCAAACTTCCCTAACAAATGGTTAGCTGAACCGTGGAGCGGATGCAAGGCCGAGTTCGTGGCTTCCCCTTTGATGTTTGACCACGGACACATCTACAAGTCTCATAAATGGAAGACCCAAGGGACTACAGATGGTAGAATCTGCGGCGAAAGAAAACCTGCTGGGGAAACTTACCGCATCGACCTGAGGGGCGGCGAGGAATTGTCAGCGTCCCGCGGCGACTCCTGGGCCACAACTGAGAGCGCAGGGGAGAGATGCCGAGCATAAAGAGGAGTGAGGACAGTGACCGGAGCCGGAGGTGATTGTTTGATTAAGGCGAGATGAACGATGACGGGATGTTCACACCAGGAAAGCAATGATGCATAGAGACATATAAGGAGGTAGATGGAGGGATGTGGGCGGAAGATAGTGTAAAGTTTGGCGACATCTGATTGAATACGAGGCGAAGGAACACAGGGTTTCCTGAGCTGGAATACAGAGGTCAAGTATTAAGACCCGGTTCTGAAATATTTCCAGTAGTTGGTAAATCCGCCGAGCTGTTCTAATTGTATTCAGGCTTCTTCAAGTTGAAATCAACTACGAGTTATTAAATGAATTCGGTCCTTTAATAATAGTGCAAACAGCTGTTGTTTGATAATAGTGCAAACAGCAAATTGTCGAAAATGATAACCAACTACCAACACACACACACACACACACACACACACACACACACACACACACACACACACACACACTCACACACACACACACACACACACACACACACACACACACACACACACACACACTCACACACTCACTCACACACACAATGGTGACGGAATTCAGCTGGGGCGGAGTCCCTTGGCAACATCAATGGACATGACGAAACTGTCAACATTTCGGTCATCCTGATGAAAGGTCTCGGTCTGAAATGTCGACTGTTCATTCGTTTACATAGACGCTGCCTGATCTGCTGAGTTGCTCGAGAGTTTCGTGCCGGATGTCCAGTATCAGCATCGTGTGCTCACTGCATATTGTCTGATGCATTACATTCCACACAGCAGAGACCACCTTCCTTTCCAATGTCAGACCTATCACAGACCCGCAGTCGGTAACTGCACTTTCATACATTGTTTAAGTTCTAGGCTGATTACACGTGGTAATACAATTTGGTGCAGCAAAACGCCGATAATCCATCATATGAAAATTCATATAGCCCGGCGTTTGAGCATCTGGCCAACAGGTGGTTTTCTTTTCCCCCCGATTCTCACAGATCCTACCTTGCACTGGGGGGGTCACCGGCAGGTTTCCCAGAAGACATCGGGCGTAAAGTGTTAAAGAAAAAGATTTATGCAATCCTCTGCACAAGCGACCGGCCCGGCAGTGTTCAGCCACTCTGCACTTCCTCTGTCGCTGCCGCAGTTCATTTGGCATTGAAATTGATAAACATTGCTGGACCACAATACACTGTGCACTCATTTCATGTGCATTAACAGTATGCAGGACAAGCAATTCACTGCATCTTGCTACACGTGACATTAAAAAAAATACAATTCCAATTCCAGATCCATTTTAACTGACAGGAGCATCGACATGACGAAATTACCCCTGCGCACTGGTGTCCGGTAGTAATAGACCGTCTCTAACATCGTTCTCATGGCGTCTGTGTCAACAGTGGCTACACAGCAATGGCAAAGATGGAAATTCGGAATATTCGGAGAGCTCCCTCTTCCCGATGTCCGTTTGATAGATACGGACAGATCTAAAACGAGACATCACCGACAGGAAAGTAACGCGAAAACAAAGATTTACCCCCTCTGTGTGCTAAAAATGCTTACAGTAATACAGCATGTCAGGGGTCGAGATCTTTGTTGTCATCTGCCAATCATGCACGCGGGGTCTCGTTTTAGCTCTGACCATTTTCATTATGTTTGCCAATCCTACATGTCAAGTGTCTTGTTGATTCCGAGGCCTTCCGCTGGTCGGGGCCGACATGGATATTCCGTCCTCGCTCCCTGCGCGATACACAAGCCGGGACCGTACTGGAGAACCAGCAGTTGACAAAGCAGCCTCCCTCCACTACCTCTTCTCCATGCAGCTGATGAACCCTGAGGAACGGCAGGGACTAATAGAGTTTGGCACACCCGTCGCAGGAGCTGCCAGATAACGTTAAACGCAAGATATGACTGCTTTATGGAATCGAGTTCCGGTTTGCACCCAGTGTCTTTCCAATGAGTGGGTATAGCCGGAAGACGGCGGAGGTTTAAGATTAGTGTTTTCCTTCTCAGAGATGAGCTGTCAGCCACGGCTGACGAGCCCCATCTGTCCGTTGCGACTAGTTTTAAGGCACAGTAACTGGACCTTGCCCGTCTTCTGTCAGTAGAAACAGTTCCGCCGAGCTTATTACCTAAGACACAGAAGAAGGCCAGGAGCTGGACTTGGTTGCCAAAAGCTATTTGAGATACACGGCTGTGGGAACAATCAGCAGGTTTTGGGATGTTATCCTCATTAGTTCCCCTGGCGCCCACAAGCTCAGGAACCAACTGAACTACTTACAAGTACAGCAATATAAACATTGCTGTTACGATTATCGTGTTTGCAGAGAGAGCAAGGCGATAGTGATGTTGGCGGCGAGGTGAGTCATAGGCTGAATGATGCTACTGATCGTTCGAAGATGGTCTGATCAATCACAGATGTAGGGTAAAACTGATGAGGAATATCAGCAGCGGCATTTTGAAGAGTGGGATGAAGATTGACATGTGAATGTCCTACTCGTGTTCGGGCGTTATTGTGTTTCATGCATCCCCTCCTCGACTGTGTCCGCAAACATCTCCGATAAGTTTTTGCAGTTTGATATGCCTTCGCCCCACACATAGTCTCGTTAAAACTGCGTCTGACCATATCCAATCTGTCTGCCTATCGCAGCCCTCTGCAAATTCCTGGGGCATCCGCCATTTCCAGATCCTAATCTGGCACTGCATTGGAATTTCCTGCCTCCACCTGCGGGCATATCGTTGTACATCTTGCATGTTTCAACTATTTTACTGAAGCGTTATCAGAGAATACAACATTTTTCCAGGTACCGATGACAGTCTATCAAGTTCATAGCTCGTTTTCTTTTCTTTGCACAGTTTTATTGAAATGGTTGCGACCTTCGATGCACTCTCAAGTGTTTGTCGCAGCATTCACAATAACAAACGCTACAGTACCCAACAGTCAGCCGGTTGGGCAGAATATAGGCAAGGATAAACTTTCATACTGTAGCACTTCCAGAACTTCCTTCACGGATGTGTGTGCCGGATTTAGTTTTTAGACCGGGCATCAGTGTCGCTGATGGACCCCAGTGACTCTCGTTTATTTCTGTGCTAAGTCGAGGTGAGGAGGGAGATGCAAATAGATAGAGAAGGGACAGAGAGGGACAGAGTGATTGAGAGAGAGAGAGGGTTTGCGTGAGAGAAAGAGCGGGGTGATAGAGAATAGAGAGAGAGAGCGAGGCAGCCAGACGGACACACGCGGGTCAGAGACAGAACACGCAAAGGAGCGGAGAGAGGGTGTAGAGGCGGACAAACTGACAAAACACAAGGATTTTCTGAAATGCGCCTCACAGGAATTGTGCGTTCCACGCAGGCGGAAGATGAATTGAAACTACTCAATCTCGCAGGAACCACGGAGTAAAGGTTTGCGATGAGGATGCGGATTGAACAATAGATGCAAGTGGAAACTGGCAGTTAAACCGATCACGTGGAGTTGTTTTATGTTTTCTGGGAAGATGTCTCCACCTGTGAGCGAGGAGCGCAGTAAGCATTTAACTGTTAACACTGCTGGCATTTCTTTTCCCCTTAGGCCTCGAGCCACCACCAATGTTAGAGACCCCTAATCTGATCTTCAGAAATGACCAAACTACTTCCGAACTCCCCTTGCCCGAGTCCTGACCTCCCTAATCACACTGCAATTGGATTCGCTTATTTGCTCAAATTTCATTCCAGCGCTTGTCTTTGTACAGACGGTGCCTGACTTCCTCAGCGCCGATGATATTCACTGTACTTGTTTTAAATTCTCAATGGCTTTCTCAGGATGCGCGGATAATCCAAATCCCTCTGTGGGCATACAACTTCCTAAATATATGTCTTAAATTCACTTCGCAGTAAATAGCAAAACAACAATTTTCCTGATTTATTAATTTATTTGGAGACGCATGGCCGAACCGACCGTTCCGGCAGCCCTCCTATTTACCTATTTTACAATGACCAATAGTATGTCAATACAACTTCGATCCGTAGCAGGAAATCGCAGCACTCAGGGAAAGCCACGTGCTCTGGGGAAGGACGTATGACATTCTTACGGAGGACGCCGGAATGGAACTCCGAACCCTGACACCCCAAGCTGTAATGGAATCGCGCTTACCGCTAAGCTGCTGTGGCGCCTAATTATAGTTCTACCCAAGTTACAAAATTTTTATTGTAGGCTCTGTTCCGATTTCGAACAGTTTTACGTCTGAAATACAGCTGCACAGCCAATTTACAGTGGGTAAAAGATGCTTCCATCTACGCAGTCGCCGGGAAAATAAATTTGTCAGTTTCTAAAGCGCTCGGTTATGTCCCCGTGTTGTAACTTAAAGGATCTTTCTTATCATCGGCGGACACGATTTGCTACAATGAATTCCCAACTATCTGAGAGTTCTGAATTATCATTCTATACACACAATTACAAACAAGAGCAAAGCTGCCGATGCTGTTGCTATGCAGACAATTCACTTCTTTACCTCTGTAACCCTCAGGCTCGCCCAGCTCGTGCCCGTCTCGGGAAGCATCCTTCGGCCCCGGCAAACTGGGAAATCACGTTTGTGTGGCTGCTGTGTAATGTACCCCCAGTTACAAACCCACAAAGTAAAATATCAGACAGTCCACCATATGCAATTAAATGATTGAACTTTATGAATCTTAATATGAATATAGGGTCAACAATGAAAATAAAAAAGGGGCCCAAGTCAAGTCAGAGTCACGTTGGAGCTCACTCAATAGTCCTTCTTCCACCAACGGTCTCCTCTGAGCGTTGCCGACATTCGGACCCTCAGATCCCAGTCCACAAGTACCAAGTGGGAGATCTGAGGGGAGGGACGTGTGGACCAGGCCGGCACCACAACGGGGTCTCTGTTCCCCTTGTCCTCACCTACCACCTAATCAGCCTCCGGATCCAGCAAGTTATCCTCTGCAACTTCCGCCACCTTCACCAGGACGCCATCACTAAGCACATCTTTCCCTCTCTACCCTCTCTGCTTTTCGCAGGGATCGTTCCCTCCGTGACTGCCTGGTCCACACGTCCCTCCCCACAGATCTCCCATCTGGTACTTATCCCTGCAAGGGGGAGATCCAGTGGATGTAGTGTACCTCGATTTTCAGAAGGCATTTGATAAGGTCCCACATAGGAGATTGGTGGGTAAAATCAAAGCTCAGGGCATCGGGGGAATATATTGACATGGATAGAAAACTGGTTGGCAGATAGAAAGCAAAGGGTAGCGGTGAATGGGTGTTTCTCGGAATGGCAGGTGGTGACTAGTGGGGTGCCACAGGGCTCCGTAGGGGAACACAGCTGTTTACAATTTACGTCAACGATTTGGATGAATGCATTGAAAATAACATCAGCAAATTTGCTGATGATACTAAGCTGGATGGCAGTGTGACATGTGATGAGGATGTTAGGAGAATTCAGGGTGACTTGGATAGGCTGGGTGAGTGGGCAGATACTTGGCAGATGACGTTTAATGTGAATAAGTGTTAGGTTATCCACTTTGGGAGTAAGAACAGGAAGGCAGATTATTATCTGAACGGTGTAGAGTTAGGTAAGGGAGAAATACAAAGAGATCTAGGAGTCCTAGTTCATCAGTCACTGAAGGTGAATGAGCAAGTGCAGCAGGCAGTGAAGAAGGCTAATGGAATGTTGGCCTTTATTACGAAGGGAATTGAGTACAAGAGCAAGGAAATCCTCTTGCATTTGTGCAGAGCCCTGGTGAAACCACACCTGGAGTATTGTGTACAGTTTTGGTCTTCAGGGTTAAGGAAGCACATCCTGGCTGTAGCGGAAGTGCAGCGTAGATTCACGAGGTTAATTCCTGGGATGTCTGGACTGTCTTACGCAGAAAGGTTAGAGAAACTGGGCTTGTACACGGCGGAATTAAGGAGATTGAGAGGGGATCTGATTGAAACTTATAAGATTATTAAGGGATTGGACAAGATAGAGGCAGGAAATATGTTCCAGATGCTGGGAGAGTGCAGTACCAGAGGGCATGGTTTGAGAATAAGGGGTAGGTCATTTAGGACAGAGTTACGGGAAAACTTCTTCTCCCAGAGAATTGTGGCGGTCTGGAATGCACTGCCTCCGAAGGTAGTGGAGGCCAATTCTCTGGATGCTTTCAAGAAGGAGCTAGATAGGTATCTTATGGATAGGGGAATCAAGGGATATGGGGACAAGGCAGGAACCGGGTATTGATAGTAGATGATCAGCCATGATCTCAAAATGGCGGTGCAGGCTCGAAGGGCCGAATGGTCTACTTCTGCACCTATTGTCTATTGTCTATTGCTACACCTGTCCCTACGCCTCCTCTCTTACCACCATTCAGGGCCCCAAACAGTTCTTCCAGGTGAGGCAACAATTCACTTGTGAGTCTGTTGGTGTCATCGATTGCATACGGTGCTCCCGGTGCGGCCTCCGCTACATCGGTGAGACCCGACGCATCAAACTGTTAACACAGCAAATAAATCTGGTATTTATTACAATAGGGCTGGAGTTTAGAAATACAACTGTGCAGAGTATTAACACAGTCACAACTCTACCACTGTGTACGGTTCTGAGTTCCCTATTTAAGAGAGAATACGTTCACATTGACTGTCCAGAACATATCGCCTCAGCGAATTCCTGGATCAAAGGTGTGCTCTTATCACAAAAGGCCAAAGATTACAGAGTGAGGGGTGACCTATTTGAACAGGACAGAACCTGAGAAGACACAACCGGAGGCAGAGAAGCACACAGCACGAAAATAGGCTCTTCAACCTATTAACTCTTTGCCAACCATCAAGGTCTATTTTAAAACTAAATATGCCCCAGCCCTTCATATTCCCCTTACATTGCCACTTGTTCTCATGCACGGTCTGCCGCTCACCTGCATTTAAATCGACACATAAAACAAACCGATATCACACACCTATTTGGGATGTTGGAGGAAACTGGAACATTCGGGTTAAATATCTGTGAACACGAGGATTCCGTGTAATCTCCATTTAACCCATCCAAGGGATATGTATCCACTTGCAATAGAGCTTTCAACAAGCAGACACAATGGGGCCGATTGACAACTGAGGTATATCGCAATTTCCTCTCGTGGAAAAGAGTGAATATCTAGAATTCTCTACCTTAGAGGTTTGCTGAGATTAGATCAATGGCTGTACATAATAAGGAAGGGGATACATTTTCAAAGACTGGGAATTTAGAACAATTGGGGCCTGGAACAGGAGAGAAGTTGAGAGATGGTAAAGATCCAGGGATAGTATCGACTGTTAGGACTGGCTTGAGGGGCTGAATCGCAGACAGCTACACCTGTTTTATTATGTTCCTGTCTAAAGTGAAAGAGGGATCCCGGGTGGTAAACTCGGAACACAGGGACTTGGAGGGAAGGGTTGGAGGATTTACCTTCAGGACGATAAAGTGAACAGGGCTGGGCAGCAGCAATATCCAAGAAGGAATTCATACCTTCCCCAGCCCTTCGTCCCTCTTTCACCTCAGTCTCATTTGTATTGGTTGTTCAAAGGCTTGGGGAAGAGGCTGGACACAAAATATTCACCGTCCATTCCCCCGCACACAGTAGTTGCCTGACATGCTGACATATTGCATCAATATGTTATTTTTGATCCAGGTTTCCGTATCTGGAGTGTCTCGTGTCTCCATGGTGCTCAGTGTTCTTGTAACTTGTCACCAGATGTTGTCTCTGTCTTTCCCATGCTGACGCCATCTTTCTCAGTTTGACAATTTCCTGTAACAAACACCACATCGGTAAGTACTGCTGCCGCAAAACAAATACTTTCACGACAGACATGTCAGAGACAATATATCTGATTCTGATTGGGAAATGACCTGTGAAAAGTACAATGTACAATAGGCAGCAAGAAATTCAAAATGCATGAAGAAAGATCTTAAGGAACTGTAGCAATGGGCTGCGTCCTGGGGAAGGAATTTATAATCAATTTGAATTAATGTAATCACGCAAGTACAGCCCATTCAAACAAAGCAGACCCAGCCTGTGTTTGTGATCTGCACCAGCCCCTTTAACCACGCCCCTTTCAAGTGGCCGTCATATTATCTCTTCGCATCTCTCCTTATGGAATTACGCAGCCACCCTTTGAATAAGTATTGAGCTGAATTTTGAGGAACTATCTCCACGTGTAAAGAAGGCCCACGACAGCTGCAGATACCAGCTGAGTTCCTAGGAATATAATGGCAACATTCCCTGTGGAAAATGACCGTGCACAGGACAAACTCCCCCACATCAGCAGAGTGTCCATGTTGGACTCTGGGATGTGCATACAGGAATATAATAGATATTGAGGGAGCGCGGGCATACATACGCAGGATCAAACCCCATACTGTAATGTTGAACCCAGTGTGTGATGTGCTGTCACCCACGACCATTTCCACCCGTACAATGGCCCATCATCATCAGGCCTCTCTTTTTCTCACAATCTTCCTCAGTACCTGAAACCAGAGAGTTTTGCTCACTCTGTTGATGGAATAAAATGATTAGACTGGACGTAGTGTAGAAAGGTTTTATGAGGATGTTACTTGGTCTCGAGGGTCAGAATTATGAATTTGGCCAGGCTGAGTGTTTATGCCTTTGAAAGTAGACGAATGGGGATGAAAGCTATTGAAATGTTGCGTCGGTGTGTCCAAAATGAGTGGCGCAGGTTCAGGCTGAGCGGGCAAAGGTTTAGAAGGCGCTGAGCATCAGGAATGAGGCCAGGGAACGTGGTTGAGGCAGCTTCACTGGGATCATTGAAGAGGCGTTTCGGTCGGTACATGGGCGATGTTTTAAGTATCGATATTAAAGTGCAAGGGGCGAAGCTGAAGTCGAATTTATTGTTATAATTAGCACAAGAGCATGGATGAACAGTTACAACGCGCGAAGTTTCTGTGAGGTACATCCCACCTCACCTGGAAGGACAATTTAAGGCCCTGAGGGAGGAGGTGTAGGGGGAGATGTAGCACTTGCTCCGCTTGTAAGCATAAGAGCCAGGAGAGCGATCTGTGGGGAGGGATGAATGGACAAAGGAGTCCCGCGGAGAACAGGAAGTGGCGGGGGAGGGGGTGGCCGTGAATTGAAGATGCACATGGGGGGATTCCGTTGGAGATGGTCATAAGAGGAGAGGGGGATTAAATATGAAGGGTATCGCGCCAATAATTTCAACAATCATAGTTATTTTCGGTTTCATATATATATATAGAGTAAAAAACATGGGAGTGTAAACATTGCTGGGAAATAGCGCTGTAGAGATATTAACTAGATTCAAGGGAATGGCGGACGAACTGAACAAGTATCTTGCACCAGTCTTTACTGTCGAAGACCCTGACAGTGTGCTGAGAGTTCGAGGGTGTCCGGGGCAGAAGTGAGGGCGGTTGCTTTGACTAAGGAAAAGCTGCTTGAGAAAATAATCAGTCTGAAGGTAGATCGGTCACCTTGAAATGACGGGGAGACACCCCAGAGTTTTAAAAGTGGCGGCTAACGGGATTGTGGGTGCTTTAGTAATCATCTTTCAAATATTAATATACTCCGGCATAGTTGCAGAGGACTGAGAATACCAAATGACACTTCAGTCTTCAGGCAGGAAGGGAAGCTTCAGAAAGGAAATTATAGGGCAGTTAGCTTTATAATTAGACCGCAGTGTTTGGGAAGATGTTGGAGTGGATTGTTAAGGAAGCGGTTTCGGGATAATCGAAGACACGTGACAAAATAGTTTTCCTTGAGGGAACCTGGAAAACCCGTTGGAATTAGTTGAGGAAAAAACAAGCAGGATGGACAAATGAGAATCGGTGGATGCTCTGTACTTCGATTTTCAGAAGGTCTTTGACAAGATTCCGCACATGAATCTGCCCAGTGGATTACATGAAAGGCAGCAGCATACATAGAGCATTGGCTGGTTGACAACAGGGAAAGCGTGGGAACAAAGCAAAGGGATGGTTTGCGGGGTGCCTACCGGTAACTAGGAGTGTTCCACAAGGGTGTGTTAGGACCGCTTTTTTAACGATGATGAAATTGATGGCTCTGTAGTGAAGACTGCGGACTATGCGTAGACAGTTGGAGGAGCGGCAAGTGTTGTTTTAAGGAGGGCGGGTGCAGGAGGACAGAGACTGATAAAGAGAATGGACAAAGTGGTGGCATGAATCGCTTCGCGCTCGAAAATTACCCGTCGTCCCAACTCCTACTTCAATGGTGTTGTAAAACTCCGATCGGGTGGAAGACCCATCAGATGATGAATGGAAAAAGATACCGTGTTCGAATCCACAGAGACGAGGTACTGTGGTGTTTCTCCTTGTGGTGAAACTCCGATCGGGTGGAAGACCCATCAGATGATGAATGGAAGAAGATACCGTGTTCGAATCCACAGACACGAGGTACCGTGGTGTTTCTCCTTGTGGTGAAACTCCGATCGGGTGGAAGACCCATCGGATGATGAATGGAAGAAGATACCGTGTTCGAATCCACAGACACGAGGTACCGTGGTGTTTCTCCTTGTGGTGAAACTCGGATCGGGTGGAAGACCCATCAGATGATGAATGGAAGAAGATACCGTGTTCGAATCCACAGACACGAGGTACCGTGGTGTTTCTCCTTGTGGTGAAACTCCGATCGGGTGGAAGACCCATCGGATGATGAATGGAAGAAGATACCGTGTTCGAATCCACAGACACGAGGTACTGTGGTGTTTCTCCTTGTGGTGAAACTCCGATCGGGTGGAAGACCCATCAGATGATGAATGGAAGAAGATACCGTGTTCGAATCCACAGAAACGAGGTACTGTGGTGTTTTTCCTTGTGGTGAACAGTAACTAGAGACACCTCAAATATCAATTATTATATTTAAAAAGACCTACATTATCAGCTGAGCGTTTTCTGCAATTTCAGTTTTAATTCGGATTTCCAGCATCATATTTCCTTCTTTTGTTTCAAAAAACGATTACATTTCAAGTTAAAGTCCAGTTAGTTGCAGAGAGAGAGACGGAAAAACATCAAAAGACGTCCTTCTTCCCGGTGTCTTTGAAAGTTATTGAAAGTGCAACGTACATTTATGATCAGTGTAAATATATGCTCCGAAATGCTACAATGAGATGTACTTTGCTCAGCAGCGGACCGGACGTGTGGTCAGAGAGAAACAGACAACAGAGGGCGAAGTGAGGAAGCAAATTGTCACGGAGACTTGGGATGTGAACAGACATAATGACGGAGATATGAAAGAACAAAGAGGGAGCAGTCCGGAGATGGAAAGAGTGTTGAAAAAGAAAACAAAACACTGTGTGAAGGTCCGATAATGATTCCTCATGCAGAAACACATCAATCTAAATTTGTATACCGGCGAGGGTGAAGACATAAGCGGGGATGTTTCCGGAGGATCGGGAGCGAAATCGGAAGCAGAACACCGTGAAAATCACTAAATAGGAGAATGAGAAACAGCGAGGAGGATGGAGAAAAGGGAGCTGATCCATTCTGACTGGAACAGCCCGGAGTAAAACACGGTGAACATCACTAAATAGGAGAATGAGAAACAGCGAGGAGGATGGAGAAAATGGAGCTGATCCACTCTGACTGGACCAGCCCGGAGTAAAACACCGTGAACATCACTAAATAGGAAAATGAGAAACAGCGAGGAGGATGGAGAAAATGGAGCTGATCCACTCTGACTGGACCAGCCCGGAGTAAAACACCGTGAACATCACTAAATAGGAAAATGAGAAACAGCGAGGAGGATGGAGAAAATGGAGCTGATCCACTCTGACTGGACCAGCCCGGAGTAAAACACGGTGAACATCACTAAATAGGAGAATGAGAAACAGCGAGGAGGATGGAGAAAAGGGAGCTGATCCACTCTGACTGGACCAGCCCGGAGTAAAACACCGTGAACGTCACTAAATAGGAAAATGAGAAACAGCGAGGAGGATGGAGAAAAGGGAGCTGATCCATTCTGACTGCACCAGCCCGGAGTAAAACACCGGGAACATCACTAAATAGGAAAATGAGAAACAGCAGGGAGGATGGAGAAAAGGGAGCTGATCCACTCTGACTGGACCAGCCTGGAGTAAAACACCGTGAACATCACTAAATAGGAAAATGAGAAACAGCGAGGAGGATGGGGAAAAGGGAGCTGATCCACTCTGACTGGACCAGCCCGGAGTAAAACACCGTGAACGTCACTAAATAGGAGAATGAGAAACAGCGAGGAGGATGGAGAAAAGGGAGCTGATCCACTCTGACGGGACCAGCCCGGAGTAAAACACCGTGAACATCACTAAATAGGAAAATGAGAAACAGCGAGGAGGATGTGGAAAAGGGAGCTGATCCACTCTGACTGGACCAGCCCGGAGTAAAACACCGTGAACATCACTAAATAGGAAAATGAGAAACAGCGAGGAGGATGGGGAAAAGGGAGCTGATCCACTCTGACTGGACCAGCCCGGAGTAAAACACCGTGAACATCACTAAATAGGAAAATGAGAAACAGCGAGGAGGATGGGGAAAAGGGAGCTGATCCACTCTGACTGGACCAGCCCGGAGTAAAACACCGTGAACATCACTAAATTGGAGAATGAGAAACAGCGAGGAGGATGGGGAAAAGGGAGCTGATCCACTCTGACTGGACCAGCCCGGAGTAAAACACCGTGAACAACACTAAATAGGAGAATGAGAAACAGCGAGGAGGATGGAGAAAAGGGAACTGATCCATTCTGACTGGGCAAACCCGGAGTAAAACACCGGGAACATCACTAAATAGGAGAATGAGAAACAGCGAGGAGGATGGAGAAAAGGGAGCTGATCCACTCTGACTGGACCAGCCCGGAGTAAAACACCGTGAACATCACTAAATAGGAAAATGAGAAACAGCGAGGAGGATGTGGAAAAGGGAGCTGATCCACTCTGACTGAACCAGCCCGGAGTAAAACACCGTGAACATCACTAAATAGGAAAATGAGAAACAGCGAGGAGGATGGAGAAAAGGGTGCTGATCCACTCTGACGGGACCAGCCCGGAGTAAAACACCGTGAACATCACTAAATAGGAAAATGAGAAACAGCGAGGAGGATGTGGAAAAGGGAGCTGATCCACTCTGACTGAACCAGCCCGGAGTAAAACACCGTGAACATCACTAAATAGGAAAATGAGAAACAGCGAGGAGGATGGAGAAAAGGGAGCTGATCCACTCTGACTGGACCAGCCCGGAGTAAAACACCGGGAACATCACTAAATAGGAGAATGAGAAACAGCGAGGAGGATGGGGAAAAGGGAGCTGATCCATTCTGACTGGACCAGCCCGGAGTAAAACACCGTGAACATCACTAAATAGGAAAATGAGAAACAGCGAGGAGGATGGAGAAAATGGAGCTGATCCACTCTGACTGGACCAGCCCGGAGTAAAACACCGTGAACATCACTAAATAGGAAAATGAGAAACAGCGAGGAGGATGGAGAAAATGGAGCTGATCCACTCTGACTGGACCAGCCCGGAGTAAAACACGGTGAACATCACTAAATAGGAGAATGAGAAACAGCGAGGAGGATGGAGAAAAGGGAGCTGATCCACTCTGACTGGACCAGCCCGGAGTAAAACACCGTGAACGTCACTAAATAGGAAAATGAGAAACAGCGAGGAGGATGGAGAAAAGGGAGCTGATCCATTCTGACTGCACCAGCCCGGAGCAAAACACCGGGAACATCACTAAATAGGAAAATGAGAAACAGCAGGGAGGATGGAGAAAAGGGAGCTGATCCACTCTGACTGGACCAGCCTGGAGTAAAACACCGTGAACATCACTAAATAGGAAAATGAGAAACAGCGAGGAGGATGGGGAAAAGGGAGCTGATCCACTCTGACTGGACCAGCCCGGAGTAAAACACCGTGAACGTCACTAAATAGGAGAATGAGAAACAGCGAGGAGGATGGAGAAAAGGGAGCTGATCCACTCTGACGGGACCAGCCCGGAGTAAAACACCGTGAACATCACTAAATAGGAAAATGAGAAACAGCGAGGAGGATGTGGAAAAGGGAGCTGATCCACTCTGACTGGACCAGCCCGGAGTAAAACACCGTGAACATCACTAAATAGGAAAATGAGAAACAGCGAGGAGGATGGGGAAAAGGGAGCTGATCCACTCTGACTGGACCAGCCCGGAGTAAAACACCGTGAACATCACTAAATAGGAAAATGAGAAACAGCGAGGAGGATGGGGAAAAGGGAGCTGATCCACTCTGACTGGACCAGCCCGGAGTAAAACACCGTGAACATCACTAAATAGGAGAATGAGAAACAGCGAGGAGGATGGGGAAAAGGGAGCTGATCCACTCTGACTGGACCAGCCCGGAGTAAAACACCGTGAACAACACTAAATAGGAGAATGAGAAACAGCGAGGAGGATGGAGAAAAGGGAACTGATCCATTCTGACTGGGCAAACCCGGAGTAAAACACCGGGAACATCACTAAATAGGAGAATGAGAAACAGCGAGGAGGATGGAGAAAAGGGAGCTGATCCACTCTGACTGGACCAGCCCGGAGTAAAACACCGTGAACATCACTAAATAGGAAAATGAGAAACAGCGAGGAGGATGTGGAAAAGGGAGCTGATCCACTCTGACTGAACCAGCCCGGAGTAAAACACCGTGAACATCACTAAATAGGAAAATGAGAAACAGCGAGGAGGATGGAGAAAAGGGAGCTGATCCACTCTGACGGGACCAGCCTGGAGTAAAACACCGTGAACATCACTAAATAGGAAAATGAGAAACAGCGAGGAGGATGTGGAAAAGGGAGCTGATCCACTCTGACTGAACCAGCCCGGAGTAAAACACCGTGAACATCACTAAATAGGAAAATGAGAAACAGCGAGGAGGATGGAGAAAAGGGAGCTGATCCACTCTGACTGGACCAGCCCGGAGTAAAACACCGGGAACATCACTAAATAGGAGAATGAGAAACAGCGAGGAGGATGGGGAAAAGGGAGCTGATCCACTCTGACTGGACCAGCCCGGAGTAAAACACCGTGAACAACACTAAATAGGAGAATGAGAAACAGCGAGGAGGATGGAGAAAAGGGAACTGATCCATTCTGACTGGGCAAGCCCGGAGTAAAACACCGGGAACATCACTAAATAGGAGAATGAGAAACAGCAGGGAGGATGGAGAAAAGGGAGCTGATCCACTCTGACTGGACCAGCCTGGAGTAAAACACCGTGAACATCACTAAATAGGAAAATGAGAAACAGCGAGGAGGATGGGGAAAAGGGAGCTGATCCACTCTGACTGGACCAGCCCGGAGTAAAACACCGTGAACGTCACTAAATAGGAGAATGAGAAACAGCGAGGAGGATGGAGAAAAGGGAGCTGATCCACTCTGACGGGACCAGCCCGGAGTAAAACACCGTGAACATCACTAAATAGGAAAATGAGAAACAGCGAGGAGGATGTGGAAAAGGGAGCTGATCCACTCTGACTGGACCAGCCCGGAGTAAAACACCGTGAACATCACTAAATAGGAAAATGAGAAACAGCGAGGAGGATGGGGAAAAGGGAGCTGATCCACTCTGACTGGACCAGCCCGGAGTAAAACACCGTGAACATCACTAAATAGGAAAATGAGAAACAGCGAGGAGGATGGGGAAAAGGGAGCTGATCCACTCTGACTGGACCAGCCCGGAGTAAAACACCGTGAACATCACTAAATAGGAGAATGAGAAACAGCGAGGAGGATGGGGAAAAGGGAGCTGATCCACTCTGACTGGACCAGCCCGGAGTAAAACACCGTGAACAACACTAAATAGGAGAATGAGAAACAGCGAGGAGGATGGAGAAAAGGGAACTGATCCATTCTGACTGGGCAAACCCGGAGTAAAACACCGGGAACATCACTAAATAGGAGAATGAGAAACAGCGAGGAGGATGGAGAAAAGGGAGCTGATCCACTCTGACTGGACCAGCCCGGAGTAAAACACCGTGAACATCACTAAATAGGAAAATGAGAAACAGCGAGGAGGATGTGGAAAAGGGAGCTGATCCACTCTGACTGAACCAGCCCGGAGTAAAACACCGTGAACATCACTAAATAGGAAAATGAGAAACAGCGAGGAGGATGGAGAAAAGGGAGCTGATCCACTCTGACGGGACCAGCCTGGAGTAAAACACCGTGAACATCACTAAATAGGAAAATGAGAAACAGCGAGGAGGATGTGGAAAAGGGAGCTGATCCACTCTGACTGAACCAGCCCGGAGTAAAACACCGTGAACATCACTAAATAGGAAAATGAGAAACAGCGAGGAGGATGGAGAAAAGGGAGCTGATCCACTCTGACTGGACCAGCCCGGAGTAAAACACCGGGAACATCACTAAATAGGAGAATGAGAAACAGCGAGGAGGATGGGGAAAAGGGAGCTGATCCACTCTGACTGGACCAGCCCGGAGTAAAACACCGTGAACAACACTAAATAGGAGAATGAGAAACAGCGAGGAGGATGGAGAAAAGGGAACTGATCCATTCTGACTGGGCAAGCCCGGAGTAAAACACCGGGAACATCACTAAATAGGAGAATGAGAAACAGCGAGGTGGATGGAGAAAAGGGAGCTGATCCACTCTGACTGGACCAGCCCGGAGTAAAACACCGTGAACATCACTAAATAGGAAAATGAGAAACAGCGAGGAGGATGTGGAAAAGGGAGCTGATCCACTCTGACTGAACCAGCCCGGAGTAAAACACCGTGAACATCACTAAATAGGAGAATGAGAAACAGCGGGGAGGATGGAGAAAAGGGAGCTGATCCACTCTGACTGGACCAGCCCGGAGTAAAACACTGTGAACATCACTAAATAGGAGAATGAGAAACAGCGGGGAGGATGGAGAAAAGGGAGCTGATCCACTCTGACTGGACCTGCCCGGAGTAAAACACCGGGAACATAATCAGATAGAAGAATGAGACCGAACGGAGAGAATGAAAATAAAAATAAAGAAAGAACGGGAGGGACACGAGTGACCCGTCCCCGACAGTTCCCATGTTCTACAGAGCGTCCATCCGGGTGAACAGCTGAACTGATGCTTACATATTTCATATCTGATGACGGGCACATTTCATCTCTGAGCGAATTACTTCTCAGAGGCGAGTGAAATATATCACCACTAAACGCATGCGCATGTCAGAGATCTCAGTTGTTAACCGTGATTCCACATATCGGCAAGTGGATAGCTTATGGAAGAAACATGTCGTTTGACTTAATTCTACTGCAGAAACCAACTTGTCGCTCTATGATTAACGAATGTAGTTAACCGTTTCAGCGGGCATTTCTCCGCGTTCATCACTCGGCACGGAGTATTGTGATCGGTCTGGGACACCTCATTAAGAAAGGTAGTGCTGGTATTGGGAACGGTCCAGAGGGGGCTCACTAGAATGATTCCGGGAATTCACGGCTGAGCGTATGAGGAGAGTTTCACCGCGTTCATCAGACCGCACGGAGTATTGTGATCGGTCTGGGACACCTCATTCAGAAAGGTAGTGCTGGTATTGGATAAGGTCCAGAGGGGGCTCACTAGAATGATTCCGGGAATGCACGACTGAGCGTATGAGGAGAGTTTCACCGCGTTCGTCAGCCGGCACGGAGTATTGTGATCGGTCTGGGACATCTTATTAAGAAAGGTAGTGCTGGTATTGGGAACGGTCCAGAGGGGGCTCACTAGAATGATTCCGGGAATTCACGGCTGAGCGTATGAGGAGAGTTTGAAGGTTCTGAACCTGTACTCGCCTGAGTTCAGAACAAGGAGGGTGGATTTATGGATATCTATCGAATACCCAAAGGACTCAATGGAGTAACTGTGGAAACAGGACCAGAGGGCACAGCGTCAGTACAGAAGGACAACCATTTAGAGCAGAGATGAGAAGGAATTCGCTCAGCCAGGTGGTGTTGAACCTGTGTAATTCATTGCCATCGACGGCTGGAGACGCCAAAACACTGAGTATACTGAAGCGTGGATTGGTTGGTTCCTGGTTAGTCTGGATGCCACGTCACGGGGAGAAGGCGGGAGAATGGGGTTAAGAGTAGTTATAAATGAGCTATGATAGACTGGGAGAGAAGACGCGATCGGCCGAGTGGACTACTCCTGCTCCTGTACATAATGGTCTAATCACACTGGAAATAATGGGGGATCGAGCTAGAATATGAAGCTGGAGGTGATAAAAGATAGAAGGCGATAGATAAAGCTAATTAGGTGGGGGAGGGGCGGGATGAAAGAAAAAAATCGCGTCCCCATTATTCCCCACAGCAGCGCTGAGGTGTCAATAAAATCACAGAGTTCTGTTTATTGAACTGAAGTGTCTTTTTGAAGGTCCAAATTACGGCTTTGATGGCTCTAACATGTTAGCATACCATTCAGTTTGTGTTCGGGTCTGCTGACCTCTTCAGTCCTGGCGATGTCTCTCCAGGACGTCACAGACACACGGTTAGTATGCCGAGTGGAGAGTTTGTGCCGATCCCATTCGGAACTAATTCACGTCCTTCTCCGTCTGCAGATCTGCTGCGTACAGACTCACAATCACAAATCTTTAAAACGCACCTTCTCAATTGTTTGGCAGCGGCTATCTGCTTATGTGTAGCAGTTGGGGGAAAATAGTTTAATTTTCTTCCACACCCTCCTGTAACAGCCAGAAAAGAAAAAGATCTTGAGATAGGATATGGTAACATATATGGATTTTGATGATAGACTCACTTCGATACGGTGATTTCTAACGTATCCTGAGATTGGAATAACATAGGGATTCGTGTTTTAATTGGAGATCGTTTAATAACTTGTCTTATTAAAATAATAATTTTTCGCAAACGCACAACTGTGATTGAGTTATCCGGGATTGTACACTTCGGCTCTTGATGGAAAATTCACAATTTAATATGCAGAATAAGGGTTGGGTATTTAGAACTAAATGTAATATTGTGCTCGGATATTCAGTCACAGTCCGTGGTCGATGATTATGGGGTATTATTATTGACGAGTTTAAATATGAATGTCACTGCCGTGCCCGAGTTGGGACAGGGAATGTAACGGCAGCGTTAGTTTCGTGAGGGAAGTTCTGAATGAGCAATGAGATGATCTGTGCAGATATTCATGGACCTGATACAAACATTTCTAACACGATTGCCGATATTGAGCGAGAAGCCTTGTCCGTGTGGTCAGTGACCGGTCTGAATACACAGAGACAATACCAGAGCTTCAGTGATGCGCCACCAGCAGTCGTGATCGCTCTGTTTACTCCATGTTGAAGTGTAGGTCAGATCACTCGCGTTTCTCCTCTGATTCAGGGAATAAAGCGATAACCTGTTCAAGTTATACTTATAGCTCTGTCCTTAATACCCCGCAACAGTCTCGTAAAATCTCTATGAACTCATTCAATCTTATGGATATCGTTCCTTCTGAAAGGTGACCAGATCTGCATACAATGCTCCTAATTCGGCCTCAGCGACGTCGTAAAACTTCAACATAACATCTCATCACCGATACCCAATACCTTAACATATGAAGGTCAATGTACAAAATACCCTCTTTACTTTGATGCCGCTTTCGAGAGATTATGGATCTCTATTCCCAGATCCCCCTGTTCCACCGCACTCATCGCTGCCCCAACATTCAACGTGTGAATCCTCCTAACGCAACAGCTCGCAGTTCCCTGAATGAAATTACATCGACCACTTCTCAGCCCATTTTACCGGCTGCTCCAATGACTCTGAATGACTTTGACGGATTTGGGGAGGTCAGGTGAGTTTGGAACACACGCCAATGGCATTAGGTCTGCGCTAAGTCTGAAGGAACACGCAGTTCGAGTTTTCAGTCTCTTGATCCTGATATGTAAAACACCAAAGTATGTGCGCTGTATTTCCCCCGCGTTTCTTTCACATTGGAATCCGGCGACGTGTCTGTCCCCGCCTTCCCCCCTCGACCAGACTGAGGCTTTGTAAAAAACTACAGCAATTGCACCCCATATTGCGGACTGACATTCGCATTTCCACAAAACTAGCATCGACTTTTCAAGCTTCCGTTAACACTGAGATTGCAAGATGTTTCCGGAATCCTTGGTCTCGGTCAGCGATACCCGGGACACGATCTCCAGTCTCGAACTGCGAACTGGGGGAACTGGACCGCTGAACAGAAGAGGTTTCGGGAACACAGAATCTCACGCTGGAGCGGGGCAGTGCATCCGAGCCAGGTGGACGGTGGGACTTGCAAGACAGAACTGTGGGTCACCAGGGCGGCGCTGATCTACACTGACAAACGTAGGTCGTCCCACTCGGGAAGAGAGGGGAATATACACTGGTGAATGCAGAAAAAAAAACGATTCAAGGTTCGTCAGTTGAGCTGGAGTGAGGAATCATGCGCGATAGTAAAGCGGGTGCGGAACGAGACGAACACGTATTTACACGGGTCCCCTTTGGTGCAGAGATTGCCTGCAATGAGTGGTGAATTAGTTGAGCCAGGCAGGGAAGCATCACTAATTCATGACATCCTTCCAGCAATGAGAGCCAGGGGATGTTTCATCGCGTCCTTCAGTTGCTCCCTGAACTTGGTCTGGGTGACGGCGTAAAGAACCGTGTTTGTGCAGCAGCTCAGAAGCTGTAGCATCGAGCCCAGTTCTCGCAGAGAATCCGGAGGAAGCTTCACCGCAGAGATACCAGACAATACGTTCCACAAAGAATACACAATGAACGGTGCCCACAGCAGGACGAAATTACCAGAGATGTTCATCAGTAAAACGAGGGATTTCCTGCGGCTCTCCATCTCCGGGTCCCCGGCACCTTGTCCCTTGTCAGCACACAAACTGAATTTCAGAGCTGTATATGGTGACATAGATATACTTTCATAATAAATTTGCTTTAAAATTTGATAGAGACTGTCGGAGAGAGTGAGAATCTGGGAGGGCGGAGAGGGAACGATTGGGAAGGGAGGAGAGTGAGACGGGAAGAAAGGCCAATGAGGGAGAGGGAGAGACCAAGACGGGAGATAGACCAGGAGGAGAGGGAGAGAAATCGTAGATGAGAGAGCAACCGGAGTGAGGAATAAATTTGGGATGTGACCCGGGATATAGAGACGGGGCGAGGAGGCGTTGATGAGGGTAGAGCGACTGGGGGCCTGGAGAGTAAAAGACGGTAGGAAGAGAAGTGTAGGAACAAGAGCCCGGGATGGGTAGAGAGAGAAATGGGGACAGCAGGAGAAACGAAATGAAGGGTGGTGAGAGATGCTGGAGGACGGGGTGGGGGATGGCGAGGTGGGGGAAGAGATGGAGAGGGAAAAGGGGACAGAGGGGAATGGGAGGGGAGTGAGGGAGAGAGAAGCTCAGGAAGTTGGTAATAAACGAAGCAGAGGCGATGATGGTTTTACTCATCACGTCTCCTCTTTTCATCTTTTCTTACACCACTCCCCTCCTCAGTCTGATCTCTCACTCTCACCCCGTTCCAAGATAACCAGGCCGCACCGATAGACTTCGCCTCCATCTTCGCTAGACAGCCCGCGCCCACTCCTGCCTTTGGCGGGCCTCAGTGACAACACGTTCCCCACTCCCCGGAACAGCTTGAAGGATTCGGGCCGAGCGACCTGAGGAGGGGAGGTAAAAAATCATGGCGGTATTTTGGAGATGAGAGGGGTGTGGTAACGACGCCAAGCTCCCGCAGCTACATTCCTCCCCATGGGTCCCCTTAGTGTTCCAGCTCCCTTATTACGAGACTCCCTGTCCCATCCTCGGCAACATGTCACTCCTGAAACACTCCGCTCTCTGTTCCCTCGCTCTCCCGTCTATCACCGCCCATTTCACCCTGGCTGGCGGCCATTTTGTGATGTTTACCAATGAAACCCGCTCTCCCAGCAACATACAATGGGGCAAACCCTTTTCCTCACCTTCCACTGACTTTTCTCGCTGTTTATTCAATCTCAACTCCTCATCTCTCCGCTCATCTCCCTCGGTGCCCGCTCTCCAGACTCTCCATTTATCCTTCTGCCAACAGCCATTTTGTGACAGTGTGTGACCCTGTCTTGCACTTCCTCCACCACTAAGTGTGTCACTCCCTCACACACACCATCTTGTCACCTCCTTTCCCATCCCATCACTCGCAAACCCCTTCCCTCCCTGCCCTTGCTCTCCTCTCCCCACCACTTCGATGCTTTGCATCGTATGCTGGTTGGCTGGCAGTTTGCGATGCCAATTTTTACCTCTCCTCATCGCTCTCTCTCTCTCTCCCTCTCTCTCTCTCACTCACTCTCTCTGTTACCAGTGAGTCACTCCCCTACTCACCCCGTCAGCCCTAACACATTTATCTGTTCCCTTGGCCGTTCTCCCGCCATCCACCACATCCTGGGTGGTAAACATTTTCTGATGGGAAATTTCGCTCCCCCACCCAATCCCTTCCCTTTCCTACGTCGTTCAATGAGTCGCTCCACTCTCCCTCCTTTGCGACACTCAACTCTCCGTCCCATCAGCCCTGATCTCATCCCTACCAGTTGCTCCCCCTTTCTTGCAGCTTGTCTTATTTGCAAAGGAAATGTCACCACCCATCCTTCCTCCACTATTGAAAAAGTCACTCTCCCACCCTTCCCATCCTGTTCCACCCTTCCCTGTTCAATCAGACCACTCCCTTCCGTCCAATTACATCATCTGCCTTCCCATCCCATTACATCCCGTCCCTCCATGTTCCATCACTTCCCCTCCCTTCCCGTCCTGCCACCATCCCCCCACCTTCCGGCCGTTTCATCCCGTCTTTATCTTCTCCATGTCGGCCACCAGATTGTGACAAGAAATTTCGCCCCTCCCTTTTCTGTCCCAAATTGAGTCAGTGACTTCGCCACGATCACTATCTCATCAGTCCACTCCTCGTCCCGTCACTCCTCTTCCTCCCAAACACCTCAACACTCCTCCCCAAAACCCACATGTATGTGTGTATGTGTGAATATCTGAAATATATACACTAGTTTATTCAATGACAACATCATTAGAATTAAACATATATACAATGCCCAGGACTATATAAAACACAAATTAAAATACTGTTATTACAATCAATAACACACTCGATCCCGGGATTGTATCCATGGGCACCGCATGTTCCTTCGCCATAGATTCTGAGTGTGACAGTGGCTATTGTAAGTCAGTGTCTCACTCCATCCCTGGCGGCCACATTAACCAAGGATTCGCCCATTTTAAATCAGCGCGTCCCTCCCTCTCTTGTGCTCACTTCTACCAAAGCCGCCACTCCCTCGCCAGCGGCCATTTCAAGTGAAGCGTCGGACATCTCACCTCTCCCGGGAGTTCCGGGAATCTCCCACATATTGATAGTGGCTCGCTGACGCCCACAAATTGTAAACAATATCCCGGAAATCGATTTTTAGAGAGGAGAGAGAGAGAGAGAGAGGGGGAGAGAGAGAGAGAGAGAGAGAGAGAGAGAGAGAGAGAGAGAGAGAGAGAGCGCGCGCCATGGCTGAAGATTCCAAAAAAGGAAAATATAAAACATACTTCACCCCAGACTACACTGAAGTCTACCCCTGTCTACTAGGGGTCAAAATTATGACAGTGTTGATCGCTGCACTGTTTGCAACATTGAGTTTTCTATTGCCTATAGGGGGTTAAATCACTGTTCAGGTGAGTTTAACGGGTGTCATTCGTTCATTAGCATAGCTTACGCTATTTAAACTAGCTGGCTGGCCGGTAAGGAGCTGCTCTATTGCAGACATCCCACATCTCCCAGGAGTTCCGGGAGTCTCCCGCAAATTGATGGTGCTTTTGCTTCCCTGAAATGAGATTTTCCAGGGTGGAATTAATTGAGTGATGGAATGGTGCAGACGGAGCTTCACTGTGTGTTTGGCATTGTAAGTATGTGATGGGACGGTGTGGAGGGAAATTCACTCTGTGTCTGACCCCGGGAGTGTGGGATGGGACGGTGTGGAGGGAGATTCACTCTGTGTCTGACCCCGGGAGAGTGTGATGGGACGGTGTGGAGGGAGATTCACTCTGTGTCTGACCCCGGGAGTATGTGATGGGACGGTGTGGAGGGAGATTCACTGTGTCTGAACCCAGGAGTGTGTGATGTGACAGTGTGGAGGGAGATTCACTCTGTGTCTGACCCCGGGAGTATGTGATGGGACGGTGTGGAGGAAGCTTCTCTCTGTGTCTGACCCCGGGAGTGTGTGATGGGATACGGTGGAGGGAGCTTCACTCCGTGTGTAACGTCGGTATTCCAACCCCCATCTGTCTCGTACTCGGGACCTCAGTGGTCTCACGTGTGATATTATCGTCAATTTTATCTGTCTGTGGGGTTCACTTAGCCAGGAAGGGGCTTTGGTGGAGATGAAATCCTGGGCATCCGACCTCCCTCAGCCTGGAGCTGAGACGCTACTGTGTCAGTGTGAGGAGCTCCGACCCACTGTTGCAGTGCACAGGGTGCGGGGGGCAGCAGAAACCTCAAATAAAACTCGAGTCCGGCACGAAGATAGGAAGTTACAGCGGTTTATTGATTTCATCATGACAAATGTAAATTAAACAATGTGTGAGCTGCTGACGTGCGGGAATAAATAAGCTGCTCCCGACTCACTCACAGTCACACACAATTAACTGACCGGCGACAACGAGTGACAGTCTGAATAATCAGTCCCGTTTCTCACCGTCACTCTGCATCGGGGAACCGATGATTATAAAATCACACTTCAGGGCCGTGTCCGGGATCGCTGCAGATCCAGGGTCACTGCCGAGGGATTTGTCAATTTAACATCCTTATATCGGCCAGGCTGCCGAATGCACCGTCCTCAGCAAAGGGAGCAAAATGATTCTCTCCCGGGATAATCCCACCCCGGGGCACCGGTGTCCCAGACTGAGCCCCGGCCCCCGGGCTCTTCCTGTCTGGGTAATTCTCCGGGTTGTCACGTGGGGAGTCTCGAACAAGCACATCCGGCCGAAGCTGCCCCGCCGGACAACAGGCGGAAATACGTCACTGCGGGACAGCTCCGAGCGACGCACAGCGCGAGAGCTGAGCCGGTTCCGTTAAAACCGTTGGGAATCAGCCCCGGCGCGCGGCCATTAAAGGTAACGGCGGGAGTTAAAGGGGAGGGCGGGGAGTCGGCCAAATGTCCCCATCCCGCGGGCGGGGATGTTCACACATTCAGATGTTCACAGATCCACTGTCAGTCCGGGTCTGACTCCCTGCAGAGGTCTCAGTTCCTTCCTCCCGGTCTCACTGAACTGATTCTCCCCCAGACTGAAACAGATGGGAGAATAAAGATGAAATAAACAGATTACACAACAGTGTCAATAACAGGGGACCGGGGTTAATGTTTCAACACTCACAGACAAATATCACCAGAAAACCCGCGGATCTGCTGATATTTTGTCACATTGAACATTAACACAAACACTCACTCGATCCACTTCAGACTCGGGAGGGTCAGTATGAGGCGGCGGAGATCGGGGACAGATCGGTCTGTCAGCGAGTTGACACTCAGGTCCAGCCCCGTCAGTGATGGTTTTGTACTGAGAGCGGAGGCGAGATCCTCGGCACCAGAATCTGTGAGACCGACCTCCCCCAGCCTGGAGGTGAGAGAGAGTGAGGGTGAAGGACACAGAGAGACAGGAGACGGTACAAATCCCCAGTGTTTATCAGTAACACAATTACTGATCACATTAATGTTCAGTGTCAGACACCCAGTGACGGTAAACACAATCTCCCACAGTCTGGTACTTACTCCAGTTTCTGTATTTTACACTCCGGGTTCCTCAGAGCCGCAGACACCAGTTTCACTCCTGAATCTCCCAGGTTATTACCACTCAGGTCCAGCCCCGTCAGTGATGAAATTGTACTGAGAGCGGAGGCGAGATCCTCGGCACCAGAATCTGTGAGACCGACACGGAACAGCCTGGAGATGAGAGAGAGTGAGGGTGAAGGACACAGAGAGACAGGAGACGGTACAAATCCCCAGTGTTTATCAGTAACACAATTACCGATCACATTAATGTTCAGTGTCAGACACCCAGTGACTGTAAACACAATCTCCCACAGTCTGGTACTTACTCCAGTTTCTGTATTTTACACTCCGGGTTCCTCAGAGCCGCAGACACCAGTTTCACTCCTGAATCTCCCAGGTTATTACCACTCAGGTCCAGCCCCGTCAGTGATGAAATTGTACTGAGAGCGGAGGCGAGATCCTCGGCACCAAAATCTGTGAGACCGACATCGCTCAGCCTGGAGATGAGAGAGAGTGAGGGTGAAGGACACAGAGAGACAGGAGACGGTGCAAATCCCCAGTGTTTATCAGTAACACAATTACTGATTTTTTTCTTCAGTACGACTGCGCAAGTCGGCCAGTGAGAACAGCGAGAAGAGTTTAAAAGGAAGACAGATTTACAGAGCGAGCGTCAGAGGAGCGGGAGACAGAGTAGGAAGGCTTTGGCTCAACGGGGCTTCGGCGATAAAGGGTCGAGGCGAGGTAGGTTATCTGTTTACAATACAGACAGAGAGTATGTGTGTGAGGCTGGTTTTCTGTGCTCGGTGTCAGATGTGGGAGATCCTGGAGACTCCCAGCCTCCTGGACGGCAACATCTGCACCCGGTGTGTCGAGCTGCAGCTCCTTAGGGACCGAGTTAGGGAACTGGAGATGCAGCTCGATGACCTTCGTCTGGTCAGGGAGAGCGAGGAGGTGATAGAGAGGAGTTACAGGCAGGTGGTCACACCGGGGCCATGGGAGACTGAAGAAGTGGGTCACAGTCAGGAGAGGGAAGGGCAAGAAGGAGGTACTAGAGAGTACCCCTGTGGCTGTACCCCTTGACAATAAGTACTCCTCTTCGAGTACAGCTGGAAGGGGGGGCGGCCTAAGGGGGGGGGGTGGGGGGAAGCAACAGTGTCAGTGTCTGTGGCGCAGAGTCTGGCCCTGTGGTTCTGACCCGGCAGGGAAAGGAAGAGAATGGCAGTAGAGTTAGGGGATTCTGTAGTTAGCGGGTCAGACAGGAGAATCTTTGGACGCAGCAATGAAACACATGAAAGGAGTTTTAATAACAGGGTTGTTGAGGTGTGAGATTTTAATCTCCCAACTATTGATTGGCATCTCCCTAGAGTGAGGGGTTTAGACGGGGTGGAGTTTGTTAGGTGTGTTCAGGAAGGTTTCTTGACACAATATGTAGATAAGCCTACAAGAGGAGAGGCTGTACTTGATCTGGTATTGGGAAATGAACCTGGCCTGGTGTCAGGTCTCTCAGTGGGAGAGCATTTTGGAGATAGTGATCACAATTCTACCTCTTTTACCATAGCATTAGAGAGGGATAGGAACAGGCAAGTTAGGGAAACCTTTAATATGAGGAAGGGGAACTATGAGGCTATCAGGCTGGAACTTGTAAGCATAAATTGGAACCAGATGTTCTCAGGGAAACGTACCGAAGAAATGTAGAAAATGTTCAGGGGATATTTGCGTGGGGATCTGTGTATGTACGTTCCAATGAGACATGGAAAGGATGGTAGGGTACAAGATCCGTGGTCACAAAGGCTGTTGTAAATCTAGTCAAGAAGAAGAGCTTACGAAAGTTTCAAGAAATGAGGTAATGGTATGAATCTGGAAGATTATATGGCTAGCAGGAAGGAGCTTAAGAATGAAATCAGGAGAGCTAGAAGGGGCCATGAGAAGGCCTTGGCGGACAAGATTAAGGAAAACCCCAAATCATTCTACAAGTATGTGAAGACAAGAGGATAAGATGTGAGAGGATAGGACCAAGCAAGTGTGACAATGGAAAAGTGCGTATGGAACAGAAAGAAATAGAGGAAGTATTTAATGAATCATTCACTTCAGTTTTCGTGAAGCAAAAGAGTTTGGTGATTGTAGGGATGACTTGCAGTGGACTGAAAAGCTTGAGAATGTAGATATTAAGAAAGAGAATGTCCTGGAGCTTTTGGAAAGCATCAAGTTGGATAAGTCACCGGGAGATGGCGGGATGTACCTCAGGCTACTGTGGGAAGTGCGGGAGGAGATTGCTGAGCCTCTGGAAATGATCTTTATATTATCACTGGGGATGGGAGAGGTTCCGGAGGATTGGAGGGTTGCGGATGTTGTTCCCTTATTCAAGAAAGGGAGTAGGGATAGCCTATGATATTACAGCCTAGAGAGTCTTGCTTCAGTGGTTGGTAAGTTGATGGAGAAGATCCTGAGAGGTAGGGTTTATGAACATCTGCAGAGGCAAAATATGATTAGGAGTAGACAGTATGTCTTTGTCAAAGGCAGGTCGTGCCTTACGAGCCTGAAGGGCCCGTATTGTGTTTTATATTTTCTATATTTCTTTGTTTCTACTGATCACAGTAATATTCAGTGTCAGACACCCAGTGACTGAAAACACAATCTCGTACAGTCTGGTATTTACTCCAGTTTCTGTATTTTACACTCCGGGTTCCTCAGAGCCGCAGACACCCGTTTCACTCCTGAATCTCCCAGTTTATTCTCACCCATGTTCAGATGGGTCAGTGATGGGTTTGTACTGAGAGCGGAGACGAGATCCTCAGCACCAGAATCCGTGAGACTGACACCCCACAGCCTGGAGGTGAGAGAGAGTGATGGTGAAGGACACAGAGAGAAAGGAGACGGTACAAATCCCCGGTGTTTATCAGTAACACAATTACTGATCACATTAGTGTTCAGTGTCAGACACCCAGTGACTGTAAACACAATCTCCCACAGTCTGGTACTTACCCCAGTTTCTGTATTTTACACTCCGGGTTCCTCAGAGCCGCAGACACCAGTTTCACTCCTGAATCTCCCAGTTTATTATAACTCAGGTTCAGATCCATCAGTGATGGGTTTGTACTGAGAGCGGAGGCGAGATCCTCGGCACCAGAATCTGTGAGACCGACATAATTCAGCCTGGAGATGAGAGATTAAGGGTGAAGGACACAGAGAGACAGGAGACGGTACAAATCTCCAGTGTTTATCAGTAACACAATTACTGATTTTTTTTTCTTCAACACGACTGTGCAAGTCGGCCAGTGAGAACAGCGAGAAGAGTTTATAAGGAAGACAGATTTACAGAGCGAGCTTCAGAGGAGCGGGAGACAGAGTAGGAAGGCTTTGGCTCAACGGGGCTTTGGCGATAAAGGGTCAAGGCGAGGTCGGTTATCTGTTTACAATACAGACAGAGAATATGTGTGTGAGGCTGGTTTTCTGTGCTCGGTGTCAGATGTGGGAGATCCTGGAGACTCCCAGCCTCCTGGATGGCAACATCTGCACCCGATGTGTCGAGCTGCAGCTCCTTAGGGACTGAGTTAGGGAACTGGAGATGCAGCTCGATGACCTTGGTCTGGTCAGGGACAGCGAGGAGGAGATAGTGAGGAGTTACAGGCAGGTGGTCACACCGGGGCCACGGGAGACTGAAGAAGTGGGTCACAGTCAGGAGAGGGAAGGGCAAGAAGCAGATACTAGAGAGTACCCCAGTGGCTGTACCCCTTGACATTAAGTACTCCTGTTCGAGTACTGCTGGAGGGGGAGCAACAGCAGCTACACCTCTGGCACAGAGTCTGGCCCTGTGGTTCAGGAGGGCAGGGAAAGGAAGAGGAAGGCAGCAGAGATAGGGGACTATTGTTAGGGGGTCAGACAGACGATTCTGAGAACACAGGAAAGAAACTCCGATGGTAGTTTGCCTCCCAGGTGCCATGGTCCGGGATTTTCTGATCACGTCCAAGATATCCTGCAGTGTGAGGGAGAATAGCCAGAGGTCGTGGTACATATTGGTACCAATGGCATAGGTAGGAAAAGGGAAGAGGTCCTGAAAACAGAGTACAGGATGTTAGGAAGTAATTTGAGAAGCAGGACCTCAAAGGTAGTGATCTCGGAATTACTGCCTGTGCCACGTGACAGTGAGAATAAGATTAGTATGAGGTGGAGGATAAACGCGTGACTGAGGGATTGTTGCAGGAGGCAGAGATTCAGATTTCTGGATCATTGGGACCTCATTTGGAGCAGGTGTGACCTGTACAAAAATGACAGATTGCACTTGAATCCCAGGGGGACCAATATCCTGACAGGAAGGTTTGCTAAGGCTACTGGGGAGAGTTTAAACTAGAATTGCTGGGGGGAGGGAACCAAATTGATGTGATGGAGGAGAGGGAGGTTGGCTCACGAATAGAGAGAATTTGGAGACAGTGTGAAAAGGAGGATACGCAGGTGACAGAGAAGAGAGGCACTCAGTTCGATGGTTTGAGATGTGTCTATTTTAATGCAAGGAGTATCATGAATAATACGCATGAGCTCAGAGCGTGGATCAGCTCTTGGAGTCAGGATGTGGTGGCCATTACAGAGACTAGGATGGTGCAGGGGCAGCAATGGCTACTTCAAGTGTCAGGATTTAATTGTTTCAGAAAGGACAGGGAGGGAGGCAAAAGAGGTGGGGACGTGGCACTGTTGATCAGTGATAGTGTCACGGCTACAGAAAAGGAGGACGTCATGGAAGGGTTGTCGACGGCGTCTCTGTGGGAGGAAGTTCGGAACAGGAAGGGATCAATAACTCTACTGGGTGTTTTGTATAGACCACCCAACAGTAACAGGGACATCGAGGAGCAGATAGGGAGACAGATTCTGGAAAGGAGTAACAATAACAGGGTTGTTGAAGTGTGAGATATTAACTTCCCAAATATTGATTGACAGCTCTCTAGAGTGAGGGGTTTAGATGGGGTCGAGTTTATTAGATGTGTTCAGGAAGGTTTCTTGACACAATATGTAGATAAGCCTACAAGAGGAGAGGCTGTACTTGATCTGGTATTGGGAAATGAACCTGGCCAGGTGTCAGGTCTCTCAGTGGGAGAGCATTTTGGAGATAGTGATCACAATTCTACCTCTTTTACCATAGCATTAGAGAGGGATAGGAACAGGCAAGTTAGGGAAACCTTTAATTAGAGTAAGGGGAACTATGAGGCTATCAGGCTGGAACTTGTAAATTGGAACCAGATGTTCTCAGGGAAACGTACCGAAGAAATGTAGAAAATGTTCAGTGGATATTTGCATGGGGTTCTGAGTAGCTACGTTCCAATGAGACATGGAAAGGATGGTAGGGTACAAGATCCGTGGTGCACAAAGGCCGTTGTAAATCTAGTCAAGAAGAAAAGAAGAGCTTATGAAAGGTTCAAAAAACGAGGTAATGATATGAATCTGGAAGATTATAAGGCTAACAGGAAGAGGCTTAAGAATGAAATCAGGAGAGCTGGAAGGGGCCATGAGAAGGCCTTGGCGGACAGGATTAAGGAAAACCCCCAAGGCATTCTACAATTATGCGAAGAGCAAGACTGTAGGATGTGAGAGAAAATGACCAATCAAGTGTGACAATGGAAAAGTGCGTATGGAACCGGAGGAAATAGCGGAGGTATTTAACAAACCATTTGCTTTGTTATTCCCAACGGAAAAGGATCTTGGCAATTGTAGGGATGAATTGCAGTGGACTGAAAAGCTTGAGAATGTAGATATTAAGAAAGAGGATGTGGTGGAGCTTTTGGAAAGCATCAAGTTGTATAAGTCAACGGGACCGGAAGAGATGTACCCCAGGCTACTGTGGGAAGCGAGGGAGGGGATTGCTGAGCCTCTGGCAATGATCTTGGCATCATCAATGAGGACGTGAGAGGTTCCGGAGGATTGGGGGGTTGCGGATGTTGTTCACTTATTCGAGAAAGTGAGTAGGGATAGCTCAGGAAATTATAGGCTAGTGAGTCTTACTTCAGTGGTTGGTAAGTTGATGGAGAAGATCCTCAGAGGTAGGGTTTATGAACATCTGGAGAGGCGAAATATGATTAGGAATAGTCAGCATGGCTTTGTCAAAGGCAGGTCGTGCCTTACGAGTCTGAATGATTTTGTTGAGGATGTGACTAAACACATTGATGAAGGAAGGAAGAAGATGCAGTGTATATTGATTTCAGCAAGGCATTTGATAAGGTACAACATGCAAGGTTTATTGAGAAAGTAAGGAGGCATGGGATCCAAGGGGACATTGCTTTGTGGATCCAGAACTGGCTTGCCCACAGAAGACAAAGAGTGGTTGTAGATGGGTCATATTCTGCATGGAGGCCGGTGACCAGTGGAGTGCCTCAGGGATCTGTTCTGGGACCCCAAGTCTTTGTGATATTTATAAATGGCCTGGATGAGGAAGTGGAGGGCAGGGTTCGTAAATTTGCTGATGACACAAAGGTTGGGGGTGTTGTGGATAGTGTAGAGGGCTGTCAGAGGTTACAATGGGACATTGATAGGATGCACAACTGGGCTGAGAAGTGGCAGATGGAGTTCAACCCAAATAAGTGTGAAGTGGTTCACTTTGTTAGGTCAAATATGATGGCAGAATATAGTAATAATGGTAAGACTTGGCAGTATGGAGGATCAGAGGGATCTTGGGGTCCGAGTACATAGGACACTCAAAGCAGCTATGCAGATTGACTCTGTAGTTAAGAGGGCGTACGGTGTATTGGCCTTCATCAGTCGTGGGATTGAGTTTAAGGGTCGAGAGGTAATGTTTAATAATTGAGAGGTTATGAGGGGGATAGATCGAGTTGACGTGGATAGGGTTTTTCCATTGAGAGTAGGGGAGATTCAAACAAGAGGACATGAGTTGAGAGTTAGGGGGCAAAAGTTTAAGGGTAGCACGAGGGGGAATTTCTTTACTCAGAGAGTGGTGGCTGTGTGGAATGAGAATCCAGTAGAAGTGGTAGAGGCAGGTTCGGTATTGTAATTTAAAGTAAAATTGGATAGGTAAATGGACAGAAAAGGAATGGAGGGTTATGGGCTGAGTGTGGGCCAGTGGGACTTGGTGAGAGTAAGTGTTCGGCACGGACTACAAGGACCAAGATGGCCTGTTCCCGTGCTGTTATGGTTATATGGTTATATGTTGCAGCTATATAGGACCCTGGTCAGACCCTACTTGGAGTACTGTGCTCAATTCTGGTCGCCTCACTATAGGAAGGACATGGAAACCAGAGAAAGGGTGCAGAGGAGATTTCCAAGGATTTTGCCTGGATTGGGGAGCATGCCTTATGAGAATAGGTTGAGTGAACTCGGCCTTTTCTTTTGGAGATACAGAGGATGAGAGGTGATTTGATAGAGGTGTACAAGATAATGAGAGGCATTGATCGTGTGGATAGTCACAGGCTTTTCTCCAGGGCTGAAATGGCTAGCACAAGAGGGCATAGTTTTAAGGTGCTTGGAAGTAGGTACAGAGGAGAGGTCAGGGGTAAGATATTTTACACAGAGAGTGGTGAGTGCGTGGAATGGGCTGCTGGCGGCGGTGGTGAAGGCGAAAACGATAGGATCTTTAAACTCCAGGATGGCTACATGGAGCTTAGAAGTATGGACGGCTATGGGTAAAACCGAGGTAATTCTAAGGTAGAAACATGTTCCACACAGCGTTGTGGGCCGAAGGGCCTGTATCGTCCTGTATGTTTTCTATGTTTGTTTGTTTCTACTGATCGTGTTAATGTTCAGTGTCAGACACCCAGTGACTGTAAACACAATCTCCCACAGTCTGGTACTTACCCCAGTTTCTGTATTTTACACTCCGGGTTCCTCAGAGCCGCAGACACCAGGTTCAATCCTGGATCTCCCAGGTCATTCCCCCCAAGACTAAACACAAACAGAAAGATTGATGAACAAAGTGATTCAAACCGTGGATCTGAGGGAATTTCTCTCACTCGGATATTTCAGGAAACATTAAACTCTTCAGTAAATTACTGATCGGAGTTATCTTCACTGTCAATGTCCCTCATTGCCCAGCTCCAGGGTATTCGCCGAACTTCAGTAATTTAGTCTGTCGGTGTGACCCTGTAAACACCACATATTCTTTCTCATTCCCAGATGGCTCAACAAAATGTCCAAAAACAGAAATGCAGAAATGTCAATGAGACACAGTGAAGTTAAAGGGATGGGGAAGAGAGATCCCACAGGAGGAAGGGGATGGGGTAGGGTGATCCCACAGGAGGAAGGGGGATGGGGAAGAGAGATCCCACAGCGTGAAGTGGGATGGGGACGAGAGATCCCAATGGAGTAAGGGGGATGGGAGAGAGAGATACCAATGGAGTAAGGGCGATGGAAGAGAGAGATACCACAGGAGGAGGGGGAATGGGGCAGAGAGATCCCACTGGAGGAAGGGGGCTGGGGAAGAGAGATCCCACAGGAGGAGGAGGGATGGGGAAGAGAGATCCCACAGGAGCAAGGGGGATGGGGAAGAGAGATCCCACAGGAGGAAGGAGGATGGGAAAGAGAGATCTCATAGGAGGAAGAGGGATGGGGAGGAGAGATCCCACAGGCGGAAGAGGGATGGGAAAGAGAGATCTCAGTGGAGTAAGGGCGATGGAAGAGAGAGATACCACAGGAGGAGGGGGAATGGGGCAGAGAGATCCCACTGGAGGAAGGGGGCTGGGGAAGAGAGATCCCACAGGAGGAGGAGGGATGGGGAAGAGAGATCCCACAGGAGGAAGGGCAATGGGGAAGAGAGATCCCACAGCAAGAATGGCGTTGGGGGAGAGAGTTCCCACAGGAGGAATTGGGATGGGGAATAGAGATCCCAATGGAGTAAGGAGGATGGGGATGAGACATCCCACAGGAGGAAGGGGGATGGGAGAGAGAGATCCCAATAGAGGAGTGAGGATGTGGCAGAGAGATCCCACGAGGAATGGGGATGGGGAACAGAGATCCCACAGGACGAAGGGGGATGGGGAAGAGAGATCCCACAGTAGGAAGGGGGATGGGAGAGAGAGATCACAATGGAGGAGTGAGGATGTGGAAGAGAGATCCCACTGGAGGAAGGGGATGGGTGAGCTCGATCCCACAGGAAGGGGGATGGGGCTGAGAGATCCAACAGGACGAAGGGGGATGGGGAAGAGAGATCCCAATAGAGGAGTGAGGATGTGGAAGGGAGATCCCACGAGGAAGGGGGATGGGGAAGAGAGATCCCACAGCAGGAAGGGGGATGGGGAAGAGAGATCCCACAAGACGAAGGGAGAAGGGGAAGAGAGATCCCACAGGAGGAAGGGGGATGGGAAAGAGAGATCCCAATGGAGTAAGGGGAGTGGGGATGAGAGATCCCACAGGAGGAATGGAGATGTGGAAGTGAGATCCCAAGGCGGGAAGGGGGATGGGGAAGAGATATCCCAATGGAGTAAGGGGGATGTGAGAGAGAGATACCAATGGAGGAAGGGGTGTGTGGAAGATGGAACTCACAGGAAGAAGGGGGATGGGGAAGAGAGGTCCCACAGGAGCAAGTGGGATGGGGAAGAGAGATCCCACAGGAGGAAGCAGGATGGGAAAGAGAGATCTCAGTGGAGTAAGGGCGATGGAAGAGAGAGATACCACAGGAGGAGGGGGGATGGGGCAGAGAGATCCCACTGGAGGAAGGGGGCTGGGGAAGAGAGATCCCTCAGGAGGAAGGGGGATGGGGAAGAGAGATCCCACAGCAAGAATGGCGTTGGGGGAGAGAGTTCCCACAGGAGGAATGGGGATGGGGAAGAGAGATCCCAATGGAGTAAGGAGGATGGGGATGAGACATCCCACAGGAGGAAGGGGGATGGGAGAGAGAGATCCCAATAGAGGAGTGAGGATGTGGAAGAGAGATCCCATGAGGAATGGGGATGGGGAAGAGAGATCCCACAGGACAAAGGGGGATGGGGAAGAGAGATCCCACAGTAGGAAGGGGGATGGGAGAGAGAGATCCCAATGGGGGAGTGAGGATGTGGAAGAGAGATCCCACGAGGAATGGGGATGGGGAAGAGAGGTCCCACAGTAGGAAGGGGGGTGGAGAGAGAGATCCCAATAGAGGAGTGAGGATGTGGAAGAGAGATCCCACGAGGAAGGGGGATGGGGAAGAGAGATCCCACAGCAGGAAGGGGGATGGGGAAGAGAGATCCCACAAGACGAAGGGAGAAGGGGAAGAGAGATCCCACAGGAGGAAGGGGGATGGGAAAGAGAGATCCCAATGGAGTAAGGGGAGTGGGGAAGAGAGATCCCACAGGAGGATTGGAGATGTGGAAGTGAGATCCCACAGCGGGAAGGGGGATGGGGAAGAGAGATCCCAATGGAGTAAGGGGGATGTGAGAGAGAGATACCAATGGAGGAAGGGGGGTGTGGAAGATGGAACTCACAGGAAGAAGGGGGATGGGGAAGAGAGGTCCCACAGGAGCAAGTGGGATGGGGAAGAGAGATCCCACAGGAGGAAGCAGGATGGGAAAGAGAGATCTCAGTGGAGTAAGGGCGATGCAAGAGAGAGATACCACACGAGGAGGGGGGATGGGGAAGAGAGATCCCCAGGAGGAAGGGGGATGGGGAAGAGAGATCCCACAGGAGGAAGAGGGATGTGGAAGAGAGTTCCCACAGGAGGAATGGGGATGTGGAAGAGAGATCCCACAGGAGGAAGGGGGATGGGGAAGAGAGACCCCACAGGAGGAAGGGGGATGGGGAAGAGAGATCCCACAGGAGGAAGGGGGATGGGGAAGAGAGATCCCTCAGGAGGAAGGGGGATTTGGAAGAGAGATCCCACAGGAGGAAGGAGGATGGGGAACAGTGATCCCACGAGGAAGGGGGATGGGAAAGGGAGATCCCACCGGAGGAGGGCGGTAGGGAAAGAGAGATCCCACAGGAGGAAGGGGGATGGGGAAGAGAGATCCCACAGGAGGAAGAGGGATGGGGAAGAGTGATCCCTCAGGAGGAATGGGTATGGGAGAGAGAGATCCCAATAGAGGAGTGAGGATGTGGAAGAGAGGTCCCACGAGGATGGGGGATGGGGAAGAGATATCCCACAGCAGGAAGGGGGATGGGGAAGAGAGATCCACCAGCAGGAAAGTGCGTGGGGAAGAGAGATCCCTATGGAGTAAGGGGGATGAGGAAGAGAGATCCCATAGCAGGAAGGGGGATGGGGAAGAGAGATCCCACAGGAGGATGGGGGATGGGAAAGAGAGATCCCAATGGAGTAAGGGGGATTGGGATGAGAGATACCACAGGAGGAAGGGGGATGGGAGAGAGAGATCTCAATAGAGGAGTGAAGATGTGGAAGAGAGATCCCACGAGGAAGGGGGATGGGGAAGAGAGATCCCACAGCAGGAAGGGGGATGGGGAAGAGCGATCGAAATGGAGTAAGGGGGATGGGAAAGAGAGATCCCACAGGAGGAGGAGGAGGGATGGGGAAGAGAGATCCCACAGGAGGAAGGGCAATGGGGAAGAGAGATCCCACAGGAGGAGTGAGGATGTGGAAGAGAGATCCCACGAGGAAGTGGGATGGGGAAGAGAGATCCCACAGGACGAAGGGGGATGGGGAAGAGACATCCCACAGGAGGAGGAGGGATGGGGAAGAGAGATCCCACAGGAGGAAGGGCAATGGGGAAGAGAGATCTCACAGCAGGAAGGGGGATGGGGAAGAGAGATCCCACAGCTGTAAGGGGGATGGGTAAGAGAGATTCCAATGGAGTAAGGGGGATGGGGATGAGAGATCCCACAGCAGGAAGGGGGATGGGAAAGAGCGATCCCAATGGAGTAAGGGGGTTGGGGAAGAGAGATCCCACAGGAGGAAGGGGGTTGGGGAAGAGAGATCCCACAGGAGGAAGGGGGATGGGAGAGAGAGATCCCAATAGAGGAGTGATGAGGTGGAAGGGAGATCCCACGAGGAAGGGGGATGGGGAAGAGAGATCCCACAGGAGGAGGAGGGATGGGGAAGAGATATCCCACAGGAGGAGGAGGGATGGGGAAGAGACATCCCACAGGAGGAGGAGGGATGGGGAAGAGAGATCCCACAGGAGGAAGGGTGATGGGAGAGAGAGATCCCAATAGAGGAGTGAGGATGTGGAAGAGAGATCCCACAGCAGGAACGGGGATGGGGAAGAGACATCCCACAGGAGGAGGAGGGATGGGGAAGAGAGGTCCCACAGGAGGAAGGGCAATGGGGAAGAGAGATCCCACAGCAAGAATGGCGTAGTGGGAGAGAGTTCCCACAGGAGGAATGGGGATGTGGAAGAGAGATCCCAGAGGAGGAAGGGGGATGGGGAAGAGAGATCCCAATAGAGGTGTGAGGATGTGGAAGAGAGATCCCACAGCAGGAAGTGGGATGGGGAAGAGAGATCCCACAGCTGTAAGGGGGATGGGTAAGAGAGATTCCAATGGGGTAAGGGGGATGGGGAAGAGAGCTCCCACAACAGTAAGGGGGATGGGGAAGAGAGATTCCAATGGAGTAAGGGGGATGGGGAAGAGAGATCCCACAGCAGGAAGGGGGATGGGGAAGAGAGATCCCACAGCAGGAAGGGGGATGGGGAAGAGAGATCCCGCAGGAGGAAGGGCAATGGGGAAGAGAGATCCCACAGGAGGAGTGAGGATGTGGAAGAGAGATCCCACGAGGAAGTGGGATGAGTAAGAGATATCCCACAGGAGGAGGAGGGATGGGAAAGAGAGATCAAACAGGAGGAGTGAGGATGTGGAAGAGAGATCTCACAGCAGGAAGTGGGATAGGGTAGAGAGATCCCACAGTGTAAGGGGGATGGGTAAGAGAGATCTCACAGCAGGAAGGGGGATGGGGAAGAGAGATCCCACAGCTGTAAGGGGGATGGGTAAGAGAGATTCCAATGGAGTAAGGGGGATGGGAATGAGAGATCCCACAGCAGGAAGGGGGATGGGAAAGAGCGATCCCAATGGAGTAAGGGGGTTGGGGAAGAGAGATCCCACAGGAGGAAGGGGGTTGGGGAAGAGAGATCCCACAGGAGGAAGGGGGATGGGAGAGAGAGATCCCAATAGAGGAGTGATGATGTGGAAGGGAGATCCCACGAGGAAGGGGGATGGGGAAGAGAGATCCTACAGCAGGAAGGGGGATGGGGAAGAGAGATCCAAATGGAGTAAAGGGGAAGGGAAAGAGAGATCCCACAGCAGGAAGGGGGATGGGGAAGAGAGATCCCACAGGAGGAAGGGGGATGTGAAAGAGAGATCCCACAGGAGCAGGAGGGATGGGGAAGAGATATCCCACAGGAGGAGGAGGGATGGGAAAGAGAGATCAATCAGGAGGAGGAGGGATGGGGAAGAGAGAACCCACAGCAGGAAAGGGGATGTGGAAGAGAGATCCCACAGGACGAAGGAGGATGGGGAAGAGACATCCCACAGGAGGTGGAGGAGGGATGGGGAAGAGAGATCCCACAGGAGGAAGGGTGATGGGAGAGAGAGATCCCAATAGAGGAGTGAGGATGTGGAAGAGAGATCCCACAGCAGGAACGGGGATGGGGAAGAGAGATCCCACAGCAAGAATGGCGTTGGGGGAGAGAGTTCCCACAGGAGGAATGGGGATGTGGAAGAGAGATCCCAGAGGAGGAAGGGGGATGGGGAAGAGAGACACCAGAGGAGGAGTGAGGATGTGGAAGAGAGATCCCACAAGGAAGGGGGATGGGGAAGAGAGATCCCAATAGAGGTGTGAGGATGTGGATGAGAGATCCCACAGCAGGAAGTGGGATGGGGAAGAGAGATCCCACAGCTGTAAGGGGGATGGGTAAGAGAGATTCCAATGGGGTAAGGGGGATGGGGAAGAGAGATCCCACAGCAGGAAGGGGGATGGGGAAGAGAGATCCAACAGGAGGAAGGGGGATGGGAAAGAGCGATCCCAATGGAGTAAGGGGGATGGGGAAGAGAGATCCCACAGGAGGAAGGGGGATGGGAAAGAGAGATGCCAATGGAGTAAGGGGTATGGGGAAGAGAGCTCCCACGAGGAAGGGGGATGGGGAAGAGAGATCCTACAGCAGGAAGGGGGATGGGAAAGAGAGATCCAAATGGAGTAAAGGGGATGGGAAAGAGAGATCCCACAGCAGGAAGGAGGATGGGAAAGAGCGATCCAACAGGAGGAAGGGGGATGGGGAAGAGAGATCCCACAGGCGGAAGGGGGATGGGGAAGAGAGATCCCACAGGAGGAAGGGGGATGGGAAAGAGAGATGCCAATGGAGTAAGGGGGATGGGGAAGAGAGATCCCACGAGGAAGGGGGATGGGGAAGAGAGATCCTGCAGCAGGAAGGGGGATGGGGAAGAGAGATCCAAATGGAGTAAAGGGGATGGGAAAGAGAGATCCCACAGCAGGAAGGAGGATGGGAAAGAGCGATCCCACAGGAGGAAGGGGGATGGGAAAGAGCGATCCCAATGGAGTAAGGGGGATGGGGAAGAGAGATCCCACAGGAGGAAGGGGGATGGGAAAGAGAGATGCCAATGGAGTAAGGGGGATGGGGAAGAGAGATCCCACGAGGAAGGGGGATGGGGAAGAGAGATCCTACAGCAGGAAGGGGGATGGGGAAGAGAGATCCAAATGGAGTAAAGGGGATGGGAAAGAGAGATCCCACAGGAGGAAGGGGGATGGGAAAGAGCGATCCCAATGGAGTAAGGGGGATGGGGAAGAGAGATCCCACAGGAGGAAGGGGGATGGGAAATAGAGATGCCAATGGAGTAAGGGGGATGGGGAAGAGAGATCCCACGAGGAAGGGGGATGGGGAAGAGAGATCCTACAGCAGGAAGGGGGATGGGGAAGAGAGATCCAAATGGAGTAAAGGGGATGGGAAAGAGAGATCCCACAGCAGGAAGGAGGATGGGGAAGAGAGATCCCACAGGAGGAAGGGGGATGGGAAAGAGAGATCCCACAGGAGGAGGAGGGATGGGAAAGACAGATCAAACAAGAGGAGGAGGGATGGGGAAGAGAGAACCCACAGCAGGAAAGGGGATGTGGAAGAGAGATCCCACAGGACGAAGGGGGATGGGGAAGAGACATCCCACAGGAGGAGGAGGGATGGGGAAGAGAGATCCCACAGGAGGAAGGGTGATGGGAGAGAGAGATCCCAATAGAGGAGTGAGGATGTGGAAGAGAGATCCCACAGCAGGAACGGGGATGGGGAAGAGACATCCCACAGGAGGAGGAGGGATGGGGAAGAGAGGTCCCACAGGAGGAAGGGCAATGGGGAAGAGAGATCCCACAGCAAGAATGGCGTAGTGGGAGAGAGTTCCCACAGGAGGAATGGGGATGTGGAAGAGAGATCCCAGAGGAGGAAGGGGGATGGGGAAGAGAGATCCCAATAGAGGTGTGAGGATGTGGAAGAGAGATCCCACAGCAGGAAGTGGGATGGGGAAGAGAGATCCCACAGCTGTAAGGGGGATGGGTAAGAGAGATTCCAATGGGGTAAGGGGGATGGGGAAGAGAGCTCCCACAACAGTAAGGGGGATGGGGAAGAGAGATTCCAATGGAGTAAGGGGGATGGGGAAGAGAGATCCCACAGCAGGAAGGGGGATGGGGAAGAGAGATCCCACAGCAGGAAGGGGGATGGGGAAGAGAGATCCCGCAGGAGGAAGGGCAATGGGGAAGAGAGATCCCACAGGAGGAGTGAGGATGTGGAAGAGAGATCCCACGAGGAAGTGGGATGGGGAAGAGATATCCCACAGGAGGAGGAGGGATGGGAAAGAGAGATCAAACAGGAGGAGTGAGGATGTGGAAGAGAGATCTCACAGCAGGAAGTGGGATAGGGTAGAGAGATCCCACAGTGTAAGGGGGATGGGTAAGAGAGATCTCACAGCAGGAAGGGGGATGGGGAAGAGAGATCCCACAGCTGTAAGGGGGATGGGTAAGAGAGATTCCAATGGAGTAAGGGGGATGGGGAAGAGAGATCTCACCGGAGGAAGAGGGATGGGGAAGAGAGATCTCACAGGAGAAAGGGGGATGGGGAAGAGAGATCTCACCGGAGGAAGAGGGATGGGGAGGAGAGATCCCACAGGAGGAAGAGGGATGGGGAGGAGAGATCTCACAGGAGGATGAGGAAAGAGAAATAGAGAGCCCACAGGAGGAATGGGAATGGGGGCGTGATTCCAAAGAATGGAAGTGGGATTGGGATGAGAGGTCCCACAGGAGGATTCCAAGTGTAAACGATAATCCTACAAGACGAGAGGATGCAAAAATTTTTTGTGCGTGTGTGTTGGGTCTGAACAGAGACCCAGAGGAGATGCGCCCTCACTCTTTGCGTATCTGGAAGTGAGCAAAGTCACACACGGGGAAGGGCATGGGAGGACAATCTCACAATGGTATTTCCCTCCTTCTTACTGGGACAGTCTGCTGACGGTCTCTTGTCCCTCACCGGGAAGGTGGTGCGAAACTCTGACCCACCTGCTGCAGTCAGTGTCGGTCTGGGTGTCAGTAACAGTGAGAAGGAACATTGTCAATGGACGTGTCACAGGCAGCGAGAAACACGGCCATTCCTGTGATTTACTACCATTAAACCAATGGTCGTTGTTCACTGATCTGATGAAGTCTCCAACATCCCTTCACGAGGAACCACAGAACCCTCCCGTACTTGGGGAATTACTGACCGATCTCCTGGGCATTTGTCACAATTCCTCACAATCTGATTTACTACAAATTTACTGAAATTCCTTTACATTAAAACAACACAATCAGACAGTTTCACAGTTCAGAGTGAGAGATAAATCAAGTTACCTCAACTCCTGGAACTTGTGCAGCCCGGGTCCCAGCCGCTGGATTCCTTCACACTGAATGCGGCAGTTCTCCAGGTTGAGGTGTTTTATTGTATCACAGAGTCCGATGACTTGAGACAGGACCGCACACTCAATCGGGGTCAGTGTCATTTCACTGAATGAAAGTATTTCCACAGATCCCAGTGTTTCCTGAGCCAGTCCGCGATTCTGAGACTCAAACAGGTAGTGCAATGTGTTCAGGAGGCTCCTTTTACCAGCTCCACTCCTCGTGTTTCCACTCTGGCGTTTAACCTCCTCCTTCACCCAGTCAATCACCCGGCAGGTTGTTTGATGAGGAAATGGACCCAGAAACTCCTCCAGGCCCAGAGCTGTCATTGGGTTGGAGAGACCAGCAACAAAACGGAGAAATACCTCAAACCGCCCATCCTTCACGCAGTGGGCTTCAGTGAGGAGTATCATAATATCTCTGCCATCTGGGATCAGGAATTGTGCGACTGCAGCTACAAACTCTTGGATGGTGAGGTGTGGGAATGTGTACACCACGCTCCGGGCAGAATCCTCTCTCTCCAAAAGCTCCATCAGGAACCCGGACAGGAACTGGGAAGGCTGCAGATTGTAGTTGATCAAATCTCCATCTGTAAACACAACCTTCTTATCGGACACTCCTCTGAAGGCCATCTGACCAACCATGAGTAACACATCACGGGGGTTCTCAATCTCACGGCTGTGGTTTTTCAGGATGTTGTAAATATAGTAGGAGTACAGTTGGGTGATGGTCTTGGGAATTTGCTGTGGGTCCCTGACTCTTTGTGTGAAGAAGGGGCCCAGTGCCAGAGTGACGATCCAGCAGTAGGAGGGGTTGTAGCTCATGGTGTACAGGATCTCGTTCTCCTTCACGTGTTTGAAAACAGCTTCCGCCACTGTCTGATCTTCAAAATACCTCATGAAATATTCCTTCCGTTCTTCACCAACAAATCCCAGGATTTCAGCCCAAATACTGATCTCTGCCATTTCCAATAAATGTAACGCAGTGGGGCGGGTGGTCACCAGCACTGAACACCCTGGGAGCAGCTTGCCCTGGATTAAACTGTACACAATGTCAGACACCTTGCACTTGAATTCAGGATCTGTGCATGTGGACGGAGGTTCTGTGTCTCTCTGACTGTCAGAAAAATCAATTCTGTGTTTGAATTCATCCAAACCATCGAATATAAACAGCAATCCCTCTGGGTTCTTCCAGACCTCTCTCAGGATATTCCCAAAGTAAGGATACTGATCCAGAATCAGTTCCTTCAGGTTTATTCGACAGTTAATACTGTTTAAATCCCGGAATTTGAAACTGAAGACTAACTGGAATTGTTGGTATATTTTCCCCATGGCCCAGTCATAAACAATCTTTTGTACCATTGTTGTTTTCCCGATCCCCGGGACTCCAGCCACTGCTGCCGAACTCCCAGATTTGGATTTACTCCGAGAAAAGCTGCTCTGGAACAGCTGATCCGTCCGGAGTTTTTCCAGGTGTCCACGGAGATTTTTTTCTCTCCACTCCTCGTGATCTCTGCCTCTTGCCAGCAGCTCATGTTCCACCAGTCTCCGATCTCGAATGGTAGAAATGACAGTGAGCTCAGCGTATCGATCAACCAGCTGGAAAACCTTCACCTTCTCCCTCATCAGGATCGTGTTCACTCTCAGTGTTTCAGTTTGTGTCCGCAGAGTCTCCTTGTGTTTCTGTTGAACATCTTCCATGGGAACAGACAGTGGACAAACTGTTAGATGCCTCAACTCAGAACTCAGTATTTAAGCACACAAGAGTAACCTCAAAGCTATTGCATTGATTGGATTCACCAATGGATGTTCGTACAGTAAAGTAAATTCAATTAACAGACCGCTGACTGGACAGAGAGGTCTGGTCCAGATAAACACCAGTCATCACATTTCCACATTAACTGTGCTGTGAAGGTGAGTATTACCCTGGTAGTTTACTGACCCCCGACTGTCTCGTACCGGACAATCTCCCACTACTGTCACAGCTGAAAGTTTTTTCCTGTGGAAGAAACTTTTAATCCCCAGTGTTGATGTGGCATATGCAGATAGAGAAGAGGGTGGTGGGCATTCTGTCAAAGGAACAGGTCGGGGAATCACAGCTCCCCCTCACCTCCCACCGTCACTGAATCAAAATACAAAGAAGTAACTTTGCGCATCAGCACATGCACTGTGGGAGGCTGGTTGGGGTGTGTGGCATCTCAAAGTGGCTTTTAATCCTATCAGGGGTGTGTAGGGTCTCACAGTGTGTCACGACCTTAACAAGTGTCTGTGGGGTCTCACAGTGTGTCAGCAACCTGTCAGGGGTGTGTGGGGTCTCACATTGTGTCAGCAACCTGTCAGGGGTGTGTGGGGTCTCACAGTGTGTCAGGACCCTGTCAGGGGTGTGTGGGGTCTCACAGCGTGTCAGGACCCTGTCAGGGGTGTATGGGGTCTCACAGTGTGTCAGGACCCTGTCAGGGGTGTGTGGAGTCTCACAATGTGTCAGGAACCTGTCAGGGGTGTGTGGGGTCTCACAGTGTGTCTGGACCCTGTCAGGGGTGTGTGGGGTCTCACAGTGTGACACGACCTTAACAAGTGTCTGTGGGGTCTCACAGTGTGTCAAGGGTGTGTGGGGCCTCACAGTGTGACACGACCTTAACAAGTGTCTGTGGGGTCTCACAGTGTGTCAGCAACCTGTCAGGGGTGTGTGGGGTCTCACATTGTGTCAGCAACCTGTCAGGAGTGTGTGGGGTCTCACAGTGTGTCAGGACCCTGTCAGGGGTGTGTGGGGTCTCACAGCGTGTCAGGACCCTGTCAGGGGTGTGTGGGGTCTCACAGTGTGTCAGGACCCTGTCAGGGGTGTGTGGAGTCTCACAATGTGTCAGGACCCTGTCAGGGGTGTGTGGCGTCTCACAGTGTGTCTGGACCCTGTCAGGGGTGTGTGGGGTCTCACAGTGTGTCAGCAACCTGTCAGGGGTGTGTGGTATCTCACAGTGTGTCAGCAACCTGTCAGGGGTGTGTGGGGTCTCACAATGTGTCAAGGGTGTGTGGGGCCTCACAGTGTGACACGACCTTAACAAGTGTCTGTGGGGTCTCACAGTGTGTCAGCAACCTGTCAGGGGTGTGTGGGGTCTCACATTGTGTCAGCAACCTGTCAGGGGTGTGTGGGGTCTCACAGTGTGTCAGGACCATGTCGGGTGTGTGTGGGGTCTCACTGTGTGTCAGGTCCCTGTCAGGGGTGTGTGGGGTCTCACAGTGTGTCAGCAACCTGTCAGGGGTGTGTGGTATATCACAGTGTGTCTGGAACCTGTCAGGGGTGTGTGGGGTCTCACAGTGTGTCAGCAACCTGTCAGGGGTGTGTGGTATCTCACAGTGTGTCTGGACCCTGTCAGGGGTGTGTGGGGTCTCACAGTGTGTCAGGACCCTGTCAGAATTGTGTGGAGTCTCACAGTGCGTCAGGACACTGTCAGGAGTGTGTGGGGTCACTGTGTTTGTCAGGATCCTATTTGAAGTGTGTGGGGTTTCTCACTGTGTTAGGACCCTATCAGGGGTGTGTGGCATCTCACAGTCTGTCGGGACCCTGCCAGGGGTGTGTAGGGTCTCACAGTGTGTCAGGACCCTGTCAGGGGTGTGTGGCATCTCACAGTCTGTCGGGACCCTGCCAGGGGTGTGTAGGGTCTCACAGTGTGTCAGGACCCTGTCAGGGGAGTGTGGCATCTCACAGTCTGTCGGGACCCTGCCAGGGGTGTGTAGGGTCTCACAGTGTGTCAGGACCCTGTCAGTGGTTTCTGGGGTCGGTCAGTGGGTCAGACTCCTGTCAGTGGTGTGTGGGGTCTCACAGTATGTCAGGACTCTGTCAGGGGTGTCTGGGATCTCACAGTGTGTCAGGACCCTGTCCGGTGTGTGTGGGGTCTCGCAGTATGTCAGGACCCTGTCAGGGGTGTGTGGGGTCTCACAGTGTGTCAGGAACCTGTCAGGGGTGTCTGGGGTCTCAGAGTGTGTCAGGACCCTGTCAGGGGTGTGTGAGGTCTCACAGTGTGTCAGGACCCTGTCAGGGGTGTGTGCGATATCACAGCGTGTCCGGACCCTTACAGAGGTGTTTGATGTCTCACTTTGTGTTAGGTCTCTTTCAGGGGGCTGTGGCTTCTCACAGTATGTTGGAAACCTGCCAGGGGTGTGTGTGATCTCACAGAATGTCGGGAGCGTGCTAAGGAATTGTGGGGTCTCACAGTGTGTCAGGACGCTGTCAGGGGTGTGTGGGGTCTCACAGCGTGTCAGGACCCTGTCAGGGGTGTGTGGGGTTTCACAGTGTGTGAGGACCCTGTCAGAATTGTGTGGAGTCTCACAGTGCGTCAGGACACTGTCAGGAGTGTGTGGGGTCTCTGTGTTTGTCAGGATCCTCTTTGAAGTGTGTGGGGTTTCTCACTGTGTTAGGACCCTGTCAGGGGTGTGTGGGGTTTCACGGTGTGTCAGAGCTCTGTCGGGGCGTGTGGGGTTTCACAATATTTCCGGAACCTTTCAGGGGTGTGTGGGATCTCACGGTCTGTCAGGACCCTGTCAGTGGTGTGTAGGGTCTCACAGTGTGTCAGGACCCTGTCAGGGGTGTGTGGCATCTCACAGTGTGTCAGGACCCTGTCAGTGGTGTGTAGGGTCTCACCGTGTGTCAGGACCCTGTCAGGGGTTTCTGGGGTCGGTCAGTGGGTCAGGTTCCTGTCAGTGGTGTGTGCGATATAACCGCATGTCCGCACCCTTACAGAGGTGTTTGGGGTCTCGCTTTGTGTTTGTACTCTTTCAGGGGGTGTGGCATCTCACAATGTGTCAGGAACCTGCAGGGGCGTCCTGGCTCGGACAGTGTGTCAGCACCCTGTCAGGTGTTTCTGGGGTCGGTCAGTGGGCCAGGTTCCTGTCAGTGGTGTGTGCGATATCACAGCGTGTCCGGACCCTTACAGAGGTGTTTGGGGTCTCACTTTGTGTTAGGACTCTTTCAGGGGGCTGTGACATTTCACAGCGTGTCAGGACCCTGTCAGGGGTGTGTGGGGACTCAGAGTGTGTCAGGACCCTGTCAGGGGTGTGTGGGGTCTCACAGTGTGTCTGGACCCTGTCAGGTGTGTGTGGGGTCTCACAGTGTATCATGACCCTGTCAGGGGTGTGTGGGTCTCACAGTGTGTCAGGACCCTGTCAGGTGTGTGTGGGGTCTCACAGTGTATCAGGACCCTGTCAGGGGTGTGTGGGGTTTCACAGTGTGTCAGGACCCTGTCAGGGGTGTGTGGGGTCTCACTGTGTGTCAGGTCCCTGTCAGGGGTTTGTGGGGTCTCACAGTGCGTCAGCAACCTGTCAGGGGTGTGTGGTATCTCACAGTGTGTCTGGACCCTGTCAGGGGTGTGTGGGGTCTCGCAGTGTGTCAGCAACCTGTCAGGGGTGTGTGGTATCTCACAGTGTGTCAGCAACCTGTCAGGGGTGTGTGGGGTCTCACAATGTATCAAGGGTGTGTGGGGCCTCACAGTGTGACACGACCTTAACAAGTGTCTGTGGGGTATCACAGTGTGTCAGCAACCTGTCAGGGGTGTGTGGGGTCTCACAGTGCGTCAGCAACCTGTCAGGGGTGTGTGGTATCTCACAGTGTGTCTGGACCCTGTCAGGGGTGTGTGGGGTCTCACAGTGTGTCAGCAACCTGTCAGGGGTGTGTGGTATCTCACAGTGTGTCAGCAACCTGTCAGGGGTGTGTGGGGTCTCACAATGTATCAAGGGTGTGTGGGGCCTCACAGTGTGACACGACCTTAACAAGTGTCTGTGGGGTATCACAGTGTGTCAGCAACCTGTCAGGGGTGTGTGGGGTCTCACAGTGTGTGAGGACCCTGTCAGGAGTGTGTGGGGTCTCACTGTGTGTCAGGACCCTGTAAGGTGTGTGTGGGGTCTCACATTGTGTCAGCAACCTGTCAGGGGTGTGTGGGGTCTCACAGTGTGTCAGGACCCTGTCAGGGGTGTGTGGGGTCTCACAGCGTGTCAGGACCCTGTCAGGGGTGTGTGGGGTCTCACAGTGTGTCAGGACCCTGTCAGGGGTGTGTGGAGTCTCACAAGGTGTCAGGACCCTGTCAGGGGTGTGTGGGGTCTCACAGTGTGTCAGGACCCTGTCAGGGGTGTGTGGAGTCTCACAATGTGTCAGGACCCTGTCAGGGGTGTGTGGTGTCTCACAGTGTGTCAGGACCCTGTCAGGGGAGTGTGGTGTCTCACAGTGTGTCAGGACCCTGTCCGGGGTGTGTGGTGTCTCACAGTGTGTCAGGACCCTGTCAGGGGAGTGTGGTGTCTCACAGTGTGTCAGGACCCTGTCCGGGGTGTGTGGGGTTTCAAAGTGTGTCAGGACCCTAACAGGTGTCTTTGGGTTCTCACAGTGTGGCTGCATCTTGTCAGGGGTGTGACGGATCTTTCAGTGTGTCAGGACTCTCTCAGGGTGTGTGGGGTTTCACAGTGTGTCAGGACCCTGTCAATCATTTGTGGTTCTCACAGTGTGTGAGGACCCTAGCAGATGTGTGTGGGATCTCACAGCGTGTCAGTACCATGTCAGTGGTGTCTCGCCTCTCACAATGTTTCAACACCCTGACTGGGGGGGTGGGGGGGGTGTGGCATCTCACAGTGTGTCTGCACACTGCCAGGGGTGTGCACGATCTCACAGCATGTCGGGAGCGTGCTAAGGGATGTGTGGTGTCTCACAGTGTTTCAGGACCCTTCCAGTGGTGTGTGGGGTCGCACAGTCTATCAGAACCCTGCAGGGGTGTGTAGGATCTGAATGTGTGTCAGGACACTACCAGTGGTGTGTGGGGTCTCACTGTGTGTCATGACCATGCCAGGGGTGTGTGAGGTCTCACAGAGGTCAGGACCCTGTCAGGGGTTTGTTGGGTTTCAAAGCGTATCAGGACCCTCTCATGGGTGTCTGAGGTCTCACTCTGTGTCAGGATCCGAGCAGGTTGGTGTGGGGTCTCACTATGTGTCAGGACCGTGTCAGTGGTGTGTGGCGTCTCACAGCCTGTCGGGAACCTGCCAGAGTTGTGTGGGGTCTCACAGTGTGTCAGGACCCTGTCAGGGGTGTGCGGGGTCTCACTGTGTGACAGGACCCTGTCAGGGCTGTGTGGGGTCTCCCAGTGTGTCAGGACCCTGTCAAGGGTGCGCGGGGTCTCACTATGTGACAGGAGCCTGTCAGGGGTGTGTGGGTTATCACTGTGTGACAGGACCCTGTCAGGGGTGTGTGTGGTCTCACATTGTGTCAGGACCCTGTCAGGGAAGTGTGGGGTCTCACAGTGTGTCAGGACCCTGTCAGGGTTGTGTGGGGACTCACTGTGTGACAGAACCCTGTCGGGGGTGTGTGGGGTCTCACAATGTGTCAGGACCCTGTCGGGGGTTTCTGGGGTCGGACAGTGGGTCAGCACCCTGTCAGGGGTTTCTGGGGTCGGACTGTGGGTCAGGTTCCTGTCAGTGGTGTGTGCGATATCACAGCGTGTCCGGACCCTTACAGAGGTGTTTGGGGTCTCACTTTGTGTTAGGAATCTTTCAGGGGGCTGTGGCATCTCACAGTGTGTTGGAAACCTGCCCGGGGTGTGTGTGATCTCACAGCATGTCGGGAGCGTGCTAAGGAATTGTGGGGTCTCACAGTGTGTCAGGACCCTGTCAGGGGTGTGTGGGGTTTCACAGTGTGTGAGGACCCTAGCAGGTGTGTGTGGGATCTCACAGTGTGTCAGGACCCTGTCAGAATTGTGTGGAGTCTCACAGTGCGTCAGGACACTGTCAGGAGTGTGCGGGGTCTCTGTGTTTGTCAGGATCCTATTTGAAGTGTGTGGGGTTTCTCACTGTGTTAGGACCCTATCAGGGGTGTGTGGCATCTCACAGTCTGTCGGGACCCTGCCAGGGGTGTGTAGGGTCTCACAGTGTGTCAGGACCCTGTCAGGGGTGTGTGCGATATCACAGCGTGTCCGGACCCTTACAGAGGAGTTTGATGTCTCACTTTGTGTTAGGTCTCTTTCAGGGGGCTGTGGCTCCTCACAGTATGTTGGAAACCTGCCAGGGGTGTGTGTGATCTCACAGAATGTCGGGAGCGTGCTAAGGAATTGTGGGGTCTCACAGTGTGTCAGGACGCTGTCAGGGGTGTGTGGGGTCTCACAGAGTGTCAGGACCCTGTCAGGGGTGTGTGGGGTTTCACAGTGTGTGAGGACCCTGTCAGAATTGTGTGGAGTCTCACAGTGCGTCAGGACACTGTCAGGAGTGTGTGGGGTCTCTGTGTTTGTCGGGATCCTCTTTGAAGTGTGTGGGGTTTCTCACTGTGTTAGGACCCTGTCAGGGGTGTGTGGGGTTTCACGGTGTGTCAGAGCTCTGTCGGGGCGTGTGGGGTTTCACAATATTTCCGGAACCTTTCAGGGGTGTGTGGGATCTCACGGTCTGTCAGGACCCTGTCAGTGGTGTGTAGGGTCTCACTGTGTGTCAGGACCCTGTCAGGGGTGTGTGGCATCTCACAGTGTGTCGGGACCCTGTCAGTGGTGTGTAGGGTCTCACCGTGTGTCAGGACCCTGTCAGGGGTTTCTGGGGTCGGTCAGTGGGTCAGGTTCCTGTCAGTGGTGTGTGCGATATAACCGCATGTCCGCACCCTTACAGAGGTCTTTGGGGTCTCGCTTTGTGTTTGTACTCTTTCAGGGGGTGTGGCATCTCACAATGTGTCAGGAACCTGCAGGGGCGTCCTGGCTCGGACAGTGTGTCAGCACCCTGTCAGGTGTTTCTGGGGTCGGTCAGTGGGCCAGGTTCCTGTCAGTGGTGTGTGCGATATCACAGCGTGTCCGGACCCTTACAGAGGTGTTTGGGGTCTCACTTTGTGTTAGGACTCTTTCAGGGGGCTGTGACATTTCACAGCGTGTCAGGACCCTGTCAGGGGTGTGTGGGGTCTCAGAGTGTGTCAGGACCCTGTCAGGGGTGTGTGGGGTCTCACAGTGTGTCTGGACCCTGTCAGGTGTGTGTGGGGTCTCACAGTGTATCAGGACCCTGTCAGGGGTGTGTGGGGTCTCACAGTGTGTCAGGACCCTGTCAGGTGTGTGTGGGGTCTCACAGTGTATCAGGACCCTGTCAGGGGTGTGTGGGGTTTCACAGTGTGTCAGGACCCTGTCAGGTGTGTGTGGGGTCTCACTGTGTGTCAGGTCCCTGTCAGGAGTGTGTGGGGTCTCTGTGTTTGTCAGGATCCCCTTTGAAGTGTGTGGGGTTTCTCACTGTGTTAGGACCCTATCAGGGGTGTGTGGCATCTCACAGTCTGTCGGGACCCTGCCAGGGGTGTGTAGGGTCTCACAGCGTGTCAGGACCCTGTCAGGGGTTTCTGGGGTCGGTCAGTGGGTCAGGTTCCTGTCAGTGGTGTGTGCGATATCACAGCGTGTCCGGACCCTTACAGAGGTGTTTGGGGTCTCGCTTTGTGTTTGTACTCTTTCAGCGGGTGTGGCATCTCTCAATCTGTCAGGAACCTGCCAGGGGCGTCCTGGCTCGGACAGCGTGTCAGCACCCTGTCAGGTGTTTCTGGGGTCGGTCAGTGGGCCAGGTCCCTGTCAGGGATGTGTGGGGTCTCACAGTGTGTCAGGACCCTGTCCGGTGTGTGTGTGGTCTCGCAGTGTGTCAGGACCCTGTCAGGTGTGTGTGGGGTCTCACAGTGTGACAGGACTCTGTCAGGTGTGTGTGGGGTCTCACAGTGTGTCAGGACCCTGTCAGGGGTGTGTGCGATATCACAGCGTGTCCGGACCCTTACAGAGGTGTTTGATGTCTCACTTTGTGTTAGGTCTCTTTCAGGGGGCTGTGGCTTCTCACAGTATGTTGGAAACCTGCCAGGGGTGTGTGTGATCTCACAGAATGTCGGGAGCGTGCTAAGGAATTGTCAGGTCTCACAGTGTGTCAGGACGCTGTCAGGGGTGTGTGGGGTCTCGCAGAGTGTCAGGACCCTGTCAGGGGTGTGTGGGGTTTCACAGTGTGTGAGGACCCTGTCAGAAATGTGTGGAGTCTCACAGTGCGTCAGGACACTGTCAGGAGTGTGTGGGGTCTCTGTGTTTGTCAGGATCCTCTTTGAAGTGTGTGGGGTTTCTCACTGTGTTAGGACCCTGTCAGGGGTGTGTGGGGTTTCACGGTGTGTCAGAGCTCTGTCGGGGCGTGTGGGGTTTCACAATATTTCCGGAACCTTTCAGGGGTGTGTGGGATCTCACGGTCTGTCAGGACCCTGTCAGTGGTGTGTAGGGTCTCACTGTGTGTCAGGACCCTGTCAGGGGTGTGTGGCATCTCACAGTGTGTCGGGACCCTGTCAGTGGTGTGTAGGGTCTCACCGTGTGTCAGGACCCTGTCAGGGGTTTCTGGGGTCGGTCAGTGGGTCCGGTTCCTGTCAGTGGTGTGTGCGATATAACCGCATGTCCGCACCCTTACAGAGGTGTTTGGGGTCTCGCTTTGTGTTTGTACTCTTTCAGGGGGTGTGGCATCTCACAATGTGTCAGGAACCTGCAGGGGCGTCCTGGCTCGGACAGTGTGTCAGCACCCTGTCAGGTGTTTCTGGGGTCGGTCAGTGGGCCAGGTTCCTGTCAGTGGTGTGTGCGATATCACAGCGTGTCCGGACCCTTACAGAGGTGTTTGGGGTCTCACTTTGTGTTAGGACTCTTTCAGGGGGCTGTGACATTTCACAGCGTGTCAGGACCCTGTCAGGGGTGTGTGGGGTCTCAGAGTGTTTCAGGACCCTGTCAGGGGTGTGTGGGGTCTCACAGTGTGTCTGGACCCTGTCAGGTGTGTGTGGGGTCTCACAGTGTATCAGGACCCTGTCAGGGGTGTGTGGGGTCTCACAGTGTGTCAGGACCCTGTCAGGTGTGTGTGGGGTCTCACAGTGTATCAGGACCCTGTCAGGGGTGTGTGGGGTTTCACAGTGTGTCAGGACCCTGTCAGGGGTGTGTGGGGTCTCACTGTGTGTCAGGTCCCTGTCAGGGGTGTGTGGGGTCTCACAGTGCGTCAGCAACCTGTCAGGGGTGTGTGGTATCTCACAGTGTGTCTGGACCCTGTCAGGGGTGTGTGGGGTCTCACAGTGTGTCAGCAACCTGTCAGGTGTGTGTGGTATCTCACAGTGTGTCAGCAACCTGTCAGGGGTGTGTGGGGTCTCACAATGTGTCAAGGGTGTGTGGGGCCTCACAGTGTGACACGACCTTAACAAGTGTCTGTGGGGTATCACAGTGTGTCAGCAACCTGTCAGGGGTGTGTGGGGGTCTCACAGTGTGTGAGGACCCTGTCAGGAGTGTGTGGGGTCTCACTGTGTGTCAGGACCCTGTCAGGTGTGTGTGGGGTCTCACATTGTGTCAGCAACCTGTCAGGGGTGTGTGGGGTCTCACAGTGTGTCAGGACCCTGTCAGGTGTGTGTGGGGTCTCACAGTGTATCAGGACCCTGTCAGGGGTGTGTGGGGTTTCACAGAGTGTCAGGACCCTGTCAGGGGTGTGTGGGGTCTCACTGTGTGTCCGGTCCCTGTCAGGGGTGTGTGGGGTCTCACAGTGCGTCAGCAACCTGTCAGGGGTGTGTGGTATCTCACAGTGTGTCTGGACCCTGTCAGGGGTGTGTGGGGGTCTCACAGTGTGTCAGCAACCTGTCAGGGGTGTGTGGTATCTCACAGTGTGTCAGCAACCTGTCAGGGGTGTGTGGGGTCTCACAATGTGTCAAGGGTGTGTGGGGCCTCACAGTGTGACACGACCTTAACAAGTGTCTGTGGGGTATCACAGTGTGTCAGCAACCTGTCAAGGGTGTGTGGGGTCTCACAGTGTGTGAGGACCCTGTCAGGAGTGTGTGGGGTCTCACTGTGTGTCAGGACCCTGTCAGGTGTGTGTGGGGTCTCACATTGTGTCAGCAACCTGTCAGGGGTGTGTGGGGTCTCACAGTGTGTCAGGAGCCGGTCATGGGTGTGTGGGGTCTCACAGCGTGTCAGGACCCTGTCAGGGGTGTGTGGGGTCTCACAGTGTGTCAGGACCCTGTCAGGGGTGTGTGGAGTCTCACAATGTGTCAGGACCCTGTCAGGGGTGTGTGGGGTCTCACAGTGTGTCAGGACCCTGTCAGGGGTGTGTGGAGTCTCACAGTGTGTCAGGACCCTGTCAGGGGTGTGTGGGGTCTCACAGTGTGTCAGGACCCTGTCCGTGGTGTGTGGTGTCTCACAGTGTGTCAAGACCCTGTCAGGGGAGTGTGGTGTCTCACAGTGTGTCAGGACCCTGTCCGGGGTGTGTGGTGTCTCACAGTGTGTCAGGACCCTGTCAGGGGAGTGTGGTGTCTCACAGTGTGTCAGGACCCTGTCCGGGGTGTGTGGGGTTTCAAAGTGTATCAGGACCCTAACAGGTGTCTTTGGGTTCTCACAGTGTGGCTGCATCTTGTCAGGGGTGTGACGGATCTTTCAGTGTGTCAGGACTCTCTCAGGGTGTGTGGGGTTTCACAGTGTGTCAGGACCCGGTCATGGGTGTGTGGGGTCTCACAGCGTGTCAGGACCCTGTCAGGGGTGTGTGGGGTCTCACAGTGTGTCAGGACCCTGTCAGGGGTGTGTGGAGTCTCACAATGTGTCAGGACCCTGTCAGGGGTGTGTGGGGTCTCACAGTGTTTCAGGACCCTGTCAGGGGTGTGTGGGGTCTCACAGTGTGTCAGGACCCTGTCCGTGGTGTGTGGTGTCTCACAGTGTGTCAAGACCCTGTCAGGGGAGTGTGGAGTCTCACAGTGTGTCAGGACCCTGTCCGGGGTGTGTGGTGTCTCACAGTGTGTCAGGACCCTGTCAGGGGAGTGTGGTGTCTCACAGTGTGTCAGGACCCTGTCCGGGGTGTGTGGGGTTTCAAAGTGTATCAGGACCCTAACAGGTGTCTTTGGGTTCTCACAGTGTGGCTGCATCTTGTCAGGGGTGTGACGGATCTTTCAGTGTGTCAGGACTCTCTCAGGGTGTGTGGGGTTTCACAGTGTGTCAGGACCCTGTCAATAATTTGTGGGTCTCACAGTGTGTGAGGACCCTAGCAGATGTGTGTGGGATCTCACAGCGTGTCAGTACCGTGTCAGTGGTGTCTCGCCTCTCACAATGTTTCAACACCCTGACGGGGGGGGGGGTGGGGGGGGGGTGTGGCATCTCACAGTGTGTCTGCACACTGCCAGGGGTGTGCACGATCTCACAGCATGTCGGGAGCGTGCTAAGGGATGTGTGGTGTCTCACAGTGTTTCAGGACCCTTCCAGTGGTGTGTGGGGTCGCACAGTCTATCAGAACCCTGCAGGGGTGTGTAGGATCTGAATGTGTGTCAGGACACTACCAGTGGTGTGTGGCGTCTCACAGCCTGTCGGGAACCTGCCAGAGTTGTGTGGGGTCTCACTGTGTGACAGGACCCTTTCAGGGCTGTGTGGGGTCTCCCAGTGTGTCAGGACCCTGTCAAGGGTGTGCGGGGTCTCACTGTGTGACAGGAGCCTGTCAGGGGTGTGTGGGTTATCACTGTGTGACAGGACCCTGTCAGGGGTGTGTGTGGTCTCACATTGTGTCAGGACCCTGTCAGGGATGTGTGGGGTCTCACAGTGTGTCAGGACCCTGTCAGGGTTGTGTGGGGACTCACTATGTGACAGAACCCTGTCGGGGGTGTGTGTGGTCTCACAATGTGTCAGGACCCTGTCGGGGGTTTCTGGGGTCGGACAGTGGGTCAGCACCCTGTCAGGGGTTTCTGGGGTCGGACTGTGGGTCAGGTTCCTGTCAGTGGTGTGTGCGATATCACAGCGTGTCCGGACCCTTACAGAGGTGTTTGGGGTCTCACTTTGTGTTAGGACTCTTTCAGGGGGCTGTGGCATCTCACAGTGTTTTGGAAACCTGCCCGGGGTGTGTGGGGTTTCACAGTGTGTGAGGACCCTAGCAGGTGTGTGTGGGATCTCACAGTGTGTCAGGACCCTGTCAGAATTGTGTGGAGTCTCACGGTGCGTCAGGACACTGTCAGGAGTGTGTGGGGTCTCTGTGTTTGTCAGGATCCTATTTGAAGTGTGTGGGGTTTCTCACTGTGTTAGGACCCTATCAGGGGTGTGTGGCATCTCACAGTCTGTCGGGACCCTGCCAGGGGTGTGTAGGGTCTCACAGTGTGTCAGGACCCTGTCAGGGGTGTGTGGCATCTCACAGTCTGTCGGGACCCTGCCAGGGGTGTGTAGGGTCTCACAGTGTGTCAGGACCCTGTCAGGGGTTTCTGGGGTCGGTCAGTGGGTCAGATTCCTGTCAGTGGTGTGTGGGGTCTCACAGTATGTCAGGACTCTGTCAGGGGTATCTGGGATCTCACAGTGTGTCAGGACCCTGTCCGGTGTGTGTGGGGTCTCGCAGTATGTCAGGACCCTGTCAGGGGTGTGTGGGGTCTCACAGTGTGTCAGGAACCTGTCAGGGGTGTGTGGGGTCTCAGAGTGTGTCAGGACCCTGTCATGGGTGTGTGAGGTCTCACAGTCTGTCAGGACCCTGTCAGGGGTGTGTGCGATATCACAGCGTGTCCGGACACTTACAGAGGTGTTTGATGTCTCACTTTGCGTTAGGTCTCTTTCAGGGGGCTGTGGCTTCTCACAGTATGTTGGAAACCTGCCAGGGGTGTGTGTGATCTCACAGAATGTCGGGAGCGTGCTAAGGAATTGTGGGGTCTCACAGTGTGTCAGGACGCTGTCAGGGGTGTGTGGGGTCTCACAGAGTGTCAGGACCCTGTCAGGGGTGTGTGGGGTTTCACAGTGTGTGAGGCCCCTGTCAGAATTGTGTGGAGTCTCACAGTGCGTCAGGACACTGTCAGGAGTGTGTGGGGTCTCTGTGTTCGTCAGGATCCTCTTTGAAGTGTGTGGGGTTTCTCACTGTGTTAGGACCCTATCAGGGGTGTGTGGCATCTCACAGTCTGTCGGGACCCTGCCAGGGGTGTGTAGGGTCTCACAGCGTGTCAGGACCCTGTCAGGGGTTTCTGGGGTCGGTCAGTGGGTCAGGTTCCTGTCAGTGGTGCGTGCGATATCACAGCGTGTCCGGACCCTTACAGAGCTGTTTGGGGTCTCGCTTTGTGTTTGTACTCTTTCAGCGGGTGTGGCATCTCACAATGTGTCAGGAACCTGCCAGGGGCGTCCTGGCTCGGACAGCGTGTCAGCACCCTGTCAGGTGTTTCTGGGGTCGGTCAGTGGGCCAGGTCCCTGTCAGGGATGTGTGGGGTCTCACAGTGTGTCAGGACCCTGTCCGGTGTGTGTGGGGTCTCGCAGTGTGTCAGGACCCTGTCAGGTGTGTGTGGGGTCTCACAGTGTGACAGGACTCTGTCAGGTGTGTGTGGGGTCTCACAGTGTGTCAGGACCCTGTCAGGGGTGTGTGCGATATCACAGCGTGTCCGGACCCTTACAGAGGTGTTTGATGTCTCACTTTGTGTTAGGTCTCTTTCAGGGGGCTGTGGCTTCTCACAGTATGTTGGAAACCTGCCAGGGGTGTGTGTGATCTCACAGAATGTCGGGAGCGTGCTAAGGAATTGTGGGGTCTCACAGTGTGTCAGGACGCTGTCAGGGGTGTGTGGGGTCTCACAGAGTGTCAGGACCCTGTCAGGGGTGTGTGGGGTTTCACAGTGTGTGAGGACCCTGTCAGAATTGTGTGGAGTCTCACAGTGCGTCAGGACACTGTCAGGAGTGTGTGGGGTCTCTGTGTTTGTCAGGATCCTCTTTGAAGTGTGTGGGGTTTCTCACTGTGTTAGGACCCTGTCAGGGTTGTGTGGGGTTTCACGGTGTGTCAGAGCTCTGTCGGGGCGTGTGGGGTTTCACAATATTTCCGGAACCTTTCAGGGGTGTGTGGGATCTCACGGTCTGTCAGGACCCTGTCAGTGGTGTGTAGGGTCTCACTGTGTGTCAGGACCCTGTCAGGGGTGAGTGGCATCTCACAGTGTGTCAGGACCCTGTCAGGGGTTTCTGGGGTCGGTCAGAGGGTCAGGTTCCTGTCAGTGGTGTGTGCGATATAACCGCATGTCCGCACCCTTACAGAGGTGTTTGGGGTCTCGCTTTGTGTTTGTACTCTTTCAGGGGGTGTGGCATCTCACAATGTGTCAGGAACCTGCAGGGGCGTCCTGGCTCGGACAGTGTGTCAGCACCCTGTCAGGTGTTTCTGGGGTCGGTCAGTGGGCCAGGTTCCTGTCAGTGGTGTGTGCGATATCACAGCGTGTCCGGACCCTTACAGAGGTGTTTGGGGTCTCACTTTGTGTTAGGACTCTTTCAGGGGGCTGTGACATTTCACAGCGTGTCAGGACCCTGTCAGGGGTGTGTGGGGTCTCAGAGAGTGTCAGGACCCTGTCAGGGGTGTGTGGGGTCTCACAGTGTGTCTGGACCCTGTCAGGTGTGTGTGGGGTCTCACAGTGTATCAGGACCCTGTCAGGGGTGTGTGGGGTCTCACAGTGTGTCAGGACCCTGTCAGGTGTGTGTGGGGTCTCACAGTGTATCAGGACCCTGTCAGGGGTGTGTGGGGTTTCACAGTGTGTCAGGACCCTGTCAGGGGTGTGTGGGGTCTCACTGTGTGTCAGGTCCCTGTCAGGGGTGTGTGGGGTCTCACAGTGCGTCAGCAACCTGTCAGGGGTGTGTGGTATCTCACAGTGTGTCTGGACCCTGTCAGGGGTGTGTGGTGTCTCACAGTGTGTCAGCAACCTGTCAGGGGTGTGTGGGGTCTCACAATGTGTCAAGGGTGTGTGGGGCCTCACAGTGTGACACGACCTTAACAAGTGTCTGTGGGGTATCACAGTGTGTCAGCAACCTGTCAGGGGTGTGTGGGGTCTCACAGTGTGTGAGGACCCTGTCAGGAGTGTGTGGGGTCTCACTGTGTGTCAGGACCCTGTCAGGTGTGTGTGGGGTCTCACATTGTGTCAGCAACCTGTCAGGGGTGTGTGGGGTCTCACAGTGTGTCAGGAACCTGTCAGGGGTGTGTGGGGTCTCACAGCGTGTCAGGACCCTGTCAGGGGTGTGTGGGGTCTCACAGTGTGTCAGGACCCTGTCAGGGGTGTGTGGAGTCTCACAATGTGTCCGGTCCCTGTCAGGGGTGTGTGGGGTCTCACAGTGTGTCAGGATCCTGTCAGGGGTGTGTGGGGTCTCACAGTGTGTCAGGACCCTGTCCGGGGTGTGTGGTGTCTCACAGTGTGTCAGGACCCTGTCAGGGGAGTGTGGTGTCTCACAGTGTGTCATGACCCTGTCCGGGGTGTGTGGGGTTTCAAAGTGTGTCAGGACCCTAACAGGTGTCTTTGGGTTCTCACAGTGTGGCTGCATCTTGTCAGGGGTGTGATGGATCTTTCAGTGTGTCAGGACTCTCTCAGGGTGTGTGGGGTTTCACAGTGTGTCAGGACCCTGTCAATCATTTGTGGGTCTCACAGTGTGTGAGGACCCTAGCAGATGTGTGTGGGATCTCACAGCGTGTCAGTACCGTGTCAGTGGTGTCTCGCCTCTCACAATGTTTCAACACCCTGACGGGGGGGGTGGGGGGGGGTGTGGCATCTCACAGTGTGTCTGCACACTGCCAGGGGTGTGCACGATCTCACAGCATGTCGGGAGCGTGCTAAGGGATGTGTGGTGTCTCACAGTGTTTCAGGACCCTTCCAGTGGTGTGTGGGGTCCGACAGTCTATCAGAACCCTGCAGGGGTGTGTAGGATCTGAATGTGTGTCAGGACACTACCAGTGGTGTGTGGGGTCTCACTGTGTGTCATGACAATGCCAGGGGTGTGTGAGGTCTCACAGAGGTCAGGACCCTGTCAGGGGTTTGTTGGGTTTCAAAGCGTATCAGGACCCTCTCATGGGTGTCTGAGGTCTCACTCTGTGTCAGGATCCGAGCAGGTTGGTGTGGGGTCTCACTATGTGTCAGGACCGTGTCAGTGGTGTGTGGCGTCTCACAGCCTGCCGGGAACCTGCCAGAGTTGTGTGGGGTCTCACAGTGTGTCAGGACCCTGTCAGGGGTGTGCGGGGTCTCACTGTGTGACAGGACCCTGTCAGGGCTGTGTGGGGTCTCCCAGTGTGTCAGGACCCTGTCAAGGGTGTGCGGGGTCTCACTGTGTGACAGGAGCCTGTCAGGGGTGTGTGGGTTATCACTGTGTGACAGGACCCTGTCAGGGGTGTGTGTGGTCTCACATTGTGTCAGGACCCTGTCAGGGATGTGTGGGGTCTCACAATGTGTCAAGACCCTGTCAGGGTTGTGTGGGGACTCACTGTGTGACAGAACCCTGTCGGGGGTGTGTGGGGTCTCACAATGTGTCAGGACCCTGTCAGGGGTTTCTGGGGTCGGACAGTGGGTCAGCACCCTGTCAGGGGTTTCTGGGGTCGGACTGTGGGTCAGGTTCCTGTCAGTGGTGTGTGCGATATCACAGCGTGTCCGGACCCTTACAGAGGTGTTTGGGGTCTCACTTTGTGTTAGGACTCTTTCAGGGGGCTGTGGCATCTCACAGTGTGTTGGAATCCTGCCCGGGGTGTGTGTCATCTCACAGCATGTCGGGAGCGTGCTAAGGAATTGTGGGGTCTCACAGTGTGTCAGGACCCTGTCAGGGGTGTGTGGGGTTTCACAGTGTGTGAGGACCCTAGCAGGTGTGTGTGGGATCTCACAGTGTGTCAGGACCCTGTCAGAATTGTGTGGAGTCTCACAGTGCGTCAGGACACTGTCAGGAGTGTGTGGGGTCTCTGTGTTTGTCAGGATCCTATTTGAAGTGTGTGGGGTTTCTCACTGTGTTAGGACCCTATCAGGGGTGTGTGGCATCTCACAGTCTGTCGGGCCCCTGCCAGGGGTGTGTAGGGTCTCACAGTGTGTCAGGACCCTGTCAGGGGTGTGTGGGGTTTCACAGTGTGTGAGGACCCTAGCAGGTGTGTGTGGGATCTCACAGTGTGTCAGGACCCTGTCAGAATTGTGTGGAGTCTCACAGTGCGTCAGGACACTGTCAGGAGTGTGTGGGGTCTCTGTGTTTGTCAGGATCCTATTTGAAGTGTGTGGGGTTTCTCACTGTGTTAGGACCCTATCAGGGGTGTGTGGCATCTCACAGTCTGTCGGGACCCTGCCAGGGGTGTGTAGGGTCTCACAGTGTGTCAGGACCCTGTCAGGGGTGTGTGGCATCTCACAGTCTGTCGGGACCCTGCCAGGGGTGTGTAGGGTCTCACAGTGTGTCAGGACCCTGTCAGGGGTGTGTGGCATCTCACAGTCTATCGGGACCCTGCCAGGGGTGTGTAGGGTCTCACAGTGTGTCAGGACCCTGTCAGGGGTTTCTGGGGTCGGTCAGTGGGTCAGATTCCTGTCAGTGGTGTGTGGGGTCTCACAGTATGTCAGGACTCTGTCAGGGGTGTCTGGGATCTCACAGTGTGTCAGGACCCTGTCCGGTGTGTGTGGGGTCTCGCAGTATGTCAGGACCCTGTCAGGGGTGTGTGGGGTCTCACAGTGTGTCAGGAACCTGTCAGGGGTGTGTGGGGTCTCAGAGTGTGTCAGGACCCTGTCAGGGGTGTGTGAGGTCTCACAGTGTGTCAGGACCCTGTCAGGGGTGTGTGCGATATCACAGCGTGTCCGGACCCTTACAGAGGTGTTTGATGTCTCACTTTGTGTTAGGTCTCTTTCAGGGGGCTGTGGCTTCTCACAGTATGTTGGAAACCTGCCAGGGGTGTGTGTGATCTCACAGAATGTCGGGAGCGTGCTAAGGAATTGTGGGGTCTCACAGTGTGTCAGGACGCTGTCAGGGGTGTGTGGGGTCTCACAGAGTGTCAGGACCCTGTCAGGGGTGTGTGGGGTTTCACAGTGTGTGAGGAACCTGTCAGAATTGTGTGGAGTCTCACAGTGCGTCAGGACACTGTCAGTAGTGTGTGGGGTCTCTGTGTTTGTCAGGATCCTCTTTGAAGTGTGTGGGGTTTCTCACTGTGTTAGGACCCTATCAGGGGTGTGTGGCATCTCACAGTCTGTCGGGACCCTGCCAGGGGTGTGTAGGGTCTCACAGCGTGTCAGGACCCTGTCAGGGGTTTCTGGGGTCGGTCAGTGGGTCAGGTTCCTGTCAGTGGTGTGTGCGATATCACAGCGTGTCCGGACCCTTACAGAGGTGTTTGGGGTCTCGCTTTGTGTTTGTACTCTTTCAGCGGGTGTGGCATCTCTCAATGTGTCAGGAACCTGCCAGGGGCGTCCTGGCTCGGACAGCGTGTCAGCACCCTGTCAGGTGTTTCTGGGGTCGGTCAGTGGGCCAGGTTCCTGTCAGTGGTGTGTTGGGTCTCACAGAGTGTCAGGACCCTGTCCGGTGTGTGTGGGGTCTCGCAGTGTGTCAGGACCCTGTCAGGGGTGTGTGGAGTCTCACAGTGTGACAGGACTCTGTCAGGTGTGTGTGGGGTCTCACAGTGTGTCAGGACCCTGTCAGGGGTGTGTGCGATATCACAGCGTGTCCGGACCCTTACAGAGGTGTTTGATGTCTCACTTTGTGTTAGGTCTCTTTCAGGGGGCTGTGGCTTCTCACAGTATGTTGGAAACCTGCCAGGGGTGTGTGTGATCTCACAGAATGTCGGGAGCGTGCTAAGGAATTGTGGGGTCTCACAGTGTGTCAGGACCCTGTCAGGGGTGTGTGGGGTTTCACAGAGTGTCAGGACCCTGTCAGGGGTCTGTGGGGTTTCACAGTGTGTGAGGACCCTGTCAGAATTGTGTGGAGTCTCAGAGTGCGTCAGGACACTGTCAGGAGTGTGTGGGGTCTCTGTGTTTGTCAGGATCCTCTTTGAAGTGTGTGGTGTTTCTCACTGTGTTAGGACCCTGTCAGGGGTGTGTGGGATCTCACGGTCTGTCAGGACCCTGTCAGTGGTGTGTAGGGTCTCACAGTGTGTCAGGACCCTGTCAGGGGTGTGTGGCATCTCACAGTGTGTCAGGACCCTGTCAGTGGTGTGTAGGGTCTCACCGTGTGTCAGGACCCTGTCAGGGGTTTCTGGGGTCGGTCAGTGGGTCAGGTTCCTGTCAGTGGTATGTGCGATATAACCGCATGTCCGCACCCTTACAGAGGTGTTTGGGGTCTCGCTTTGTGTTTGTACTCTTTCAGGGGGTGTGGCATCTCACAATGTGTCAGGAACCTGCAGGGGCGTCCTGGCTCGGACAGTGTGTCAGCACCCTGTCAGGTGTTTCTGGGGTCGGTCAGTGGGCCAGGTTCCTGTCAGTGGTGTGTGCGATATCACAGCGTGTCCGGACCCTTACAGAGGAGTTTGGGGTCTCACTTTGTGTTAGGACTCTTTCAGGGGGCTGTGACATTTCACAGCGTGTCAGGACCCTGTCAGGGGTGTGTGGGGTCTCAGAGTGTGTCAGGACCCTGTCAGGGGTGTGTGGGGTCTCACAGTGTGTCTGGACCATGTCAGGTGTGTGTGGGGTCTCACAGTGTATCAGGACCCTGTCAGGGGTGTGTGGGGTCTCACAGTGTGTCAGGACCCTGTCAGGTGTGTGTGGGGTCTCACAGTGTATCAGGACCCTGTCAGGGGTGTGTGGGGTCTCACAGTGTGTCAGGACCCTGTCAGGTGTGTGTGGGGTCTCACAGTGTGTCAGGACCCTAACAGGTGTCTTTGGGTTCTCACAGTGTGGCTGCATCTTGTCAGGGGTGTGACGGATCTTTCAGTGTGTCAGGACTCTCTCAGGGTGTGTGGGGTTTCACAGTGTGTCAGGACCCTAACAGGTGTCTTTGGGTTCTCACAGTGTGGCTGCATCTTGTCAGGGGTGTGACGGATCTTTCAGTGTGTCAGGACTCTCTCAGGGTGTGTGGGGTTTCACAGTGTGTCAGGACCCTGTCAATCATTTGTGGGTCTCACAGTGTGTGAGGACCCTAGCAGATGTGTGTGGGATCTCACAGCGTGTCAGTACCGTGTCAGTGGTGTCTCGCCTCTCACAATGTTTCAACACCCTGACGGGGGGGGTGGGGGGGGGGGTGTGGCATCTCACAGTGTGTCTGCACACTGCCAGGGGTGTGCACGATCTCACAGCATGTCGGGAGCGTGCTAAGGGATGTGTGGTGTCTCACAGTGTTTCAGGACCCTTCCAGTGGTGTGTGGGGTCGCACAGTCTATCAGAACCCTGCAGGGGTGTGTAGGATCTGAATGTGTGTCAGGACACTACCAGTGGTGTGTGGGGTCTCACTGTGTGTCATGACCATGCCAGGGGTGTGTGAGGTCTCACAGAGGTCAGGACCCTGTCAGGGGTTTGTTGGGTTTCAAAGCGTATCAGGACCCTCTCATGGGTGTCTGAGGTCTCACTCTGTGTCAGGATCCGAGCAGGTTGGTGTGGGGTCTCACTATGTGTCAGGACCGTGTCAGTGGTGTGTGGCGTCTCACAGCCTGTCGGGAACCTGCCAGAGTTGTGTGGGGTCTCACAGTGTGTCAGGACCCTGTCAGGGGTGTGCGGGGTCTCACTGTGTGACAGGACCCTGTCAGGGCTGTGTGGGGTCTCCCAGTGTGTCCGGACCCTGTCAAGGGTGTGCGGGGTCTCACTGTGTGACAGGAGCCTGTCAGGGGTGTGTGGGTTATCACTGTGTGACAGGACCCTTTCAGGGGTGTGTGTGGTCTCACATTGTGTCAGGACCCTGTCAGGGATGTGTGGGGTCTCACAGTGTGTCAGGACCCTGTCAGGGTTGTGTGGGGACTCACTGTGTGACAGAACCCTGTCGGGGGTGTGTGGGGTCTCACAATGTGTCAGGACCCTGTCAGGGGTTTCTGGGGTCGGACAGTGGGTCAGCACCCTGTCAGGGGTTTCTGGGGTCGGACTGTGGGTCAGGTTCCTGTCAGTGGTGTGTGCAATATCACAGCGTGTCCGGACCCTTACAGAGGTGTTTGGGGTCTCACTTTGTGTTAGGACTCTTTCAGAGGGCTGTGGCATCTCACAGTGTGTTGGAAACCTGCCCGGGGTGTGTGTGATCTCACAGCATGTCGGGAGCGTGCTAAGGAATTGTGGGGTCTCACAGTGTGTCAGGACCCTGTCAGGGGTGTGTGGGGTTTCGCAGTGTGTGAGGACCCTAGCAGGTGTGTGTGGGATCTCACAGTGTGTCAGGACCCTGTCAGAATTGTGTGGAGTCTCACAGTGCGTCAGGACACTGTCAGGAGTGTGTGGGGTCTCTGTGTTTGTCAGGATCCTATTTGAAGTGTGTGGGGTTTCTCACTGTGTTAGGACCGTATCAGGGGTGTGTGGCATCTCACAGTCTGTCGGGCCCCTGCCAGGGGTGTGTAGGGTCTCACAGTGTGTCAGGACCCTGTCAGGGGTGTGTGGGGTTTCACAGTGTGTGAGGACCCTAGCAGGTGTGTGTGGGATCTCACAGTGTGTCAGGACCCTGTCAGAATTGTGTGGAGTCTCACAGTGCGTCAGGACACTGTCAGGAGTGTGTGGGGTCTCTGTGTTTGTCAGGATCCTATTTGAAGTGTGTGGGGTTTCTCACTGTGTTAGGACCCTATCAGGGGTGTGTGGCATCTCACAGCCTGTCGGGACCCTGCCAGGGGTGTGTAGGGTCTCACAGTGTGTCGGGACCCTGTCAGGGGTGTGTGGCATCTCACAGTCTGTCGGGACCCTGCCAGGGGTGTGTAGGGTCTCACAGTGTGTCAGGACCCTGTCAGGGGTGTGTGGCATCTCACAGTCTATCGGGACCCTGCCAGGGGTGTGTAGGGTCTCACAGTGTGTCAGGACCCTGTCAGGGGTTTCTGGGGTCGGTCAGTGGGTCAGATTCCTGTCAGTGGTGTGTGGGGTCTCACAGTATGTCAGGACTCTGTCAGGGGTGTCTGGGATCTCACAGTGTGTCAGGACCCTGTCCGGTGTGTGTGGGGTCTCGCAGTATGTCAGGAACCTGTCAGGGGTGTGTGGGGTCTCACAGTGTGTCAGGAACCTGTCAGGGGTGTGTGGGGTCTCAGAGTGTGTCAGGACCCTGTCAGGGGTGTGTGAGGTCTCACAGTGTGTCAGGGCCCTGTCAGGGGTGTGTGCGATATCACAGCGTGTCCGGACCCTTACAGAGGTGTTTGATGTCTCACTTTGTGTTAGGTCTCTTTCAGGGGGCTGTGGCTTCTCTCAGTATGTTGGAAACCTGCCAGGGGTGTGTGTGATCTCACAGAATGTCGGGAGCGTGCTAAGGAATTGTGGGGTCTCACAGTGTGTCAGGACGCTGTCAGGGGTGTGTGGGGTCTCACAGAGTGTCAGGACCCTGTCAGGGGTGTGTGGGGTTTCACAGTGTGTGAGGACCCTGTCAGAATTGTGTGGAGTCTCACAGTGCGTCAGGACACTGTCAGGAGTGTGTGGGGTCTCTGTGTTTGTCAGGATCCTCTTTGAAGTGTGTGGGGTTTCTCACTGTGTTAGGACCCTATCAGGGGTGTGTGGCATCTCACAGTCTGCCGGGACCCTGCCAGGGGTGTGTAGGGTCTCACAGCGTGTCAGGACCCTGTCAGGGGTTTCTGGGGTCGGTCAGTGGGTCAGGTTCCTGTCAGTGGTGTGTGCGATATCACAGAGTGTCCGGACCTTACAGAGGTGTTTGGGGTCTCGCTTTGTGTTTGTACTCTTTCAGCGGGTGTGGCATCTCTCAATGTGTCAGGAACCTGCCAGGGGCGTCCTGGCTCGGACAGCGTATCAGCACCCTGTCAGGTGTTTCTGGGGTCGGTCAGTGGGCCAGGTTCCTGTCAGTGGTGTGTTGGGTCTCACAGTGTGTCAGGACCCTGTCCGGTGTGTGTGGGGTCTCGCAGTGTGTCAGGACCCTGTCAGGGGTGTGTGGGGTCTCACAGTGTGACAGGACTCTGTCAGGTGTGTGTGGGGTCTCACAGTGTGTCAGGACCCTGTCAGGGGTGTGTGCGATATCACAGCGTGTCCGGACCCTTACAGAGGTGTTTGATGTCTCACTTTGTGTTAGGTCTCTTTCAGGGGGCTGTGGCTTCTCACAGTATGTTGGAAACCTGCCAGGGGTGTGTGTGATCTCACAGAATGTCGGGAGCGTGCTAAGGAATTGTGGGGTCTCACAGTGTGTCAGGACGCTGTCAGGGGTGTCTGGGATCTCACAGTGTGTCAGGACCCTGTCCGGTGTGTGTGGGGTCTCGCAGTATGTCAGGACCCTGTCAGGGGTGTGCGGGGTCTCCCTGTGTGACAGGACCCTGTCAGGGCTGTGTGGGGTCTCCCAGTGTGTCCGGACCCTGTCAAGGGTGTGCGGGGTCTCACTGTGTGACAGGAGCCTGTCAGGGGTGTGTGGGTTATCACTGTGTGACAGGACCCTTTCAGGGGTGTGTGTGGTCTCACATTGTGTCAGGACCCTGTCAGGGATGTGTGGGGTCTCACAGTGTGTCAGGACCCTGTCAGGGTTGTGTGGGGACTCACTGTGTGACAGAACCCTGTCGGGGGTGTGTGGGGTCTCACAATGTGTCAGGACCCTGTCAGGGGTTTCTGGGGTCGGACAGTGGGTCAGCACCCTGTCAGGGGTTTCTGGGGTCGGACTGTGGGTCAGGTTCCTGTCAGTGGTGTGTGCAATATCACAGCGTGTCCGGACCCTTACAGAGGTGTTTGGGGTCTCACTTTGTGTTAGGACTCTTTCAGAGGGCTGTGGCATCTCACAGTGTGTTGGAAACCTGCCCGGGGTGTGTGTGATCTCACAGCATGTCGGGAGCGTGCTAAGGAATTGTGGGGTCTCACAGTGTGTCAGGACCCTGTCAGGGGTGTGTGGGGTTTCGCAGTGTGTGAGGACCCTAGCAGGTGTGTGTGGGATCTCACAGTGTGTCAGGACCCTGTCAGAATTGTGTGGAGTCTCACAGTGCGTCAGGACACTGTCAGGAGTGTGTGGGGTCTCAGTGTTTGTCAGGATCCTATTTGAAGTGTGTGGGGTTTCTCACTGTGTTAGGACCGTATCAGGGGTGTGTGGCATCTCACAGTCTGTCGGGCCCCTGCCAGGGGTGTGTAGGGTCTCACAGTGTGTCAGGACCCTGTCAGGGGTGTGTGGGGTTTCACAGTGTGTGAGGACCCTAGCAGGTGTGTGTGGGATCTCACAGTGTGTCAGGACCCTGTCAGAATTGTGTGGAGTCTCACAGTGCGTCAGGACACTGTCAGGAGTGTGTGGGGTCTCTGTGTTTGTCAGGATCCTATTTGAAGTGTGTGGGGTTTCTCACTGTGTTAGGACCCTATCAGGGGTGTGTGGCATCTCACAGCCTGTCGGGACCCTGCCAGGGGTGTGTAGGGTCTCACAGTGTGTCCGGACCCTGTCAAGGGTGTGCGGGGTCTCACTGTGTGACAGGAGCCTGTCAGGGGTGTGTGGGTTATCACTGTGTGACAGGACCCTTTCAGGGGTGTGTGTGGTCTCACATTGTGTCAGGACCCTGTCAGGGATGTGTGGGGTCTCACAGTGTGTCAGGACCCTGTCAGGGTTGTGTGGGGACTCACTGTGTGACAGAACCCTGTCGGGGGTGTGTGGGGTCTCACAATGTGTCAGGACCCTGTCAGGGGTTTCTGGGGTCGGACAGTGGGTCAGCACCCTGTCAGGGGTTTCTGGGGTCGGACTGTGGGTCAGGTTCCTGTCAGTGGTGTGTGCAATAACACAGCGTGTCCGGACCCTTACAGAGGTGTTTGGGGTCTCACTTTGTGTTAGGACTCTTTCAGAGGGCTGTGGCATCTCACAGTGTGTTGGAAACCTGCCCGGGGTGTGTGTGATCTCACAGCATGTCGGGAGCGTGCTAAGGAATTGTGGGGTCTCACAGTGTGTCAGGACCCTGTCAGGGGTGTGTGGGGTTTCGCAGTGTGTGAGGACCCTAGCAGGTGTGTGTGGGATCTCACAGTGTGTCAGGACCCTGTCAGAATTGTGTGGAGTCTCACAGTGCGTCAGGACACTGTCAGGAGTGTGTGGGGTCTCTGTGTTTGTCAGGATCCTATTTGAAGTGTGTGGGGTTTCTCACTGTGTTAGGACCGTATCAGGGGTGTGTGGCATCTCACAGTCTGTCGGGCCCCTGCCAGGGGTGTGTAGGGTCTCACAGTGTGTCAGGACCCTGTCAGGGGTGTGTGGGGTTTCACAGTGTGTGAGGACCCTAGCAGGTGTGTGTGGGATCTCACAGTGTGTCAGGACCCTGTCAGAATTGTGTGGAGTCTCACAGTGCGTCAGGACACTGTCAGGAGTGTGTGGGGTCTCTGTGTTTGTCAGGATCCTATTTGAAGTGTGTGGGGTTTCTCACTGTGTTAGGACCCTATCAGGGGTGTGTGGCATCTCACAGCCTGTCGGGACCCTGCCAGGGGTGTGTAGGGTCTCACAGTGTGTCGGGACCCTATCAGGGGTGTGTGGCATCTCACAGTCTGTCGGGACCCTGCCAGGGGTGTGTAGGGTCTCACAGTGTGTCAGGACCCTGTCAGGGGTGTGTGGCATCTCACAGTCTATCGGGACCCTGCCAGGGGTGTGTAGGGTCTCACAGTGTGTCAGTACCCTGTCAGGGGTTTCTGGGGTCGGTCAGTGGGTCAGATTCCTGTCAGTGGTGTGTGGGGTCTCACAGTATGTCAGGACTCTGTCAGGGGTGTCTGGGATCTCACAGTGTGTCAGGACCCTGTCCGGTGTGTGTGGGGTCTCGCAGTATGTCAGGACCCTGTCAGGGGTGTGTGGGGTCTCACAGTGTGTCAGGAACCTGTCAGGGGTGTGTGGGGTCTCAGAGTGTGTCAGGACCCTGTCAGGGGTGTGTGAGGTCTCACAGTGTGTCAGGACCCTGTCAGGGGTGTGTGCGATATCACAGCGTGTCCGGACCCTTACAGAGGTGTTTGATGTCTCACTTTGTGTTAGGTCTCTTTCAGGGGGCTGTGGCTTCTCTCAGTATGTTGGAAACCTGCCAGGGGTGTGTGTGATCTCACAGAATGTCGGGAGCGTGCTAAGGAATTGTGGGGTCTCACAGTGTGTCAGGACGCTGTCAGGGGTGTGTGGGGTCTCACAGAGTGTCAGGACCCTGTCAGGGGTGTGTGGGGTTTCACAGTGTGTGAGGACCCTGTCAGAATTGTGTGGAGTCTCACAGTGCGTCAGGACACTGTCAGGAGTGTGTGGGGTCTCTGTGTTTGTCAGGATCCTCTTTGAAGTGTGTGGGGTTTCTCACTGTGTTAGGACCCTATCAGGGGTGTGTGGCATCTCACAGTCTGCCGGGACCCTGCCAGGGGTGTGTAGGGTCTCACAGCGTGTCAGGACCCTGTCAGGGGTTTCTGGGGTCGGTCAGTGGGTCAGGTTCCTGTCAGTGGTGTGTGCGATATCACAGAGTGTCCGGACCTTACAGAGGTGTTTGGGGTCTCGCTTTGTGTTTGTACTCTTTCAGCGGGTGTGGCATCTCTCAATGTGTCAGGAACCTGCCAGGGGCGTCCTGGCTCGGACAGCGTATCAGCACCCTGTCAGGTGTTTCTGGGGTCGGTCAGTGGGCCAGGTTCCTGTCAGTGGTGTGTTGGGTCTCACAGTGTGTCAGGACCCTGTCCGGTGTGTGTGGGGTCTCGCAGTGTGTCAGGACCCTGTCAGGGGTGTGTGGGGTCTCACAGTGTGACAGGACTCTGTCAGGTGTGTGTTGGGTCTCACAGTGTGTCAGGACCCTGTCAGGGGTGTGTGCGATATCACAGCGTGTCCGGACCCTTACAGAGGTGTTTGATGTCTCACTTTGTGTTAGGTCTCTTTCAGGGGGCTGTGGCTTCTCACAGTATGTTGGAAACCTGCCAGGGGTGTGTGTGATCTCACAGAATGTCGGGAGCGTGCTAAGGAATTGTGGGGTCTCACAGTGTGTCAGGACGCTGTCAGGGGTGTGTGGGGTCTCACAGAGTGTCAGGACCCTCTCAGGGGTGTGTGGGGTTTCACAGTGTGTGAGGACCCTGTCAGAATTGTGTGGAGTCTCACAGTGCGTCAGGACACTGTCAGGAGTGTGTGGGGTCTCTGTGTTTGTCAGGATCCTCTTTGAAGTGTGTGGGGTTTCTCACTGTGTTAGGACCCTGTCAGGGGTGTGTGGGATCTCACGGTCTGTCAGGACCCTGTCAGTGGTGTGTAGGGTCTCACAGTGTGTCAGGACCCTGTCAGGGGTGTGTGGCATCTCACAGTGTGTCAGGACCCTGTCAGTGGTGTGTAGGGTCTCACCGTGTGTCAGGACCCTGTCAGGGGTTTCTGGGGTCGGTCAGTGGGTCAGGTTCCTGTCAGTGGTGTGTGGGGTCTCACAGTATGTCAGGACTCTGTCAGGGGTGTCTGGGATCTCACAGTGTGTCAGGACCCTGTCCGGTGTGTGTGGGGTCTCGCAGTATGTCAGGACCCTGTCAGGGGTGTGTGGGGTCTCACAGTGTGTCAGGAACCTGTCAGGGGTGTGTGGGGTCTCAGAGTGTGTCAGGACCCTGTCAGGGGTGTGTGAGGTCTCACAGTGTGTCAGGACCCTGTCAGGGGTGTGTGCGATATCACAGCGTGTCCGGACCCTTACAGAGGTGTTTGATGTCTCACTTTGTGTTAGGTCTCTTTCAGGGGGCTGTGGCTTCTCTCAGTATGTTGGAAACCTGCCAGGGGTGTGTGTGATCTCACAGAATGTCGGGAGCGTGCTAAGGAATTGTGGGGTCTCACAGTGTGTCAGGACGCTGTCAGGGGTGTGTGGGGTCTCACAGAGTGTCAGGACCCTGTCAGGGGTGTGTGGGGTTTCACAGTGTGTGAGGACCCTGTCAGAATTGTGTGGAGTCTCACAGTGCGTCAGGACACTGTCAGGAGTGTGTGGGGTCTCTGTGTTTGTCAGGATCCTCTTTGAAGTGTGTGGGGTTTCTCACTGTGTTAGGACCCTATCAGGGGTGTGTGGCATCTCACAGTCTGCCGGGACCCTGCCAGGGGTGTGTAGGGTCTCACAGCGTGTCAGGACCCTGTCAGGGGTTTCTGGGGTCGGTCAGTGGGTCAGGTTCCTGTCAGTGGTGTGTGCGATATCACAGAGTGTCCGGACCTTACAGAGGTGTTTGGGGTCTCGCTTTGTGTTTGTACTCTTTCAGCGGGTGTGGCATCTCTCAATGTGTCAGGAACCTGCCAGGGGCGTCCTGGCTCGGACAGCGTATCAGCACCCTGTCAGGTGTTTCTGGGGTCGGTCAGTGGGCCAGGTTCCTGTCAGTGGTGTGTTGGGTCTCACAGTGTGTCAGGACCCTGTCCGGTGTGTGTGGGGTCTCGCAGTGTGTCAGGACCCTGTCAGGGGTGTGTGGGGTCTCACAGTGTGACAGGACTCTGTCAGGTGTGTGTTGGGTCTCACAGTGTGTCAGGACCCTGTCAGGGGTGTGTGCGATATCACAGCGTGTCCGGACCCTTACAGAGGTGTTTGATGTCTCACTTTGTGTTAGGTCTCTTTCAGGGGGCTGTGGCTTCTCACAGTATGTTGGAAACCTGCCAGGGGTGTGTGTGATCTCACAGAATGTCGGGAGCGTGCTAAGGAATTGTGGGGTCTCACAGTGTGTCAGGACGCTGTCAGGGGTGTGTGGGGTCTCACAGAGTGTCAGGACCCTCTCAGGGGTGTGTGGGGTTTCACAGTGTGTGAGGACCCTGTCAGAATTGTGTGGAGTCTCACAGTGCGTCAGGACACTGTCAGGAGTGTGTGGGGTCTCTGTGTTTGTCAGGATCCTCTTTGAAGTGTGTGGGGTTTCTCACTGTGTTAGGACCCTGTCAGGGGTGTGTGGGATCTCACGGTCTGTCAGGACCCTGTCAGTGGTGTGTAGGGTCTCACAGTGTGTCAGGACCCTGTCAGGGGTGTGTGGCATCTCACAGTGTGTCAGGACCCTGTCAGTGGTGTGTAGGGTCTCACCGTGTGTCAGGACCCTGTCAGGGGTTTCTGGGGTCGGTCAGTGGGTCAGGTTCCTGTCAGTGGTATGTGCGATATAACCGCATGTCCGCACCCTTACAGAGGTGTTTGGGGTCTCGCTTTGTGTTTGTACTCTTTCAGGGGGTGTGGCATCTCACAATGTGTCAGGAACCTGCAGGGGCGTCCTGGCTCGGACAGTGTGTCAGCACCCTGTCAGGTGTTTCTGGGGTCGGTCAGTGGGCCAGGTTCCTGTCAGTGGTGTGTGCGATATCACAGCGTGTCCGGACCCTTACAGAGGAGTTTGGGGTCTCACTTTGTGTTAGGACTCTTTCAGGGGGCTGTGACATTTCACAGCGTGTCAGGACCCGGTCAGGGGTGTGTGGGGTCTCAGAGTGTGTCAGGACCCTGTCAGGGGTGTGTGGGGTCTCACAGTGTGTCTGGACCATGTCAGGTGTGTGTGGGGTCTCACAGTGTATCAGGACCCTGTCAGGGGTGTGTGGGGTCTCACAGTGTGTCAGGACCCTGTCAGGTGTGTGTGGGGTCTCACAGTGTGTCAGGACCCTAACGGTGTCTTTGGGTTCTCACAGTGTGGCTGCATCTTGTCAGGGGTGTGACGGATCTTTCAGTGTGTCAGGACTCTCTCAGGGTGTGTGGGGTTTCACAGTGTGTCAGGACCCTAACAGGTGTCTTTGGGTTCTCACAGTGTGGCTGCATCTTGTCAGGGGTGTGACGGATCTTTCAGTGTGTCAGGACTCTCTCAGGGTGTGTGGGGTTTCACAGTGTGTCAGGACCCTGTCAATCATTTGTGGGTCTCACAGTGTGTGAGGACCCTAGCAGATGTGTGTGGGATCTCACAGCGTGTCAGTACCGTGTCAGTGGTGTCTCGCCTCTCACAATGTTTCAACACCCTGACGGGGGGGGTGGGGGGGGTGTGGCATCTCACAGTGTGTCTGCACACTGCCAGGGGTGTGCACGATCTCACAGCATGTCGGGAGCGTGCTAAGGGATGTGTGGTGTCTCACAGTGTTTCAGGACCCTTCCAGTGGTGTGTGGGGTCGCACAGTCTATCAGAACCCTGCAGGGGTGTGTAGGATCTGAATGTGTGTCAGGACACTACCAGTGGTGTGTGGGGTCTCACTGTGTGTCATGACCATGCCAGGGGTGTGTGAGGTCTCACAGAGGTCAGGACCCTGTCAGGGGTTTGTTGGGTTTCAAAGCGTATCAGGACCCTCTCATGGGTGTCTGAGGTCTCACTCTGTGTCAGGATCCGAGCAGGTTGGTGTGGGGTCTCACTATGTGTCAGGACCGTGTCAGTGGTGTGTGGCGTCTCACAGCCTGTCGGGAACCTGCCAGAGTTGTGTGGGGTCTCACAGTGTGTCAGGACCCTGTCAGGGGTGTGCGGGGTCTCACTGTGTGACAGGACCCTGTCAGGGCTGTGTGGGGTCTCCCAGTGTGTCCGGACCCTGTCAAGGGTGTGCGGGGTCTCACTGTGTGACAGGAGCCTGTCAGGGGTGTGTGGGTTATCACTGTGTGACAGGACCCTTTCAGGGGTGTGTGTGGTCTCACATTGTGTCAGGACCCTGTCAGGGATGTGTGGGGTCTCACAGTGTGTCAGGACCCTGTCAGGGTTGTGTGGGGACTCACTGTGTGACAGAACCCTGTCGGGGGTGTGTGGGGTCTCACAATGTGTCAGGACCCTGTCAGGGGTTTCTGGGGTCGGACAGTGGGTCAGCACCCTGTCAGGGGTTTCTGGGGTCGGACTGTGGGTCAGGTTCCTGTCAGTGGTGTGTGCAATATCACAGCGTGTCCGGACCCTTACAGAGGTGTTTGGGGTCTCACTTTGTGTTAGGACTCTTTCAGAGGGCTGTGGCATCTCACAGTGTGTTGGAAACCTGCCCGGGGTGTGTGTGATCTCACAGCATGTCGGGAGCGTGCTAAGGAATTGTGGGGTCTCACAGTGTGTCAGGACCCTGTCAGGGGTGTGTGGGGTTTCGCAGTGTGTGAGGACCCTAGCAGGTGTGTGTGGGATCTCACAGTGTGTCAGGACCCTGTCAGAATTGTGTGGAGTCTCACAGTGCGTCAGGACACTGTCAGGAGTGTGTGGGGTCTCTGTGTTTGTCAGGATCCTATTTGAAGTGTGTGGGGTTTCTCACTGTGTTAGGACCGTATCAGGGGTGTGTGGCATCTCACAGTCTGTCGGGCCCCTGCCAGGGGTGTGTAGGGTCTCACAGTGTGTCAGGACCCTGTCAGGGGTGTGTGGGGTTTCACAGTGTGTGAGGACCCTAGCAGGTGTGTGTGGGATCTCACAGTGTGTCAGGACCCTGTCAGAATTGTGTGGAGTCTCACAGTGCGTCAGGACACTGTCAGGAGTGTGTGGGGTCTCTGTGTTTGTCAGGATCCTATTTGAAGTGTGTGGGGTTTCTCACTGTGTTAGGACCCTATCAGGGGTGTGTGGCATCTCACAGCCTGTCGGGACCCTGCCAGGTGTGTGTAGGGTCTCACAGTGTGTCGGGACCCTGTCAGGGGTGTGTGGCATCTCACAGTCTGTCGGGACCCTGCCAGGGGTGTGTAGGGTCTCACAGTGTGTCAGGACCCTGTCAGGGGTGTGTGGCATCTCACAGTCTATCGGGACCCTGCCAGGGGTGTGTAGGGTCTCACAGTGTGTCAGGACCCTGTCAGGGGTTTCTGGGGTCTGTCAGTGGGTCAGATTCCTGTCAGTGGTGTGTGGGGTCTCACAGTATGTCAGGACTCTGTCAGGGGTGTCTGGGATCTCACAGTGTGTCAGGACCCTGTCCGGTGTGTGTGGGGTCTCGCAGTATGTCAGGACCCTGTCAGGGGTGTGTGGGGTCTCACAGTGTGTCAGGAACCTGTCAGGGGTGTGTGGGGTCTCAGAGTGTGTCAGGACCCTGTCAGGGGTGTGTGAGGTCTCACAGTGTGTCAGGACCCTGTCAGGGGTGTGTGCGATATCACAGCGTGTCCGGACCCTTACAGAGGTGTTTGATGTCTCACTTTGTGTTAGGTCTCTTTCAGGGGGCTGTGGCTTCTCTCAGTATGTTGGAAACCTGCCAGGGGTGTGTGTGATCTCACAGAATGTCGGGAGCGTGCTAAGGAATTGTGGGGTCTCACAGTGTGTCAGGACGCTGTCAGGGGTGTGTGGGGTCTCACAGAGTGTCAGGACCCTGTCAGGGGTGTGTGGGGTTTCACAGTGTGTGAGGACCCTGTCAGAATTGTGTGGAGTCTCACAGTGCGTCAGGACACTGTCAGGAGTGTGTGGGGTCTCTGTGTTTGTCAGGATCCTCTTTGAAGTGTGTGGGGTTTCTCACTGTGTTAGGACCCTATCAGGGGTGTGTGGCATCTCACAGTCTGCCGGGACCCTGCCAGGGGTGTGTAGGGTCTCACAGCGTGTCAGGACCCTGTCAGGGGTTTCTGGGGTCGGTCAGTGGGTCAGGTTCCTGTCAGTGGTGTGTGCGATATCACAGAGTGTCCGGACCTTACAGAGGTGTTTGGGGTCTCGCTTTGTGTTTGTACTCTTTCAGCGGGTGTGGCATCTCTCAATGTGTCAGGAACCTGCCAGGGGCGTCCTGGCTCGGACAGCGTATCAGCACCCTGTCAGGTGTTTCTGGGGTCGGTCAGTGGGCCAGGTTCCTGTCAGTGGTGTGTTGGGTCTCACAGTGTGTCAGGACCCTGTCCGGTGTGTGTGGGGTCTCGCAGTGTGTCAGGACCCTGTCAGGGGTGTGTGGGGTCTCACAGTGTGACAGGACTCTGTCAGGTGTGTGTTGGGTCTCACAGTGTGTCAGGACCCTGTCAGGGGTGTGTGCGATATCACAGCGTGTCCGGACCCTTACAGAGGTGTTTGATGTCTCACTTTGTGTTAGGTCTCTTTCAGGGGGCTGTGGCTTCTCACAGTATGTTGGAAACCTGCCAGGGGTGTGTGTGATCTCACAGAATGTCGGGAGCGTGCTAAGGAATTGTGGGGTCTCACAGTGTGTCAGGACGCTGTCAGGGGTGTGTGGGGTCTCACAGAGTGTCAGGACCCTCTCAGGGGTGTGTGGGGTTTCACAGTGTGTGAGGACCCTGTCAGAATTGTGTGGAGTCTCACAGTGCGTCAGGACACTGTCAGGAGTGTGTGGGGTCTCTGTGTTTGTCAGGATCCTCTTTGAAGTGTGTGGGGTTTCTCACTGTGTTAGGACCCTGTCAGGGGTGTGTGGGATCTCACGGTCTGTCAGGACCCTGTCAGTGGTGTGTAGGGTCTCACAGTGTGTCAGGACCCTGTCAGGGGTGTGTGGCATCTCACAGTGTGTCAGGACCCTGTCAGTGGTGTGTAGGGTCTCACCGTGTGTCAGGACCCTGTCAGGGGTTTCTGGGGTCGGTCAGTGGGTCAGGTTCCTGTCAGTGGTATGTGCGATATAACCGCATGTCCGCACCCTTACAGAGGTGTTTGGGGTCTCGCTTTGTGTTTGTACTCTTTCAGGGGGTGTGGCATCTCACAATGTGTCAGGAACCTGCAGGGGCGTCCTGGCTCGGACAGTGTGTCAGCACCCTGTCAGGTGTTTCTGGGGTCGGTCAGTGGGCCAGGTTCCTGTCAGTGGTGTGTGCGATATCACAGCGTGTCCGGACCCTTACAGAGGAGTTTGGGGTCTCACTTTGTGTTAGGACTCTTTCAGGGGGCTGTGACATTTCACAGCGTGTCAGGACCCGGTCAGGGGTGTGTGGGGTCTCAGAGTGTGTCAGGACCCTGTCAGGGGTGTGTGGGGTCTCACAGTGTGTCTGGACCATGTCAGGTGTGTGTGGGGTCTCACAGTGTATCAGGACCCTGTCAGGGGTGTGTGGGGTCTCACAGTGTGTCAGGACCCTGTCAGGTGTGTGTGGGGTCTCACAGTGTGTCAGGACCCTAACAGGTGTCTTTGGGTTCTCACAGTGTGGCTGCATCTTGTCAGGGGTGTGACGGATCTTTCAGTGTGTCAGGACTCTCTCAGGGTGTGTGGGGTTTCACAGTGTGTCAGGACCCTAACAGGTGTCTTTGGGTTCTCACAGTGTGGCTGCATCTTGTCAGGGGTGTGACGGATCTTTCAGTGTGTCAGGACTCTCTCAGGGTGTGTGGGGTTTCACAGTGTGTCAGGACCCTGTCAATCATTTGTGGGTCTCACAGTGTGTGAGGACCCTAGCAGATGTGTGTGGGATCTCACAGCGTGTCAGTACCGTGTCAGTGGTGTCTCGCCTCTCACAATGTTTCAACACCCTGACGGGGGGGGTGGGGGGGGTGTGGCATCTCACAGTGTGTCTGCACACTGCCAGGGGTGTGCACGATCTCACAGCATGTCGGGAGCGTGCTAAGGGATGTGTGGTGTCTCACAGTGTTTCAGGACCCTTCCAGTGGTGTGTGGGGTCGCACAGTCTATCAGAACCCTGCAGGGGTGTGTAGGATCTGAATGTGTGTCAGGACACTACCAGTGGTGTGTGGGGTCTCACTGTGTGTCATGACCATGCCAGGGGTGTGTGAGGTCTCACAGAGGTCAGGACCCTGTCAGGGGTTTGTTGGGTTTCAAAGCGTATCAGGACCCTCTCATGGGTGTCTGAGGTCTCACTCTGTGTCAGGATCCGAGCAGGTTGGTGTGGGGTCTCACTATGTGTCAGGACCGTGTCAGTGGTGTGTGGCGTCTCACAGCCTGTCGGGAACCTGCCAGAGTTGTGTGGGGTCTCACAGTGTGTCAGGACCCTGTCAGGGGTGTGCGGGGTCTCACTGTGTGACAGGACCCTGTCAGGGCTGTGTGGGGTCTCCCAGTGTGTCCGGACCCTGTCAAGGGTGTGCGGGGTCTCACTGTGTGACAGGAGCCTGTCAGGGGTGTGTGGGTTATCACTGTGTGACAGGACCCTTTCAGGGGTGTGTGTGGTCTCACATTGTGTCAGGACCCTGTCAGGGATGTGTGGGGTCTCACAGTGTGTCAGGACCCTGTCAGGGTTGTGTGGGGACTCACTGTGTGACAGAACCCTGTCGGGGGTGTGTGGGGTCTCACAATGTGTCAGGACCCTGTCAGGGGTTTCTGGGGTCGGACAGTGGGTCAGCACCCTGTCAGGGGTTTCTGGGGTCGGACTGTGGGTCAGGTTCCTGTCAGTGGTGTGTGCAATATCACAGCGTGTCCGGACCCTTACAGAGGTGTTTGGGGTCTCACTTTGTGTTAGGACTCTTTCAGAGGGCTGTGGCATCTCACAGTGTGTTGGAAACCTGCCCGGGGTGTGTGTGATCTCACAGCATGTCGGGAGCGTGCTAAGGAATTGTGGGGTCTCACAGTGTGTCAGGACCCTGTCAGGGGTGTGTGGGGTTTCGCAGTGTGTGAGGACCCTAGCAGGTGTGTGTGGGATCTCACAGTGTGTCAGGACCCTGTCAGAATTGTGTGGAGTCTCACAGTGCGTCAGGACACTGTCAGGAGTGTGTGGGGTCTCTGTGTTTGTCAGGATCCTATTTGAAGTGTGTGGGGTTTCTCACTGTGTTAGGACCGTATCAGGGGTGTGTGGCATCTCACAGTCTGTCGGGCCCCTGCCAGGGGTGTGTAGGGTCTCACAGTGTGTCAGGACCCTGTCAGGGGTGTGTGGGGTTTCACAGTGTGTGAGGACCCTAGCAGGTGTGTGTGGGATCTCACAGTGTGTCAGGACCCTGTCAGAATTGTGTGGAGTCTCACAGTGCGTCAGGACACTGTCAGGAGTGTGTGGGGTCTCTGTGTTTGTCAGGATCCTATTTGAAGTGTGTGGGGTTTCTCACTGTGTTAGGACCCTATCAGGGGTGTGTGGCATCTCACAGCCTGTCGGGACCCTGCCAGGTGTGTGTAGGGTCTCACAGTGTGTCGGGACCCTGTCAGGGGTGTGTGGCATCTCACAGTCTGTCGGGACCCTGCCAGGGGTGTGTAGGGTCTCACAGTGTGTCAGGACCCTGTCAGGGGTGTGTGGCATCTCACAGTCTATCGGGACCCTGCCAGGGGTGTGTAGGGTCTCACAGTGTGTCAGGACCCTGTCAGGGGTTTCTGGGGTCTGTCAGTGGGTCAGATTCCTGTCAGTGGTGTGTGGGGTCTCACAGTATGTCAGGACTCTGTCAGGGGTGTCTGGGATCTCACAGTGTGTCAGGACCCTGTCCGGTGTGTGTGGGGTCTCGCAGTATGTCAGGACCCTGTCAGGGGTGTGTGGGGTCTCACAGTGTGTCAGGAACCTGTCAGGGGTGTGTGGGGTCTCAGAGTGTGTCAGGACCCTGTCAGGGGTGTGTGAGGTCTCACAGTGTGTCAGGACCCTGTCAGGGGTGTGTGCGATATCACAGCGTGTCCGGACCCTTACAGAGGTGTTTGATGTCTCACTTTGTGTTAGGTCTCTTTCAGGGGGCTGTGGCTTCTCTCAGTATGTTGGAAACCTGCCAGGGGTGTGTGTGATCTCACAGAATGTCGGGAGCGTGCTAAGGAATTGTGGGGTCTCACAGTGTGTCAGGACGCTGTCAGGGGTGTGTGGGGTCTCACAGAGTGTCAGGACCCTGTCAGGGGTGTGTGGGGTTTCACAGTGTGTGAGGACCCTGTCAGAATTGTGTGGAGTCTCACAGTGCGTCAGGACACTGTCAGGAGTGTGTGGGGTCTCTGTGTTTGTCAGGATCCTCTTTGAAGTGTGTGGGGTTTCTCACTGTGTTAGGACCCTATCAGGGGTGTGTGGCATCTCACAGTCTGCCGGGACCCTGCCAGGGGTGTGTAGGGTCTCACAGCGTGTCAGGACCCTGTCAGGGGTTTCTGGGGTCGGTCAGTGGGTCAGGTTCCTGTCAGTGGTGTGTGCGATATCACAGAGTGTCCGGACCTTACAGAGGTGTTTGGGGTCTCGCTTTGTGTTTGTACTCTTTCAGCGGGTGTGGCATCTCTCAATGTGTCAGGAACCTGCCAGGGGCGTCCTGGCTCGGACAGCGTATCAGCACCCTGTCAGGTGTTTCTGGGGTCGGTCAGTGGGCCAGGTTCCTGTCAGTGGTGTGTTGGGTCTCACAGTGTGTCAGGACCCTGTCCGGTGTGTGTGGGGTCTCGCAGTGTGTCAGGACCCTGTCAGGGGTGTGTGGGGTCTCACAGTGTGACAGGACTCTGTCAGGTGTGTGTGGGGTCTCACAGTGTGTCAGGACCCTGTCAGGGGTGTGTGCGATATCACAGCGTGTCCGGACCCTTACAGAGGTGTTTGATGTCTCACTTTGTGTTAGGTCTCTTTCAGGGGGCTGTGGCTTCTCACAGTATGTTGGAAACCTGCCAGGGGTGTGTGTGATCTCACAGAATGTCGGGAGCGTGCTAAGGAATTGTGGGGTCTCACAGTGTGTCAGGACGCTGTCAGGGGTGTGTGGGGTTTCGCAGTGTGTGAGGACCCTAGCAGGTGTGTGTGGGATCTCACAGTGTGTCAGGACCCTGTCAGAATTGTGTGGAGTCTCACAGTGCGTCAGGACACTGTCAGGAGTGTGTGGGGTCTCTGTGTTTGTCAGGATCCTATTTGAAGTGTGTGGGGTTTCTCACTGTGTTAGGACCCTATCAGGGGTGTGTGGCATCTCACAGCCTGTCGGGACCCTGCCAGGGGTGTGTAGGGTCTCACAGTGTGTCGGGACCCTGTCAGGGGTGTGTGGCATCTCACAGTCTGTCGGGACCCTGCCAGGGGTGTGTAGGGTCTCACAGTGTGTCAGGACCCTGTCAGGGGTCTGTGGCATCTCACAGTCTATCGGGACCCTGCCAGGGGTGTGTAGGGTCTCACAGTGTGTCAGGACCCTGTCAGGGGTTTCTGGGGTCTGTCAGTGGGTCAGATTCCTGTCAGTGGTGTGTGGGGTCTCACAGTATGTCAGGACTCTGTCAGGGGTGTCTGGGATCTCACAGTGTGTCAGGACCCTGTCCGGTGTGTGTGGGGTCTCGCAGTATGTCAGGACCCTGTCAGGGGTGTGTGGGGTCTCACAGTGTGTCAGGAACCTGTCAGGGGTGTGTGGGGTCTCAGAGTGTGTCAGGACCCTGTCAGGGGTGTGTGAGGTCTCACAGTGTGTCAGGACCCTGTCAGGGGTGTGTGCGATATCACAGCGTGTCCGGACCCTTACAGAGGTGTTTGATGTCTCACTTTGTGTTAGGTCTCTTTCAGGGGGCTGTGGCTTCTCTCAGTATGTTGGAAACCTGCCAGGGGTGTGTGTGATCTCACAGAATGTCGTGAGCGTGCTAAGGAATTGTGGGGTCTCACAGTGTGTCAGGACGCTGTCAGGGGTGTGTGGGGTCTCACAGAGTGTCAGGACCCTGTCAGGGGTGTGTGGGGTTTCACAGTGTGTGAGGACCCTGTCAGAATTGTGTGGAGTCTCACAGTGCGTCAGGACACTGTCAGGAGTGTGTGGGGTCTCTGTGTTTGTCAGGATCCTCTTTGAAGTGTGTGGGGTTTCTCACTGTGTTAGGACCCTATCAGGGGTGTGTGGCATCTCACAGTCTGCCGGGACCCTGCCAGGGGTGTGTAGGGTCTCACAGCGTGTCAGGACCCTGTCAGGGGTTTCTGGGGTCGGTCAGTGGGTCAGGTTCCTGTCAGTGGTGTGTGCGATATCACAGAGTGTCCGGACCTTACAGAGGTGTTTGGGGTCTCGCTTTGTGTTTGTACTCTTTCAGCGGGTGTGGCATCTCTCAATGTGTCAGGAACCTGCCAGGGGCGTCCTGGCTCGGACAGCGTATCAGCACACTGTCAGGTGTTTCTGGGGTCGGTCAGTGGGCCAGGTTCCTGTCAGTGGTGTGTTGGGTCTCACAGTGTGTCAGGACCCTGTCCGGTGTGTGTGGGGTCTCGCAGTGTGTCAGGACCCTGTCAGGGGTGTGCGGGGTCTCACTGTGTGACAGGACCCTGTCAGGGCTGTGTGGGGTCTCCCAGTGTGTCCGGACCCTGTCAAGGGTGTGCGGGGTCTCACTGTGTGACAGGAGCCTGTCAGGGGTGTGTGGGTTATCACTGTGTGACAGGACCCTTTCAGGGGTGTGTGTGGTCTCACATTGTGTCAGGACCCTGTCAGGGATGTGTGGGGTCTCACAGTGTGTCAGGACCCTGTCAGGGTTGTGTGGGGACTCACTGTGTGACAGAACCCTGTCGGGGGTGTGTGGGGTCTCACAATGTGTCAGGACCCTGTCAGGGGTTTCTGGGGTCGGACAGTGGGTCAGCACCCTGTCAGGGGTTTCTGGGGTCGGACTGTGGGTCAGGTTCCTGTCAGTGGTGTGTGCAATATCACAGCGTGTCCGGACCCTTACAGAGGTGTTTGGGGTCTCACTTTGTGTTAGGACTCTTTCAGAGGGCTGTGGCATCTCACAGTGTGTTGGAAACCTGCCCGGGGTGTGTGTGATCTCACAGCATGTCGGGAGCGTGCTAAGGAATTGTGGGGTCTCACAGTGTGTCAGGACCCTGTCAGGGGTGTGTGGGGTTTCGCAGTGTGTGAGGACCCTAGCAGGTGTGTGTGGGATCTCACAGTGTGTCAGGACCCTGTCAGAATTGTGTGGAGTCTCACAGTGCGTCAGGACACTGTCAGGAGTGTGTGGGGTCTCTGTGTTTGTCAGGACCCTATTTGAAGTGTGTGGGGTTTCTCACTGTGTTAGGACCGTATCAGGGGTGTGTGGCATCTCACAGTCTGTCGGGCCCCTGCCAGGGGTGTGTAGGGTCTCACAGTGTGTCAGGACCCTGTCAGGGGTGTGTGGGGTTTCACAGTGTGTGTGAGGACCCTAGCAGGTGTGTGTGGGATCTCACAGTGTGTCAGGACCCTGTCAGAATTGTGTGGAGTCTCACAGTGCGTCAGGACACTGTCAGGAGTGTGTGGGGTCTCTGTGTTTGTCAGGATCCTATTTGAAGTGTGTGGGGTTTCTCACTGTGTTAGGACCCTATCAGGGGTGTGTGGCATCTCACAGCCTGTCGGGACCCTGCCAGGGGTGTGTAGGGTCTCACAGTGTGTCGGGACCCTGTCAGGGGTGTGTGGCATCTCACAGTCTGTCGGGACCCTGCCAGGGGTGTGTAGGGTCTCACAGTGTGTCAGGACCCTGTCAGGGGGTGTGTGGCATCTCACAGTCTATCGGGACCCTGCCAGGGGTGTGTAGGGTCTCACAGTGTGTCAGGACCCTGTCAGGGGTTTCTGGGGTCTGTCAGTGGGTCAGATTCCTGTCAGTGGTGTGTGGGGTCTCACAGTATGTCAGGACTCTGTCAGGGGTGTCTGGGATCTCACAGTGTGTCAGGACCCTGTCCGGTGTGTGTGGGGTCTCGCAGTATGTCAGGACCCTGTCAGGGGTGTGTGGGGTCTCACAGTGTGTCAGGAACCTGTCAGGGGTGTGTGGGGTCTCAGAGTGTGTCAGGACCCTGTCAGGGGTGTGTGAGGTCTCACAGTGTGTCAGGACCCTGTCAGGGGTGTGTGCGATATCACAGCGTGTCCGGACCCTTACAGAGGTGTTTGATGTCTCACTTTGTGTTAGGTCTCTTTCAGGGGGCTGTGGCTTCTCTCAGTATGTTGGAAACCTGCCAGGGGTGTGTGTGATCTCACAGAATGTCGGGAGCGTGCTAAGGAATTGTGGGGTCTCACAGTGTGTCAGGACGCTGTCAGGGGTGTGTGGGGTCTCACAGAGTGTCAGGACCCTGTCAGGGGTGTGTGGGGTTTCACAGTGTGTGAGGACCCTGTCAGAATTGTGTGGAGTCTCACAGTGCGTCAGGACACTGTCAGGAGTGTGTGGGGTCTCTGTGTTTGTCAGGATCCTCTTTGAAGTGTGTGGGGTTTCTCACTGTGTTAGGACCCTATCAGGGGTGTGTGGCATCTCACAGTCTGCCGGGACCCTGCCAGGGGTGTGTAGGGTCTCACAGCGTGTCAGGACCCTGTCAGGGGTTTCTGGGGTCGGTCAGTGGGCCAGGTTCCTGTCAGTGGTGTGTGCGATATCACAGAGTGTCCGGACCTTACAGAGGTGTTTGGGGTCTCGCTTTGTGTTTGTACTCTTTCAGCGGGTGTGGCATCTCTCAATGTGTCAGGAACCTGCCAGGGGCGTCCTGGCTCGGACAGCGTATCAGCACCCTGTCAGGTGTTTCTGGGGTCGGTCAGTGGGCCAGGTTCCTGTCAGTGGTGTGTTGGGTCTCACAGTGTGTCAGGACCCTGTCCGGTGTGTGTGGGGTCTCGCAGTGTGTCAGGACCCTGTCAGGGGTGTGTGGGGTCTCACAGTGTGACAGGACTCTGTCAGGTGTGTGTGGGGTCTCACAGTGTGTCAGGACCCTGTCAGGGGTGTGTGCGATATCACAGCGTGTCCGGACCCTTACAGAGGTGTTTGATGTCTCACTTTGTGTTAGGTCTCTTTCAGGGGGCTGTGGCTTCTCACAGTATGTTGGAAACCTGCCAGGGGTGTGTGTGATCTCACAGAATGTCGGGAGCGTGCTAAGGAATTGTGGGGTCTCACAGTGTGTCAGGACGCTGTCAGGGGTGTCTGGGATCTCACAGTGTGTCAGGACCCTGTCCGGTGTGTGTGGGGTCTCGCAGTATGTCAGGACCCTGTCAGGGGTGTGCGGGGTCTCACTGTGTGACAGGACCCTGTCAGGGCTGTGTGGGGTCTCCCAGTGTGTCCGGACCCTGTCAAGGGTGTGCGGGGTCTCACTGTGTGACAGGAGCCTGTCAGGGGTGTGTGGGTTATCACTGTGTGACAGGACCCTTTCAGGGGTGTGTGTGGTCTCACATTGTGTCAGGACCCTGTCAGGGATGTGTGGGGTCTCACAGTGTGTCAGGACCCTGTCAGGGTTGAGTGGGGACTCACTGTGTGACAGAACCCTGTCGGGGGTGTGTGGGGTCTCACAATGTGTCAGGACCCTGTCAGGGGTTTCTGGGGTCGGACAGTGGGTCAGCACCCTGTCAGGGGTTTCTGGGGTCGGACTGTGGGTCAGGTTCCTGTCAGTGGTGTGTGCAATATCACAGCGTGTCCGGACCCTTACAGAGGTGTTTGGGGTCTCACTTTGTGTTAGGACTCTTTCAGAGGGCTGTGGCATCTCACAGTGTGTTGGAAACCTGCCCGGGGTGTGTGTGATCTCACAGCATGTCGGGAGCGTGCTAAGGAATTGTGGGGTCTCACAGTGTGTCAGGACCCTGTCAGGGGTGTGTGGGGTTTCGCAGTGTGTGAGGACCCTAGCAGGTGTGTGTGGGATCTCACAGTGTGTCAGGACCCTGTCAGAATTGTGTGGAGTCTCACAGTGCGTCAGGACACTGTCAGGAGTGTGTGGGGTCTCTGTGTTTGTCAGGATCCTATTTGAAGTGTGTGGGGTTTCTCACTGTGTTAGGACCGTATCAGGGGGTGGTGTGGCATCTCACAGTCTGTCGGGCCCCTGCCAGGGGTGTGTAGGGTCTCACAGTGTGTCAGGACCCTGTCAGGGGTGTGTGTGGGTTTCACAGTGTGTGAGCACCTTAGCAGGTGTGTGTGGGATCTCACAGTGTGTCAGGACCCCTGTCAGAATTGTGTGGAGTCTCACAGTGCGTCAGGACACTGTCAGGAGTGTGTGGGGTCTCTGTGTTTGTCAGGATCCTATTTGAAGTGTGTGGGGTTTCTCACTGTGTTAGGACCCTATCAGGGGTGTGTGGCATCTCACAGCCTGTCGGACCCTGCCAGGGGGTGTGTAGGGTCTCACAGTGTGTCGGGACCCTGTCAGGGGTGTGTGGCATCTCACAGTCTGTCGGGACCCTGCCAGGGGTGTGTAGGGTCTCACAGTGTGTCAGGACCCTGTCAGGGGTGTGTGGCATCTCACAGTCTATCGGGACCCTGCCAGGGGTGTGTAGGGTCTCACAGTGTGTCAGGACCCTGTCAGGGGTTTCTGGGGTCTGTCAGTGGGTCAGATTCCTGTCAGTGGTGTGTGGGGTCTCACAGTATGTCAGGACTCTGTCAGGGGTGTCTGGGATCTCACAGTGTGTCAGGACCCTGTCCGGTGTTGTGGGGTCTCGCAGTATGTCAGGACCCTGTCAGGGGTGTGTGGGGTCTCACAGTGTGTCAGGAACCTGTCAGGGGGTGTGTGGGGTCTCAGAGTGTGTCAGGACCCTGTCAGGGGTGTGTGAGGTCTCACAGTGTGTCAGGACCCTGTCAGGGGTGTGTGCGATATCACAGCGTGTCCGGACCCTTACAGAGGTGTTTGATGTCTCACTTTGTGTTAGGTCTCTTTCAGGGGGCTGTGGCTTCTCTCAGTATGTTGGAAACCTGCCAGGGGTGTGTGTGATCTCACAGAATGTCGGGAGCGTGCTAAGGAATTGTGGGGTCTCACAGTGTGTCAGGACGCTGTCAGGGGTGTGTGGGGTCTCACAGAGTGTCAGGACCCTGTCAGGGGTGTGTGGGGTTTCACAGTGTGTGAGGACCCTGTCAGAATTGTGTGGAGTCTCACAGTGCGTCAGGACACTGTCAGGAGTGTGTGGGGTCTCTGTGTTTGTCAGGATCCTCTTTGAAGTGTGTGGGGTTTCTCACTGTGTTAGGAACCCTATCAGGGGTGTGTGGCATCTCACAGTCCTGCCGGGACCCTGCCAGGGGTGTGTAGGGTCTCACAGCGTGTCAGGACCCTGTCAGGGTTTTCTGGGGGTCGGTCAGTGGGTCAGGTTCCTGTCAGTGGTGTGTGCGATATCACAGAGTGTCCGGACCTTACAGAGGTGTTTGGGGTCTCGCTTTGTGTTTGTACTCTTTCAGCGGGTGTGGCATCTCTCAATGTGTCAGGAACCTGCCAGGGGCGTCCTGGCTCGGACAGCGTATCAGCACCCTGTCAGGTGTTTCTGGGGTCGGTCAGTGGGCCAGGTTCCTGTCAGTGGTGTGTTGGGTCTCACAGTGTGTCAGGACCCTGTCCGGTGTGTGTGGGGTCTCGCAGTGTGTCAGGACCCTGTCAGGGGTGTGCGGGGTCTCACTGTGTGACAGGACCCTGTCAGGGCTGTGTGGGGTCTCCCAGTGTGTCCGGACCCTGTCAAGGGTGTGCGGGGTCTCACTGTGTGACAGGAGCCTGTCAGGGGTGTGTGGGTTATCACTGTGTGACAGGACCCTTTCAGGGGTGTGTGTGGTCTCACATTGTGTCAGGACCCTGTCAGGGATGTGTGGGGTCTCACAGTGTGTCAGGACCCTGTCAGGGTTGTGGTGGGGACTCACTGTGTGACAGAACCCTGTCGGGGGTGTGTGGGGTCTCACAATGTGTCAGGACCCTGTCAGGGGTTTCTGGGGTCGGACAGTGGGTCAGCACCCTGTCAGGGGTTTCTGGGGGTCGGACTGTGGGTCAGGTTCCTGTCAGTGGTGTGTGCAATATCACAGCGTGTCCGGACCCTTACAGAGGTGTTTGGGGTCTCACTTTGTGTTAGGACTCTTTCAGAGGGCTGTGGCATCTCACAGTGTGTTGGAAACCTGCCCGGGGTGTGTGTGATCTCACAGCATGTCGGGAGCGTGCTAAGGAATTGTGGGGTCTCACAGTGTGTCAGGACCCTGTCAGGGGTGTGTGGGGTTTCGCAGTGTGTGAGGACCCTAGCAGGTGTGTGTGGGATCTCACAGTGTGTCAGGACCCTGTCAGAATTGTGTGGAGTCTCACAGTGCGTCAGGACACTGTCAGGAGTGTGTGGGGTCTCTGTGTTTGTCAGGAACCCTATTTGAAGTGTGTGGGGTTTCTCACTGTGTTAGGACCGTATCAGGGGTGTGTGGCATCTCACAGTCTGTCGGGCCCCTGCCAGGGGTGTGTAGGGGTCTCACAGTGTGTCAGGACCCTGTCAGGGGTGTGTGGGGTTTCACAGTGTGTGAGGACCCTAGCAGGTGTGTGTGGGATCTCACAGTGTGTCAGGACCCTGTCAGAATTGTGTGGAGTCTCACAGTGCGTCAGGACACTGTCAGGAGTGTGTGGGGTCTCTGTGTTTGTCAGGATCCTATTTGAAGTGTGTGGGGTTTCTCACTGTGTTAGGACCCTATCAGGGGTGTGTGGCATCTCACAGCCTGTCGGGACCCTGCCAGGGGTGTGTAGGGTCTCACAGTGTGTCGGGACCCTGTCAGGGGTGTGTGGCATCTCACAGTCTGTCGGGACCCTGCCAGGGGTGTGTAGGGTCTCACAGTGTGTCAGGACCCTGTCAGGGGTGTGTGGCATCTCACAGTCTATCGGGACCCCTGCCAGGGGTGTGTAGGGTCTCACAGTGTGTCAGGACCCTGTCAGGGGTTTCTGGGGTCTGTCAGTGGGTCAGATTCCTGTCAGTGGTGTGTGGGGTCTCACAGTATGTCAGGACTCTGTCAGGGGTGTCTGGGATCTCACAGTGTGTCAGGACCCTGTCCGGTGTGTGTGGGGTCTCGCAGTATGTCAGGACCCTGTCAGGGGTGTGTGGGGTCTCACAGTGTGTCAGGAACCTGTCAGGGGTGTGTGGGGTCTCAGAGTGTGTCAGGACCCTGTCAGGGGTGTGTGAGGTCTCACAGTGTGTCAGGACCCTGTCAGGGGTGTGTGCGATATCACAGCGTGTCCGGACCCTTACAGAGGTGTTTGATGTCTCACTTTGTGTTAGGTCTCTTTCAGGGGGCTGTGGCTTCTCTCAGTATGTTGGAAACCTGCCAGGGGTGTGTGTGATCTCACAGAATGTCGGGAGCGTGCTAAGGAATTGTGGGGTCTCACAGTGTGTCAGGACGCTGTCAGGGGTGTGTGGGGTCTCACAGAGTGTCAGGACCCTGTCAGGGGTGTGTGGGGTTTCACAGTGTGTGAGGACCCTGTCAGAATTGTGTGGAGTCTCACAGTTGCGTCAGGACACTGTCAGGAGTGTGTGGGGTCTCTGTGTTTGTCAGGATCCTCTTTGAAGTGTGTGGGGTTTCTCACTGTGTTAGGACCCTATCAGGGGTGTGTGGCATCTCACAGTCTGCCGGGACCCTGCCAGGGGGTGTAGGGTCTCACAGCGTGTCAGGACCCTGTCAGGGGTTTCCTGGGGTCGGTCAGTGGGTCAGGTTCCTGTCAGTGGTGTGTGCGATATCACAGAGGTGTCCGACCTTACAGAGGTGTTTGGGGTCTCGCTTTGTGTTTGTACTCTTTCAGCGGGTGTGGCATCTCTCAATGTGTCAGGAACCTGCCAGGGGCGTCCTGGCTCGGACAGCGTATCAGCACCCTGTCAGGTGTTTCTGGGGTCGGTCAGTGGGCCAGGTTCCTGTCAGTGGTGTGTTGGGTCTCACAGTGTGTCAGGACCCTGTCCGGTGTGTGTGGGGTCTCGCAGTGTGTCAGGACCCTGTCAGGGGTGTGTGGGGTCTCACAGTGTGACAGGACTCTGTCAGGTGTGTGTGGGGTCTCACAGTGTGTCAGGACCCTGTCAGGGGTGTGTGCGATATCACAGCGTGTCCGGACCCTTACAGAGGTGTTTGATGTCTCACTTTGTGTTAGGTCTCTTTCAGGGGGCTGTGGCTTCTCACAGTATGTTGGAAACCTGCCAGGGGTGTGTGTGATCTCACAGAATGTCGGGAGCGTGCTAAGGAATTGTGGGGTCTCACAGTGTGTCAGGGACGCTGTCAGGGGTGTGTGGGGTCTCACAGAGTGTCAGGACCCTCTCAGGGGTGTGTGGGGTTTCACAGTGTGTGGGGACCCTGTCAGAATTGTGTGGAGTCTCACAGTGCGTCAGGACACTGTCAGGAGTGTGTGGGGTCTCTGTGTTTGTCAGGATCCTCTTTGAAGTGTGTGGGGGTTTCTCACTGTGTTAGGACCCTGTCAGGGGTGTGTGGGATCTCACGGTCTGTCAGGACCCTGTCAGTGGTGTGTAGGGTCTCACAGTGTGTCAGGACCCTGTCAGGGGTGTGTGGCATCTCACAGTGTGTCAGGACCCTGTCAGTGGTGTGTAGGGTCTCACCGTGTGTCAGGACCCTGTCAGGGGTTTCTGGGGTCGGTCAGTGGGTCAGGTTCCTGTCAGTGGTATGTGCGATATAACCGCATGTCCGCACCCTTACAGAGGTGTTTGGGGTCTCGCTTTGTGTTTGTACTCTTTCAGGGGGTTGTGGCATCTCACAATGTGTCAGGAACCTGCAGGGGGCGTCCTGGCTCGGACAGTGTGTCAGCACCCTGTCAGGTGTTTCTGGGGTCGGTCAGTGGGCCAGGTTCCTGGTCAGTGGTGTGTGCGATATCACAGCGTGTCCGGACCCTTACAGAGGAGTTTGGGGTCTCACTTTGTGTTAGGACTCTTTCAGGGGGCTGTGACATTTCACAGCGTGTCAGGACCCGGTCAGGGGTGTGTGGGGTCTCAGAGTGTGTCAGGACCCTGTCAAGGGGTGGTGTGGGTCTCACAGTGTGTCTGGACCATGTCAGGTGTGTGTGGGGTCTCACAGTGTATCAGGACCCTGTCAGGGTGTGTGGGGGTCTCACAGTGTGTCAGGACCCTGTCAGGTGTGTGTGGGGTCTCACAGTGTATCAGGACCCTGTCAGGGGTGTGTGGGGTCTCACAGTGTGTCAGGACCCTGTCAGGTGTGTGTGGGGTCTCACAGTGTGTCAGGACCCTGTCAATCATTTGTGGTTCTCACAGTGTGTGAGGACCCTAGCAGATGTGTGTGGGATCTCACAGCGTGTCAGTACCGTGTCAGTGGTGTCTCGCCTCTCACAATGTTTCAACACCCTGACGGGGGGGGGGTGGTGGGGGGGGTGTGGCATCTCACAGTGTGTCTGCACACTGCCAGGGGTGTGCACGATCTCACAGCATGTCGGGAGCGTGCTAAGGGATGTGTGGTGTCTCACAGTGTTTCAGGACCCTTCCAGTGGTGTGTGGGGTCGCACAGTCTATCAGAACCCTGCAGGGGTGTGTAGGATCTGAATGTGTGTCAGGACACTACCAGTGGTGTGGGGGGTCTCACTCTGTGTCATGACCATGCCAGGGGTGTGTGAGGTCTCACAGAGGTCAGGACCCTGTCAGGGGTTTGTTGGGTTTCAAAGCGTATCAGGACCCCTCTCATGGGTGTCTGAGGTCTCACTCTGTGTCAGGATCCGAGCAGGTTGGTGTGGGTCTCACTATGTGTCAGGACCGTGTCAGTGGTGTGTGGCGTCTCACAGCCTGTCCGGGAACCTGCCAGAGTTGTGTGGGGTCTCACAGTGTGTCAGGACCCTGTCAGGGTGTGCGGGGGTCTCACTGTGTGACAGGACCCTGTCAGGGCTGTGTGGTGTCTCCCAGTGTGTCAGGACCCTGTCAAGGGTGTGCGGGGTCTCACTGTGTGACAGGAGCCTGTCAGGGGTGTGTGGGTTATCACTGTGTGACAGGACCCTTTCAGGGGTGTGTGTGGTCTCACATTGTGTCAGGACCCTGTCAGGGATGTGTGGGGTCTCACAGTGTGTCAGGACCCCTGTCAGGGTTGTGTGGGGACTCACTGTGTGACAGAACCCTGTCGGGGGTGTGTGGGGTCTCACAATGTGTCAGGACCCTGTCAGGGGTTTCTGGGGTCGGACAGTGGGTCAGCACCCTGTCAGGGGTTTTCTTGGGGTCGGACTGTGGGTCAGGTTCCTGTCAGTGGTGTGTGCAATATCACAGCGTGTCCGGACCCTTACAGAGGTGTTGGGGTCTCACTTTGTGTTAGGACTCTTTCAGAGGGCTGTGGCATCTCACAGTGTGTTGGAAACCTGCCCGGGGTGTGTGTGATCTCACAGCATGTCGGGAGCGTGCTAAGGAATTGTGGGGTCTCACAGTGTGTCAGGACCCTGTCAGGGGTGTGTGGGGTTTCGCAGTGTGTGAGGACCCTAGCAGGTGTGTGTGGGATCTCACAGTGTGTCAGGACCCTGTCAGAATTGTGTGGAGTCTCACAGTGCGTCAGGACACTGTCAGGAGTGTGTGGGGTCTCTGTGTTTGTCAGGACCCTATTTGAAGTGTGTGGGGTTTCTCACTGTGTTAGGACCGTATCAGGGGTGTGTGGCATCTCACAGTCTGTCGGGCCCCTGCCAGGGGTGTGTAGGGTCTCACAGTGTGTCAGGACCCTGTCAGGGGTGTGTGGGGGTTTCACAGTGTGTGAGGACCCTAGCAGGTGTGTGTGGGATCTCACAGTGTGTCAGGGACCCTGTCAGAATTGTGTGGAGTCTCACAGTGCGTCAGGACACTGTCAGGAGTGTGTGGGGTCTCTGTGTTTGTCAGGATCCTATTTGAAGTGTGTGGGGTTTCTCACTGTGTTAGGACCCTATCAGGGGTGTGTGGCAATCTCACAGCCTGTCGGGACCCTGCCAGGGGTGTGTAGGGTCTCACAGTGTGTCGGGACCCTGTCAGGGGTGTGTGGCATCTCACAGTCTGTCGGGACCCTGCCAGGGGTGTGTAGGGTCTCACAGTGTGTCAGGACCCTGTCAGGGGTGTGTGGCATCTCACAGTCTATCGGGACCCCTGCCAGGGGTGTGTGTAGGGTCTCACAGTGTGTCAGGACCCTGTCAGGGGTTTCTGGGGTCTGTCAGTGGGTCAGATTCCTGTCAGTGGTGTGTGGGGTCTCACAGTATGTCAGGACTCTGTCAGGGGTGTCTGGGATCTCACAGTGTGTCAGGACCCTGTCCGGTGTGTGTGGGGTCTCGCAGTATGTCAGGACCTGTCAGGGGGTGTGTGGGGTCTCACAGTGTGTCAGGAACCTGTCAGGGGTGTGTGGGGTCTCAGAGTGTGTCAGGACCCTGTCAGGGGTGTGTGAGGTCTCACAGTGTGTCAGGACCCTGTCAGGGGTGGTGTGCGATATCACAGCGTGTCCGGACCCTTACAGAGGTGTTTGATGTCTCACTTTGTGTTAGGTCTCTTTCAGGGGGCTGTGGCTTCTCTCAGTATGTTGGAAACCTGCCTGGGGTGTGTGTGATCTCACAGAATGTCGGGAGCGTGCTAAGGAATTGTGGGGTCTCACAGTGTGTCAGGACGCTGTCAGGGGTGTGTGGGGTCTCACAGAGTGTCAGGACCCTGTCAGGGGTGTGTGGGGTTTCACAGTGTGTGAGGACCCTGTCAGAATTGTGTGGAGGTCTCACAGTGCGTCAGGACACCTGTCAGGAGTGTGTGGGGTCTCTGTGTTTGTCAGGATCCTCTTTGAAGTGTGTGGGGTTTCTCACTGTGTTAGGACCCTATCAGGGGTGTGTGGCATCTCACAGTCTGCCGGGACCCTGCCAGGGGTGTGTAGGGTCTCACAGCGTGTCAGGACCCTGTCAGGGGTTTCTGGGGTCGGTCAGTGGGTCAGGTTCCTGTCAGTGGTGTGTGCGATATCACAGAGTGTCCGGACCTTACAGAGGTGTTTGGGGTCTCGCTTTGTGTTTGTACTCTTTCAGCGGGTGTGGCATCTCTCAATGTGTCAGGAACCTGCCAGGGGCGTCCCTGGCTCGGACAGCGTATCAGCACCCTGTCAGGTGTTTCTGGGGTCGGTCAGTGGGCCAGGTTCCTGTCAGTGGTGTGTTGGGTCTCACAGTGTGTCAGGACCCTGTCCGGTGTGTGTGGGGTCTCGCAGTGTGTCAGGACCCTGTCAGGGGTGTGTGGGGTCTCACAGTGTGACAGGACTCTGTCAGGTGTGTGTGGGGTCTCACAGTGTGTCAGGACCCTGTCAGGGGTGTGTGCGATATCACAGCGTGTCCGGACCCTTACAGAGGTGTTTGATGTCTCACTTTGTGTTAGGTCTCTTTCAGGGGGCTGTGGCTTCTCACAGTATGTTGGAAACCTGCCAGGGGTGTGTGTGATCTCACAGAATGTCGGGAGCGTGCTAAGGAATTGTGGGGTCTCACAGTGTGTCAGGACGCTGGTCAGGGGTGTGTGGGGTCTCACAGAGTGTCAGGACCCTCTCAGGGGTGTGTGGGGTTTCACAGTGTGTGGGGACCCTGTCAGAATTGTGTGGAGTCTCACAGTGCGTCAGGACACTGTCAGGAGTGTGTGGGGTCTCTGTGTTTGTCAGGATCCTCTTTGAAGTGTGTGGGGTTTCTCACTGTGTTAGGACCCTGTCAGGGGTGTGTGGGATCTCACGGTCTGTCAGGACCCTGTCAGTGGTGTGTAGGGTCTCACAGTGTGTCAGGACCCTGTCAGGGGTGTGTGGCATCTCACAGTGTGTCAGGACCCTGTCAGTGGTGTGTAGGGTCCTCACCGTGTGTCAGGACCCTGTCAGGGGTTTCTGGGGTCGGTCAGTGGGTCAGGTTCCTGTCAGTGGTATGTGCGATATAACCGCATGTCCGCACCCTTACAGAGGTGTTTGGGGTCTCGCTTTGTGTTTGTACTCTTTCAGGGGGTGTGGCATCTCACAATGTGTCAGGAACCTGCAGGGGCGTCCTGGCTCGGACAGTGTGTCAGCACCCTGTCAGGTGTTTCTGGGGTCGGTCAGTGGGCCAGGTTCCTGTCAGTGGTGTGTGCGATATCACAGCGTGTCCGGACCCTTACAGAGGAGTTTGGGGTCTCACTTTGTGTTAGGACTCTTTCAGGGGGCTGTGACATTTCACAGCGTGTCAGGACCCGGTCAGGGGTGTGTGGGGTCTCAGAGTGTGTCAGGACCCTGTCAGGGGTGTGTGGGGTCTCACAGTGTGTCTGGACCATGTCAGGTGTGTGTGGGGTCTCACAGTGTATCAGGACCCTGTCAGGGGTGTGTGGGGTCTCACAGTGTGTCAGGACCCTGTCAGGTGTGTGTGGGGTCTCACAGTGTATCAGGACCCTGTCAGGGGTGTGTGGGGTCTCACAGTGTGTCAGGACCCTGTCAGGTGTGTGTGGGGTCTCACAGTGTGTCAGGACCCTGTCAATCATTTGTGGTTCTCACAGTGTGTGAGGACCCTAGCAGATGTGTGTGGGATCTCACAGCGTGTCAGTACCGTGTCAGTGGTGTCTCGCCTCTCACAATGTTTCAACACCCTGACGGTGGGGGGGGGGGGTGGGGGGGGGGGGTGTGGCATCTCACAGTGTGTCTGCACACTGCCAGGGGTGTGCACGATCTCACAGCATGTCGGGAGCGTGCTAAGGGATGTGTGGTGTCTCACAGTGTTTCAGGACCCTTCCAGTGGTGTGTGGGGTCGCACAGTCTATCAGAACCCTGCAGGGGTGTGTAGGATCTGAATGTTGTGTCAGGGACACTACCAGTGGTGTGTGGGGTCTCACTGTGTGTCATGACCATGCCAGGGGTGTGTGAGGTCTCACAGAGGTCAGGACCCTGTCAGGGGTTTGTTGGGTTATCAAAGCGTATCAGGACCCTCTCATGGGTGTCTGAGGTCTCACTCTGTGTCAGGATCCGAGCAGGTTGGTGTGGGGTCTCACTATGTGGTCAGGACCGTGTCAGTGGTGTGTGGCGTCTCACAGCCTGTCGGGAACCTGCCAGAGTTGTGTGGGGTCTCACAGTGTGTCAGGACCCTGTCAGGGGTGTGCGGGGTCTCACTGTGTGACAGGGACCCTGTCAGGGCTGTGTGGTGTCTCCCAGTGTGTCAGGACCCTGTCAAGGGTGTGCGGGGTCTCACTGTGTGACAGGAGCCTGTCAGGGGTGTGTGGGTTATCACTGTGCGACAGGACCCTGTCAGGGGAGTGTGTGGTCTCACATTGTGTCAGGACCCTGTCAGGGATGTGTGGGGTCTCACAGTGTGTCAGGACCCTGTCAGGGTTGTGTGGGGACTCACTGTGTGACAGAACCCTGTCGGGGGTGTGTGGGGTCTCACAATGTGTCAGGACCCTGTCAGGGGTTTCTGGGGTCGGACAGTGGGTCACCACCCTGTCAGGGGTTTCTGGGGTCGGACTGTGGGTCAGGTTCCTGTCAGTGGTGTGTGCAATATCACAGCGTGTCCGGACCCTTACAGAGGTGTTTGGGGTCTCACTTTGTGTTAGGACTCTTTCAGGGGGCTGTGGCATCTCACAGTGTGTTGGAAACCTGCCCGGGGTGTGTGTGATCTCACAGCATGTCGGGAGCGTGCTAAGGAATTGTGGGGTCTCACAGTGTGTCAGGACCCTGTCAGGGGTGTGAGGGGTTTCACAGTGTGTGAGGACCCTAGCAGGTGTGTGTGGGATCTCACAGTGTGTCAGGACCCTGTCAGAATTGTGTGGAGTCTCACAGTGCGTCAGGACACTGTCAGGAGTGTGTGGGGTCTCTGTGTTTGTCAGGATCCTATTTGAGTGTGTGGGGTTTCTCACTATGTTAGGACCCTATCAGGGGTGTGTGGCATCTCACAGTCTGTCGGGGACCCTGCCAGGGTGTGTAGGGTCTCACAGTGTGTCAGGACCCTGTCAGGGGTGTGTGGGGTTTCACAGTGTGTGAGGACCTTAGCAGGTGTGTGTGGGATCTCACAGTGTGTCAGGACCCTGTCAGAATTGTGTGGAGTCTCACAGTGCGTCAGGACACTGTCAGGAGTGGTGTGGGGTCTCTGTGTTTGTCAGGATCCTATTTGAAGTGTGTGGGTTTCTCACTGTGTTAGGACCCTATCAGGGGTGTGTGGCATCTCACAGTCTGTCGGGACCCTGCCAGGGGTGTGTAGGGTCTCACAGCGTGTCAGGACCCTGTCAGGGGTGTGTGGCATCTCACAGTCTGTCGGGACCCTGCCAGGGGTGTGTAGGGTCTCACAGTGTGTCAGGACCCTGTCAGGGGTGTGTGGCATCTCACAGTCTGTCGGGACCCTGCCAGGGGTGTGTAGGGTCTCACAGTGTGTCAGGACCCTGTCAGGGGTGTGTGGCATCTCACAGGTCTATCGGGACCCTGCCAGGGGTGTGTAGGGTCTCACAGTGTGTCAGGACCCTGTCAGGGGTTTCTGGGGTCGGGTCAGTGGGTCAGATTCCTGTCAGTGGT